>NC_066883.1:11398072-11722238 GCF_022985175.1 Labeo rohita
GTTTATGTTAATGTTTAATGTTCAGTTGTGTTGAAAATTTAGAGGAGTTTCTGATATTGTGCTGAAAAGTAGCACTGTCAATTGGATTGTCACTTTGCTGCAATGTAATGTGTATAACAATCTTTTTATAATAATCTTTTGACCTTTTTTACAGTGTACAGAGCATTTGATTGGTCAAAAATCTGTGTACGGCAACCTTAGTCATCAAAAATTGGGTAAGTTCACAAACTTTGTTTACAGGGAGTAAAAGCCACAAAACTTTTTCATTATGTCTTCAATATTTATAGTTACATTTAATGTTGTTCTGTAATGTTTGTTAATGCAATTTACCATTTTTTCGAGCTCTGAAATTTTGAGCTCCTGTTGATGAATCTGCTGGTTCTTCATCTCCAGAACCTCTTTAAGACTCTTCAGATCCTCCTCGATATGCTGATATGGAGCAAGGGCATCCTGCACACACAAACAGAAAACAGATGCAATCTACAACGTACAGTATCTACATCCCAGAACTAACCATATAATTATAGTATAATTACATTATAAATTACATTATAATATATAAATTAACTACAAAGCAAAACAAGTGTAAACAAGTGTTCGGCAAGTGTTTGTAAACAAGTGTTTGGCCTGTTTCAGTATGGTTTAAAAAACACCACAGGATGTCCAGAATTTCAGAACTGTAATGTAGACAAAGTGTCTGTAGACTTTTTATTCACTCACCCTCATTCCGAATATGTATGAATATCTTTCTTTTGTGTAACACAGTGGACAAATTTTGAGAAAATAATGACAGAATGGACTACTTGCACAATTACTTTCGCAATCTACTTGTTACGGCTCGGGAGTTTCCAGTTAGTGTTCAGCGCACCTACATACAGACAGTTTCTCATGAGAATGTAGATTATTACTACATTTAAGGGCTGGCATTTCTTTAAAAAAACAATTAATCATATTCTCTGCATTAACATGCAGAGAAAGGTTATACTATAAATATATTTCCCTTCGGTATGTGCATTCTGAATAATAAATAAATATATTTCCCCACTAACCTGCCGCATTCTCATGAACAGTATTTCTTTTACTGATCATATTTCATACCTGATAGTTTTAAATGAGTTTGACTGATAAACACCCTTACGAAAATTAATAATGGTTTTACTGTAGTAAAAGTGCCATGTTCTTCCCATTTTTACCATTTGTATAACAGCACTTTCACTACAAATAGCCTACCACTGTTAAACTACGGACAGTGTAGTAAAACCCGAGTTAAGCTGTGGCTATATGGTTTAACTTCAATTGCAATTTTTGGTTTTATTTGTGGTAAAACCATAGCTAATTTGTTTGTGTGCGTTGGTGCTCTTATTCCGACCCCATACTGCTTATTCCATTATTTAAAATGGCTTCACGTTCCGTTGAGTTTGAAAAATTCTGTACTCAGTAATCATCAGAATATGTCTTCTCCTGTCTCTGAAAATTTCCAAATTTGAAATCATCCCGTGAAATCTCATTTTATTAGGCGTTTAAGTCAACTAGATGATTACAGCGCACTGAAAATGTATATAACCGGAAATAACTGAGCCTGAGATTTCAAAACGGAAGTGCGTCACGAGGCTCAGTGCAAGTAGTCCATTATGATGAAATAATGAACTTATCTTTTAATACCATTGGCCACACATGCACAAAACAGATTATTAAGAACAATACCACTATCTGCTCATCTGTGCTTCTGCGCAGTGCTTCTTCAAAGCGCTTGGCCCGGTCCCGCAGAGCACGGTTCTGAAATGTCAAGGTGTCAACCTGATCCTAGACACAGCACAGAAACACACACCTTCACACATGCAGTTATAAAGAAAAGGGTAAAAACAATGTACAATGCATGATGGCATCAAAAACAAGTACCTGCAGTGAGAGTCTGAGCTTCTCAAATTCCTCTTCCATTGACTTCTTTTGCTGCTCATGTGCCATCTTCAGGTCTATATACAAACAACCAGTTCATGTTATAAACACTCTGATGAAAACAGTTTTGTTGTTAAGCAGGGATTTACACCACAAATCACTAGAACTCTCATAGTAAGCCAAACCTATATGGAATTATAGTTTTTAGGTTATGATGCCCCAATAATGCTGTCTAAGTATGCAGCTCACTAGGTTTTTCACTAGACACAGTTGATTCGATTTTCTGGGAGTGTGATGGATGTCAGTAGGACTCACTCTTGATGGTTCTGGTGTGTTCTTCTTGTAAAGTGGCCAACGTGGCACCATGAGTCGCTTCCATGTCCATCATAGCCCTCTCATGGTTTTCACTCATTTCCTCAATCTAAAACAAAAAATAAAAATGGTTGACAGTTTTTACAAGGCACTCCAAAATACTGGATTCTGACTGGCCAATTACAACATTTTACAATGTATATTTGATCATTGGCCATAGAAACATAATGTACCATGCTGCTTTCATCTAATATCTCTCTGTTGTCTCTCACTTTTTCAAACCAACACACTTCTGATTAGCTCTATGTGCCATTTTGAGACTTGTGGACAATATGAACTTTTAGCTAAAAAATTGCTGAAACAGTATTTTTTGTTACAATGTTACAAATGTCCGACCCACACAGAGGTCACTGGCAAACCGAAATGCTTACTATTGGCCAGTGTTGCAAATTTGTGTGTTAAAATATACTTTACTTTTTACTCATACACTAGGGTACAGTGCTAATTTACTAAAGGCTGTGTGTGGCTGTATGCTCTAAGCATTCATGTCAAAACTTACAGGAAGATGATTAGTACATAGACATGTAACCACTTTCTGGGCTTACTTAAACCTCATGAGCCTTCACACCCTGCACTCCTTTCTGAACAATGCTAAAATAAAAGCCTCTTCAAGGTGTGTCAATGATAATCTCAGTATTTACACATTGTTACTTCCTCATCTCACCTGTTCCTGGTGCTGGGAACGCAGCTGCTCCAGGTGGCTGTTCTGCTGTTGCTGGAGTCGCTGTATCTCAGAGGTGTGTTCCTTTACAAGTCTCTCCTGTAAGGCCTTGAGCTCCTGCTGTTGCTCCTTTTGGAGTTCTTTCAGCTCCCGCTCAAAACTCTGCTCCAGCTGGGCCTTCTCACCCTGCAGACGCTCCCACCGCTGAACACTGACCACTACAGAGAGAGAAAATTGTTTGTTATAGTCAGAAAAAGGATATGCTTAACATTCAGAAAACATTTAATAACGCATCCACACTGGCAGGTGCCAGTGTAAGTTTAACACTGATATACTTCAAGCAGAATTGAAGAATGAACTGATGTGATGGGCTGATTTTGAACAAAATCAGGCCAAACCGAAGTTTGAAACAGTTGTTAAATAAAATTGCAAACCCTGTATTTATTGAAGTAGAAATACAAATGTAATTTGATCACCAGTACAGATGCCAAGGTTAAAAGTAACAGGGTTGCAAATTTAGCATAATTACAGCTGTCACTTATCAAATGCTTGATGATAATTTTTCTTGCAATAATTTGGGTAATAGAGTTGATGGTTGAGTTTGACTAATGTAGTCATTACATAAATATTTGATAAATCCATTTTTGGGTGTCACAGTTTTTACGGAATAGTATAGAGAATAGCATGGGAAATCATGCTGTAAAAGTGTTGCATACAAAATAACTGATAATTACAGTGCTTTTTTAATTCACATTTGTGAAAAATTAGAAAAAAAAGTGTAAAAATCATGGGACAGAAGTGTATCATATTTATAGTAGTAGTAGTTTGTTTTAACCTCTGATCCAGAGGAGACTTACCCACTTCATCCCTGATCCTGGCTAACTGCAGGGACAACTCCCTCTCCTTCACAGCAGCACTCTCACTCTACAAAACACACACACAATCTGCAAGCTCACATGGTGTAAGGGACAATTAAACAGAGGATTAAACAGATTTAGTATAATAATAGTAAAGTGTCATTATCAAATTAGTTTCTAATAAATGAACATGAGGGATGAATCTGCGGAAATCTGTGCATGCCTGGTTATGGATAATATTTTTAATAAACAACATAAAACTTTTTTTTATAAAATAACACATACCAGCCAAAATACCACTTTAAAAATATATCCCTGTATACCAGTGGTGAGCAGTGACTTCTTTGATATCTAATTTATTAATTTATCAGTGATGACAAATAAGAAACACCACAGTAGGTGTCAATTTAAAAGCAGGGCTGTTGCCAAGAACAGGTGGTAGTGGTTTCTTAAGAGACATATGGACGTCACAAACGCAAGATTTGACAAGCAAGGGGACAACAAATGCAACAATATATAATGTGATTTTTGGTAAACAAACATTTTTGGACAAGCTAAACTCTTGTGGATTCATTCATATATATAGCTGGTCCCCGAAATCCTTCCCTCAAATGGACATTCACATCTTACATGAACTGCAAGCACTCTGCTGTATACCTGCAGCACACATAATTAAATGCAAAACAACATGTTCCTCAAGTCTTGAAATAAACAAAGAAAATAAACCAGTATGCTCCAGATAACCATGCCACAGACCTTAATCAGCACTATTAAGGTCCAACATTAATCTGGGGTAGCTATGTCTGTTAATAACACACATTTACTCCACAGTGACATAACCACAACTATACCTGGCATGTTTAATGATGCCAGAAAACAATGAGATTTTTATGATTTATGATTAGAAGAATCAGTGTCAGCAAATGATACAGCATTAGTCAGTATTTAACATAGCAGTCCTAAATTCCACACTCATTCAGTTCCAAATGCCAGCTGAGAATCCACTGCACCATCTGCTGTTTTAAAAACAGTATAAAGACAGTGACTGCCACTGTAAAAAGTAATATGGTAGCACCATAGTATTTCCATGGTACTGAAATCCATGTGCCATTGTATTACCAACTATCAGGAATACCATGCCAATACCATGGTACATGTTCAAAATAGTAGCATGGTATTTTTAAAAAAAAATCTGCATATCAGGCCACTAAATCTGACAAACAGTGAACAATTAATAAAAATATAATAAAAAAGGCGATGTAATTTCTGCAATAAAATGGAACTGCTAATTTCTGTATTTTTTCAATAAAATTGATTTTAAAAAAGTTAACAAAAAGATACAAAAGACACACAATCTGTAATTTATCATGGTTTGAACAGATGCTGCTAGTCTAGGTTTTTAATTTATAACTCGCTCATATGTAAACCAACAGCAGAGTCAAGACCCTATGACCCCACAAATGCCCTGACCTGTCATCATTATGTCCCCTCTCCAGATCTCACCCAATCAGATTTTCCTCCTGCACAAAACATGTCACACAGATCCCTGGAGAGTCCTTCCATGAATACAAATCTGACTGCCTTGTTCTTCACCGTGGTTACCTCACCTACTTTCATTTCCTGCTCTGAAACGTCTATAATAGTGAGAGCAAGGCGGTCTCAAGGACTCAGTCCCCACCTATAAAACAAAAGATAAATCTGCAGGGTGTAACACTGTTACACCCCAACACACCTACAACACCGAACATGCTTTAAAAAAAAAAAAAAGGACTTTCTCATTAGTGTTGTCTACTAAGCATCGCTATTACTACTGCTCATCTTGAGGATTAGGGATTTAAATAAACCATTATCCCGAAGTATTACAATTTGGTTCTTTAACACTGTCTGTGCTACAGACATTACAATACTTCAAATCGTATGGCTTTGTTGATGACAGGTTAACCTTACATTTCTATGATATTCTGTACTAATATATTTACACTAAATAAACTAATTTTGCCTTGGGCCCTGGGCCCAGTAAGTATGGCAATCACGAGACTGCATAGCAACATGGTAATTTCCACTAAGAACAGTTAAGCACTCTCTAGCAACAACTCAAAACACCCTAGTGAGCATATAGCATCATGCTAACAAGCACTAAATGCAACAACATAACATTCCCCTAGCAATCACACTAGTGACTGCATAGCAACATGCAAAACGTCTCTCACAACAGTAATGTCCTTGCAAAGCCATAGCAAACACCCTAGCAACCACATGGGAATACACAAAAAGCACTCACAACACCTTAACAACCACATGGAACAGCCACCCAGAACACTAGTGTTCACCTATCAAACACTCAAAACACTTTAGCATAGTAACCTACAAAAAACAACATACAAAACTGTAAAAACCACATAGCAACACCCTACCAACCACCCAGAACACTTTAGCGCAGGTGTCCAACCCTGTTCCTGGAGATCGACTTTCCTGCAGAGTTTAGTTCCAACCCTAATCAAACACACCTGTCTGTAAATATCAAGTGCTCCTTGAGATCCAATTAGCTGGTTCAGGTGTGTTTGGTTAGGGCTGGAGTTGAACTCTGCAGGAAAGTCGATCTCCAGGACCAGGGTTGAGCACCCCTGCTTTAGTGTATTAACCTGCAAAAAACAACCCACAACACTTTAGAAATCACATAGTAACACCCTAACAACCATCCAGAACACTTCAGCGTATAAACCTGCAAAAAACAACCCACAACACCTTAGAAACCTAAAAACCAACACCCTACCAACCACCCAGAACACTTTAGTGACCACGGATTAACCTGCAAACAAATACCCACAATACCTTAGAAACCACACAGCCACACCCTATCATCCACCCACAACACTTTAGCATAGTAACCTGCATAAAACAACCCACAACACTGTAAAAACCACATAGCAACACCCTACCAACCACCCAGAAAACTTTAGCACAGTATAAAAAACAAAACCACAACACTTTATAAACCACATAGCAACAGCCTTTCAACCACCCAGAATGCTTTAGCATAGTAACCTGCAAAAAACAACCCACAACACCTTAAAAAACCACATAGCAACACCTTAACAATCACCCAAAATGCTTTAGCATAGTAACCTGCAAAAAACAACCCACAACACCTTAAAAAAACCACAAAGCAACACACCACCTAGAACACTTTAGTGATCACCTGTCAACCACCCAAAACACTTTAGCATAGTAACCTGCAAAAAGCAACCCACGATACTGTAAAAACCACATAGCAACACCCTACCAACCACCCAGAACACTTTAGTGACCACATAGTAACCTGCAAACAAATACCCACAACACTTTAGAAACCACATAGCAACAGCCTATCAACCACCCAAAACACTTTAGCGTATTAACCTGCAAAAAACAACCCACAACACCTTAAAAAAAACCCACAGAGCAACACCCTAACAACCACCCAGAACGCTTTAGTATAGTAACCTGCAAAAAACAACCCACAACACCTTAGAAACCACATAGTAACACTCTATCAACCACCCAAAACATTTTATTGTATTAACCTACAAAAAACAACTCACAACACCTTAGAAACCACATAGTAACACTCTATCAACCACCCAAAACGCTTTAGCATAGTAACCTGTAAAAAGCAACCCACAACACCTTAAAAAAACCACATAACAACACCCTAACAACCACCCAGAATGCTTTAGTGACCACATAGTAACCTGCAAACAACAACCCACAACACCTTAGAAACCACATAGCATCCAACCACTCTAACATTGTAAAAGTTTTGCAAGGGCAACATGACACTTCCTTCAAAAAATTTTAATATCCAATTAGCAATGTTATTAACATTGTCTCAATCAATTACAATAATATGTTTTTATTTAATACTTTAATAAAAACAAAAAATGCAATAAAATATTATAATTGATATCAGACCTCCGTCTCAGACAATAAAGTATCAGTAGTCAGGGTGGGGTGTTTCCCTCACTACCAGAGCACATGTTTGTTCTCACTGACAGCACACACACACACACACACACACACACACACTACCATCACCTCAAAGTATAAAAAAGATGACTGTAGAATGAAATTAACAAGGTCTTGTGCAAAAAGCATCACTGATTCTACTTTAGCAAACAAGTCACAGAGCAAGAAGGCAGCATCACACACACTCACACACTATTCTTGCTATTGTTTTACCGTAGTATCCAAACAGCTCGTAGGATGGAGACACAGAGAGAGATTACAGCAACACAGGCTCATGCTAGGTCAGAATGTAGCTTCATGAAAACCTGTCAGGGGAATACCATATGCACGCCACACGAGAGAGAGAAATGAGGAGAGAGAGAGGGAGTGGAGGAAAGACGGACAGGCAGAGTGAGGGAGAATGTGAGAGAAAAAGACAAAAATCGCCCAACAACCAGCCTTACCTCATCCTGTGCTTAGCGTCATAGCCTGACTACTGCAACAATGAGTACCGTGAGTCTGCGATTCTACACATGTTCTTTAGACAACCCCCAAGCTTCTCGTCCTCTCTCTCTCTCATATACACACACACTCAATGATGCTGGGAGGAGGAGGGGTAAATGATAAAGAGATTGAGGAACAGGAGGATGGGATCAATAAAGAACAAAATAACACGTGTGCATTGTCTGATACTGAAGTCTACTGGGAACGAACACACATTTTCATAAAAATCCAATCAGACGAAAGAAAGCATTCTAGATAAAATATGATAAAGAATTTGTTCCATAGTACAGTGGCAACACCTAACACTTGTGATCATCTTGACATTTGCACTACACCATACATTATGCTCTAAAAACAGTCCTATGCAAAAAAGACAATTAAAATTCAGTAATTTAAGTGCTTTATAATGATGCAACAAACAAAAACCAAAAACCAAAATTAAACAAAAAAACAAACAAAAAAAACAAACAACAACAACAACAAAAAAACTGCGCTTCAAAAGAAACAAACTGAAAGGAAAAATTCACACAAAAAGCAGCTGGTAAACTGGAATCATGTTTTAGTTGTTGTTGTAACAACACCCTAGCAACCATCCAGAACACCCTAGCAACCACATAGTAATATGCAAACAATCACACAGCAACAAGCACACTTAATATCTTAGCAAAGAGACACTAATATTATAGCAACCACCCAGAACACCCTAATAGTATAGCAGCACGCAACAATCACTCAGAGCATTTTACCATCCTCACAAGTAGAATAACCCAAGTACCACCCAGAACAATTTAGTGCATGGATGTTTTAAATAAATGCTGGAAAAAACATTACAGACTATGAAGAATATAAGTCAGGGGTGTCAAACTCTGGTCCTGGAGGGCTGCAGCCCTGCAGAATTTAGATGCAACCCTAATTAAACACACCTGATCCAACTAATCCAGTCCTTCAGGCTTAATTGAAAACTGCATAGCATGTGTGTTGGAGCAAGGTTGGAACAAAACTGCAGGGCTGCGGCCCTCCAGGAACTGAGTTTGACACCCCTGATATAAGTAAATATAAATTGGTGAAATGTCAGTACAACATAAGTTTATAACCTACCCCAAAACTCAATATATCGGACAGAACAAATCACGACAAATGGTAACTGCAAATCCACGTTTCACTGTCTGGATTCCAGAGGTTTCAGCAAACCGCAGTGATTCATTTGCTTCTCTTTTCTGTAAGTTTCGGCAGCCTGTAAACAGCTCTAAATTTTTTTGTTGAATATATATGACCGCTGGGTACTTGATCAAATTACTTGCTCAAAACTGCCCTTCTTTGTAATTAGTGTTCTACAAAATTGTGGATAAGATGTTTGAGCTTACAGTTTTTCTCAGTCGCTTTGGTGCATTTCTCGCATTTCTCATCCTTAAAGAGTTACTCCACCCCAAAATGAAAATTTTATCAGTAATCACTTACCCCATGTTGTTCCAAACCTGTAAATGCTTCGTTCATCTTTGGAAAACACAATTTAAGATATTTTGGATGAAAACCCAGAGGCTTGTGACTGTCCTATTGACTGCCAAGTAAATACCACTGTCAAGACCCAGAAAAGTATGACAGGCATCGTCAAAATAGTCCATCTGCCATCAGTGGTTCAATCTGAATGTTATGAAGTGACGAGAATACTTTTTGTATGCCAAGAAAATAAAAATAACGATTTTATTCAATAAGTCACATCTGCGTCACCATAGCGCCATTTTGGAGAATATCCGTTGGACGCAAACTGCGTACGCTGTTCTGTGTCAGCCTCACCACGCGGATATGCTGTTTTCGTTCAAATCAAAGAGTAAAAAACATAGACATAACCATACATAGAAGAGAAAAAGAAATACAGGCACAAAGGCGAAAATACAAAATTAGAAACGCAAACACAGGAATCACCCCTTAGGTAGAACTTTGCTTTTACATAAGGAATTTCAGAGAACTGGTTTATCATTGGCAGATCTACATTCTCTTCATTAGTGAAATCCATTGCAAATTTACAAAAAGACTAATAGAAATGTGTAGAAAATATGCCTGACAGTTTATGACAACTAGATCTACCATTTTGCATTTAATGACTTATATGATGAACTACTGACTAGATGTTTTGAGTGGTAAGACTTTTGCACAGAAAACTATATAATACATTTTGAGCAACATGACATTAGCAACTGATAATGTAGGAAAACGCAAACAAATATACATAATCAATTGCATGCATGCACCAAAGCAATTGCAACTTGTTCAAAAGGATGAGAAACTGCTTTTATGATGTGAGTAAGTGACTAGATGAAGTGGAGGTTGAACAAGTTGTTTTGAGAAACATTTCTGATCTGAGAAAGGCTCTAAACCAACTAAGAAAAACTGTAAATGGCAAGTAATCTTTGTCTTGTACCTAATGTGACTAGAAACAGGGACTGATTTAACCTCCAACCAGCATCAAATGACCTGATGATTACATCATGCATGGGATCAGAAACTCTGCTTTTGTAATAGTGATGAGATGTCAGGCTCGTTTCTACAAATCAATTCTTTCAAAAAGTTAGTTTCAAAACAATTATTCAGCATTTTTTTTAATGCCATTTACAACTTTCAATTCCGGGTCATCCCTTTCTAGGATTGAACCTGCAGCCCTTGTGGGTCTTAATTATGATGTTACCAGCACTCTAACATTTTGACAGTGTGTTACCTTCTGGCAGAAGTGCTGTGTGGTTATGGTGAACACATCCAGGCATCGTGAGGACTTTCTGAGCTCGTCCTGCAGGGTGATCAGCTGCCAAGCCTGATCTTCACATCTCTCTTTCAGCCTCTGTACCATCAATCGCTCCCTCTCTGCATCTATGTCTTCCGCACGCCCACCCAGACGAGCCACACATGACTTCTGACGGACTAGGGGATGAACAAAAAATATTACAAGTGCATAAAGAACATGAAGTGTGTTAGATTATTTAATGACAAGAATTAGATTATTTAATGACAATTAGTTTGTTTGTTTGTTTGAATTTCAAATCAAATATGACCTTGAAATGTTTGTGACAGGCTTTGTGAGATTCTCTCAGGCTATTTTTTTAAACTATAAGGATGCTTGAAATGTGACTGCAAGTCATTTCATTTTTGGTTTCATGCATGTGCCATTTAAGTCATATAATGTAAACTTCTGTTTAATTAAATGTTTAATAATATTTGCAGCTGTATAAGGACCATACTAGTGTGTCATAAGGGTCACTAATATGATCAGGTCACACATTCAGCAGTAACTGCTGACGTGCACCTTCCCTGAACACACATAATGCTCACTGATAAGTCATCTTAACAGGAGAGAGGATACTGTCAGACTTTCAAATTTGAAATAAAAAAATTTAAATAAGAAAAATGTAATTTTAAAGCACAGCCACCACAAATCAGACTTTATCACCTCTTTTTACTTTGAGATCATTCTGAGTTAACCTGAGTTAACACTCATTTAAAATCATGACAAAATATAGTTTAATAGCTATGATACTGTTTTTGAAGTCAAATCTTTGCATAGCTATGACAGGAAACACTGGCATCTAACAATGCCTTGAAAAAAAAACAGTTAATCTTAAAAAAAATTAAGCATACATAATTCCAAATAGAAAATAAAACAGTTATTGAATAAGCATGTTGTAATGTGGGGAGAGAGGCGAGAGGCCAGCGGATCCAAATGCAAGCTTTTATTCATTGTGTGAGACAAAGACATGGTCGAACAGGCAGAGTAGAAAACAGCAAACAGGTATATATGGAGCAAGACACAAGAATAGTCCGAGAAACAGGCGTGGGTCAATCCGTGGCGAACGTAATCTGAGGGGGGGAAAGGCGAAGGGATATTCCGAACAAAGGAGCGAGCAGTCTAAAGGCAGGCGGCGAGACTTATATGGGGCGCCTGATTGGCCACAGGTGTTGGCGCAATCAGCGCGATGGGTGACGGGAAACGTAGTCTGGGGTGTTGTGTAACAGTCTGTGTGAAATGACAGAGCGAAAGCGACATCTGGTGGTGAGCAGACCGAAGGTCACCGACCAGATTTATGTGTTTTAAACTCCTGAAATGTAATTTGGGAAAGAAAACTAAATCTGTGTGTGTTTTTGTGTGTAAATATATTTTTATAAGTAACTAATTTAATTACACTTTTTTCTCAGAAACTGTAACAGATTACAGTAATTAAATTACATAACTCTGTTACATATAACTAGATACTCCACAACACTGCATATACATTCTACTGTTCAAATGTTTAGGGTCAGTAACATTTTTTTAAAAGAAATTAATACTTTTATTCAGCATGGATACATTAAGGATGATTAAAAGTAACAAATGATGAAATGATGAAAAAAAAAATTGTTCTTTTAAATTTTTTTACTCATTAAAGAATCCTGAAGAATATATCATGGATTCCACAAAAAATCAAGCAGCAAAAACTGTTTTCAACATTGATAATAGCAATAATATTAATGATAATGTTTCTTGAGCACCAAATCAGTATATTAGAATGATTTCATGCGTAATTCACGTGGCTCCTAAAAATTCAATTCAGTTCAATTCCATTCAGTTCAGTTCAGTTCAGTGCAGCTCAGTTCAGTTCAGTTCAGTTCAATTTAATTTAATTTAATTTAATTTAATTTAATTTAAAAAAAGAAATGCAGTCCTGGTGATCATAAGAGGCTTCAAAAATAAGAAAAATTCTTAACGACGCAAAACATTTTGAACAGTGAAAGTGGATCATCCAAGAAGACTTTAGAAGAACATTTCATAAATATGCTTATATATCATTTGCAAATATTTCTAAACTAACATTATATATTGGTATTTCAATGTGTACTTCAAATTAATTATTTAGGAAACAGAAAAAATGAGCAAAATATCAGATTCTATTAAATTATTATTCTTATTACTATACAGGGTGTCAATTTAGCTTCCATTAGTCTAGAAGCATTAGCGAGGGAATTACTTGCTGGTTTCCTAATGGAAGTCTTTAGTCTTCACAGTGTTACTATGACAACCACTAGTAGCCAGTTAATAAGGGATGGAAAATGACAGTGGGAGGGGCGAATGCAGACGAGCAGAATAAAAAGGCATCACACACTCACCAGGGGACTGAGGCTTGGGAGAGACCACTGCAAACCTCTTCGGGGATGACAAAATGGGTCGGGTGATTTCTCCATCCCTTTGAAACTCCTTTCTTGAGGCTGAGTGAGAAACAGATATGTATCACTATTGTGAATGAGAACTAGTTAAAGTGCCTACAGTATGTACACACAACACATTTAATAAAAAAAATACTGTTTATTACAAAAATTATTGGATTTGAAAGAGTACTATTAAATCAAATCAAATAATAGTAATAATCCAAAAGCTCACAGCTAAATTCTGCAATCAAAGCCTATTTTAAATAAATAAATATAGTAAATGCTTTAAGTGTCCACTAGCTGGAGCCCTTGGCCCACTTGTCTTTCCTACACTGTGACTGCAGTGTCAAGTCAGCATGAACAGCTTTGATTATATGATATGACATGATACCGCAGCCACTAAAGAACTCTTCAAGAAAATTTTTATAAAAGTAACTTTTTTTTTTATTTCACCACTTGAGAACATGTTATTATTGAACTTTCTATTAATCAAAGAATCATGAAAATAATTTATCAAGGTTTCCACAAAAATATTAAAACAGCTATGAAACTCAGAAATGTTTCTTGAGCAGCAAATCAACTTATTAGAATGATTTTGAAGGATCATGTGATACTGAAGACTAGAGCAATAGCTGCTGAAATTCAGCTATGCATCACAGGTAGAAATTACATTATAAAATATATTCCAACAGAAAACAGCTTTTTAAATGATAATATTTCAAATTACTATTTTTACTGCATTTTTATCAAACAACTGAAATTCAGCTTAACATTAAACTTAATTAGTAAATAACGCTCTCTGATATTATTGCTTATTATTGTTTACTGTTATTAAAATCTTATTAGGAAAAATACATTTTAAAAAATGAATGAACGAACAAACAAACAAACAAATAATGAATAAATCTCCCTCTGTGTAATAGACACGTGTATTTAAAATTCTGAAATCCAATAATAAGCAGATATCAGAAAGGTGCGAATACGTATAGACAATATTTCTGCAAAAAATGCAGTTCATAGAACTGAGGTGTAAATGTGTGTGAAGTATGAATGCTGTTGTCATGGTGACAGCAGCATGCTCTGTCACTGACACACCTCTTCACATAGGGTCATGTGACTTCTGCGAGACACAGCATTGGTCACATAATAAACGAGCTGGCAGTGGCGTCACTTACCCACGGGTGAGGCACGAGGGGGCGGGTGCAGAGATCGGCGGGCTGGGGGCTGGGGGCTGCTGCGGTTCTGACTCCTGCCACTGCTGCTCTCAACAGGAGGGAGAGGAGAGCGCAAGAGGAGAGTTTCATCACTGGTGCTGTGTGGACCTGTGGAGAGGGAAATAAGAAGCTTGTGAAGCTTTGAAGAAAAAATCCTTTTTCTGCTATAAGATATACAATTACACATTTCTATGGTAGCAGTACTTGTATTGTTTTCTCCCTTTAATGAATCGCTTATACTTAGCAATTAGATTATTTAATTCATAACTCACTTTGGATAAAACATCTCTTAAATGAAAACGTTAAAACAAAACATCAGCTCTGTTAGAGCTGCGATGCTTATTATAATATGAGTTTGGGACAACATGAAGTTGAGTGACTTATTTATTTATTTATTTTTTTTATATTCCTAGTGCTGCACAGAAGTGGTGTTATATGAAATGTTCTGCTGACATCGCCAAACAAGTTGTCTCCGCCTTCCTATATAGTATGTTAATCTTAGATTAATAATGGATTTCTAGCCAGGTTTCCTGATTCAACAAAGGTTTTGAAAAACGCTGACGCATCCTCTTTCAAGCTCACACATTCTACAGTCACTGCAAAGTGGATGCAAGGTGAGATAAATGAGACTCCAATCATGATTAATGGGACACTGAATGAGATCACTAAAGTCAGGTGTAAAGTTGTCAAGGATTTGTTTTTGCATGTGTGTGGTAGGGATATACAGTACCCGAAGCCATATACCTTACTTGTAAAAGGCACAGATAATGGCTTCTATGAAATTCTACGAAAATTATTTGGAAGAAATCTCATATTTGCTGGGTAACAGTCAGAAATAGCACAATATTATACATTAACATGAAGTAAGTGTAAGTGAGTGTACACCTTATGAATGAAATCAAATAGTCAGGTTGTCGTCTTTCTGTGTCTCTAAGAAATCAGAGCTAGCCAAGAGTAATATCAACTAAGGTACTGAATCAAACACATTTATAAAACACAGAAATATAATGAAAACACACACACACACACACACATTACATGATGTTAAAATACAGAGGGAAAAAATGCTGCAAATGTTGTAAGAAGAATGACAGTGTCCATCTCAGCAGGAAATGGACGGCACTGGCTGGCAAATGGCATAAGGCTTGGTCAGTGAACAGGACTGATAAACACTACAGCAGGACATGTGCATTATTTATGATGCAGCATTAAAGACGTTACTGTCCTATATATGAAAGAACAATTTCTCATTGGAGAGTGAGAAACTGCCAAGGTGGATCAAGTTAAATGAATGAACAACTCTAATCTAAATGTCAACACTAAAACCGATTAGATTGATCAATACTGTTTATGCAATACTACAAAACTGTTAATAAAAAAGTGTAAAAACAAGCAGCTTTGTCATAATTACAGCTTAGGGGGAAAGGGGCAATTCACCACTGACAAGACAACAAGCTTAATGAAACTTGACTGTCTATTTAGTAGAAACGTGGGGAAAAAATAAATCTGTGCTAGATGACTAGAAAAAACAAGAGAAAATGGGCTGTGGCATTCCCTTTTGACAAAAACTTGAACACCCATAATGCCCTTTTGATTTCTCTGTGAGCAGGATTACAATGTATCTCACTGAACAATCTTGGTTCAGGTAACATGGAAAAAGAGTACACATTGTTCATTTACATATACTTCAGACAATAGTACAAATTGGTTAAAAATTACTGGGCTTATTCTTAAACTGTAAATGATTTTTTCCCCCACACACCTACTGAAATCTTAAAAAGTTATGAATATTTCCATAGTGAGCTTTCAGTAAAACAAGACATGGAACCTTACAGTTCAGCCTTCAAATACAGTATTCTTTAAAATAATATATATATATATATATATATATATATATTAATAATTAAAATATTGATACAAGCTAAATAAATAAGTGAAATAACTGACAACATGACTAGTTTTGCTCCAATCAGGCTAATGGCCTATGATTAACTAGTTGGGACTTTGTGTTTGAACTCCTAAAAATGTATGTGACATGAATAAATCAACAAAACACTTACATGGGCCCAGGTCTTGCTTTTCAATGTCCCTTTTTAAAACGAAAGTGAAAAGAGGTACAAAATACCCCAGTAATGAAAACATTTGTGCTGCCAATTCTCCTGTTAGTAGAGATAACACATCCAGGACCCGAATTTGAGATGACAATAAGCATCATCTGATATGAAGTTAATCTGATATTTAAACTCCACTGAGTTGCCAAAAGCTCCAAAAAAAGAAAAAAGTCTTACAGATTACTGAACTAACTCCAGCACCTCTTAGACTTCTCCACTTTCCCAGAGAGGAAATAAGAGTGAAAGTGGTGACACAGGCATAGCTGTGGACACTCTAACTTGGGTAGGGTCGACAGCTGTCCTTTATATTTTATCTACCGAGCACAGCATCGACCAAAAATGCCACATGCACGTACAAGTCTCTGGATTTAAATAACAAGCCGGGAGTCTTTGGGTTTTTGAGAAGGGACGGGAAGGCGCCACTGTTGACCCCTCAGCTGTCCAAGCCAAGAGACAAATGTGTCACCACTATAGTATCAGACATGTCAGGACGTCTGCTGATGTCATAATGGGATGCTAAACAAGGGTGTGGTCTCAAAACACACTGTACGTACAGTACAAGAAAAAGTCAGCTATAAACCTGAGAGAGAGAGAGAGAGAGAGAGAGAGAGAGAGAGAGAGAGAGAGAAGAAAGAGAGAGAGAGAGAGAGAGTCATAGTCTCTGTACTGTGAGAACACATACATTACACTCAGCAGTTTAGTGACACCATTTGCTACGCTCAGCATTTATCTGCAGTCTTGAGGGAATGACTGCAGGGAAATAGTCTATAAATGAATAAGAGGACACTCAAGCCTTGAATTTAAGGACAAGCCCTTTGATATGTCCCTCCTTGACGTCTTGCTTAAACAGAAATATTTAGAAATGTATAATTCCTGGACAAACCTAATGTGAAAAGGAGTCAATTAAGTTGACTCTATCAAATGCTTATAATGTCTGATTCATAAAAAGTAGCTGTCCAAGACTCTGGAATGGCCATTAATAGGCCATTAATGCAGATGGGTGACTGGACCATACTAAACAGCCAATCCTTGAACCCTTGAAATACATTTTCAGTTTGTCATTTTAAGTTGGTATCCACCCTAATTTAACACAAAGTAAGCTACTTTCTGCGAATGTGTGACAGTTTCAACTTTTTTAGCTGCACATAACTGGACGAATAATAAAATGCAGTAAAAATGTATCTATTTGAGCTACAAACCAGGATTTTTATGATTGTGACACTGAATGATAACAAATATCAGAAGCTAGAAGCAGAACTAAGCAGAGATAGAAGCGGAAGACACCAGAGGCTTTACAGACTCATGTCACATATGGTCATGTTTGATGTTAAGTTAAAAATAAGGTGTGTTCTTTTACTCTGCAAAACCTAAAAAAATATATATTGTAATGAGTTTTGTATTATATATGACATATGACATGATACAACCAAAGCAACAGATAATCAAAATAAACATTCCATTCTTCACATTTTTGGTTAGCATGCTAATCAATTACACTAAGCTAACAGTGTAAGTTACCTAAATAAAACAAAAATATTGAATTTTGTGCTCTATGATATTATAATATCATTCTGTTCAAAAATAGCCACACTGAAGTACAATTTTATTTTGACTGTTTTTTGTAATCAGATACTAAATGAAGATGAAAAACAGCTAACCCACTGGGTTCAAACTGGATATTCGGCAGAGAGAATTGAATCTTGAAGAACAAAGCCAAATGGTGAAAACTGCCCCATATTGAGAGCATTATTTTTATATAACACAGGAAAATTGTGTTTTGTGTCAGGCTTAAAAATTTTTTTTTATGATGCACAGCAAATGTTTTCAACTAACTGAAGCGAGGTAGTGACTCAAAACCTTGTTTGTGAGGGGAAAAATATGAACTGAATGTGAAATTTCATGTTTTGGAGAGTCTGGTAGTTCCCTGAAAAATGTGAAAAAGATGTTCCTGTCTTCCTGACTGGGGAACGGCAGCTTGTGTGGCAATTAAGAAGGCAGCACAATGCTTTGAAGTTTGCAAGCTCATGCTTGAGGCATTAAAAACAGCCTTCATTCATCCAAAAACAATTTGAGTATTAATACAGATTTCTCAAGCAGCAATCAGTTACTGAGAAGAAGGAACGAGACTGAGATGTGTGATTAGACTGTCATTGTTCTGAGAGAAGGACTGGCAACAGTAAAATATATTAACATAAAGTGGTCAAATATGTCATTCTTTTAGATTAGAGATGAGCAGATATGAGCAGATGAACAATCTTATTCTGTTTCTGCTTTTTGTCAATTAACATGTCTATTAATCGCTAGAATAAACTTTCTTTTTCCCTAACAATGTCTCTCATCTCTGGTAAGAGGACTTCTCATTTCTGATCAGCAGTTTCAATAAATCGCTCTGGCACTTTGTGTCTTTATGAATAAAAATAAAAAATCTCACCTAATTTACTCATGTACTGGGATGTTTATGTATATGTCTAAAGAATCTGATTTAAATGAATGACTAGACTCTTGCTAAGTCAACTTGCATATGTGCACAGATGCTCTTTTTACAGTACATCTCACTTGCATGTCTCTCTTCACAACAGCACTGTTTATGTTCATCCCTTCACATATCTCAGGCAACCACAGCACAAAAACCAATATTAAAGGCAAATACAATCACAAAACTACACAAAGAGACTGCAGTTAGTAATATAACATGTCTTATGACAGGTGGTCTTTACTTTAAAATTACTATTATGATGTTACAAATTACATTTAACAGATAATAGATGATATTTCAGACTAAAAAATTCCATTTTAAAAGACTGGAATACACTGCTCTGTTCATCCTATGTTTTGAGATGCACTGTCTTGCACAAACACAGAGCAACCAGCAGGGTGTTACGGACATTGATTGTACTTTGTATCTACCAGGCAGAAGGCTTATGACAGGAAAAGTTGGATAATCCACAAGGCCTAAACTAATCCTGACACAGTACAAGTACTTAGAGCATGTGGTCTGAGAATGGGCCGCTTTGGTAATTCTTACACTTTTGAAAATGTAGACATTTGCAAACGAAACGTCATTCTTACAAAAGCTTAAAGATACAAACCGTACAACAAACTAGCAAAAGCTAAGAAATCTGTTGAACCTATAACTGTTAAACTCAGGTGTCCCAGTCAGGCATCTGTGTTCCCCAACAAGTGTGTTTTGCATGTGGCTGCCAATAGTTTTATGACAAAAAGAGTAACACTCACGGCTGGATCGGCAGGGGTCACTGTGTATGCTGTCATTCGATTGGTTGCTAGACACAGAAGACACGCTAGCACTACGGACAAAGCCAAAGGTGGCCAGTCGAGCAGGGGGCAGATGGGAGAAGCCAGGAGGACGCAATCCAGATTGACCGGGTTTGGGGAGCATAAATTTGGGGGCCACACCCAATGCTAGTCTCTTCTGATCCACTGTAAAGCAGAAGACAATAATATTCCTTCAAACAAGTCTTTTAAGTTCATTTATGGCTTGTAGTTACATTCTAATAACCATTAAAATAAATAATCTTGACCTAATCTGCCTTTCAAATCATGATAATACAAGTTCTGTCATGAAACTCTAGATGGCACAGGATGATAGGTTCTAACTCAGTCTTATATAATCACCTCCTTATTCACATGGCACGGGCAATTAGTTTTAGTTGCATCAGCAGCCAATGAGCTTGCTGCTCAACATTGAAATACTTAAGCCAGTGTTTGCTGTGGCAGTTTGGCACTTCAGCGCACTTCAGAAACCCTCCACCCTCCCCAGCTCCACCTCTATAGATCTGCAACGGGGTAATTTCATGTATGCTATATATGCGGGTGTAATTTCATGTATAGTAGCAGCATTTCTTACATGCTTACAGCAGCATGTCTGTGGATGTATTGGCGAGTCTCGGTACTTGCTCTGCCACAGCAGCAACGTAGCAGATCTATTCTGACCAAACACACTGAGGCCTTGCACACACTAATACTTTTTCATTTGAAAATGCATACTTTTTTCTCTTTGTTTTGGCCTTCTGTCCACATAGAGACGACATCTTGTCAAGGAAAACAGAGCTTTTTTTAAAACGCTCTTGAAAGTGAATAAATTTGAAAAAGCAATTCTCGCGTTGTAGTGTGGACTGTGAAAATGGAGGTTTTTGAAAATATGACATGTTTAGTCATCTGACACATATTGTACCAATAGATTATCTACGGTTATACCGGTATTATGCCTGCTATTTACTTCACACTATTGCTACAGATTGTACATTGTACACTCTTCATATCACAGTACTGCAAAGACGACAGAATATTTACTCACAATTGCTGTTAGCAGCAAAAAATGAGGGTAGTTGCATTTTAGATTAGACATATAATGGTGAATGAGTGCGACCTGGACATGTAAGTGAATAGTGAGATATTTTCTTAAATAAAATGATCCTGCAAGAAGAACTGTCTGTTTTATCTGTTTTGTCTCATTTAGTTTTTTTAAAGGTTTACGCTTCTGCAATGTTTTCTGATGTTTCAGTGTAGATGAGAAACTTTTAGAAACACTTGAAAATGCAAGTGTGGATGGAGAGCATTTTAAAACGAAAACACAGTTTTCAAAGATTAATGTAGACGTAGCCTAACGTTGCCATGCTAAACTTTCCGAGAGTTGTCATGACAGAACTAATACAATGGACTCAATACCATACGAGACAAAAAAGAAACCACACTCATGTTAATTTTAAATGTTAAATAGTTCTCGCAACTTATGGTGTATGCAAAGAATGATTAGTCTATAAGAGCACTTTTTTAAAGACCTGTCATTATAGATAAATATATATTTATATCTGTAAATATACATATACGCAGTTTGTATCAGTTTATCAATAAAATAACCAAAAAAGGACTGTTTTTTAGGGTGCAGGTATTTTCATTTGACAATTCTGACCATTTTCGCGATCCTTTTGTGAGATTAAGTATTCTGAATGGCGGATATATTAATTTCCACATTTTCCAGGACATGGTGATATTTAATACAACTGACTGGCAAAAGTCCAGTTCTTTGATTTTCTTTCAGAAGAATAATACTATAAGAATAATAAGACTAAATTTAAGATAAAATTCAAAGAGTTATTTAAATGCAAGACAATTAAGTTTTAACAGGTTTCATTCTCAGAAGAGGTCTGAAAACATTACAAAGCTGTAAGTGTGTGACAAGGTATCTCTACAGTCTCCTTGCTGTCATGGATTTTACATTTCAAAGAGAAATGGTAACATCTGTAAGAATTAATACAAAAAAGTCAACTGACAACTGGGGACTTGACTTTGAGGGTTTTAGTCTACTGACCTGTAGGTTCCTGGTGACTACTTGGGGCCTGAACAGCTGGAGCCATGTAACTGAGGGGTGACGCTGACCTTTGACCTGGTATAACTGTTCTGTTCTTAGTAGCAGGCTGTCTAGTGACAGCTCCAAGGCCAAGCTGAGGCCTTAAGGCTCTGGGGAAGCGGAAAACGGCAGCAGCAGCATCATGGGTATTTATCTGAAGTGCTCTACCACCCTGAAACCGTAAGAAGCATGTATTGATGTTTTTGTTACCGCAAATTTAATAAAGCTGTTAATATTAATAAATTATGCTTACTGCTCATGCTTTCACAAGCACAACACATTTATCTAGAGCTCAGTGGTGCTACGTTAGGAATTGAGAATGTCTACTACACAAGTCCCACCTGTAAATATTGATCTGGCAGTTCCCCGTGGAAACTCTCTGATTTGCCCACCAGTTTATGGGGGACAGTGTGGCTGGGAGGCCTGATCCCAGATGCCACCAGTCCTGGAGGTGAGTAGTACCCTGACCTCTGTACTTCCTGACGATACTTGTCATAAAGGACATTAGAGGAGCTTAGCACAGGTGAACCTCTGGACCCTTCGACCTGGGATTCTTTTGAGGTTGGTGAGCTACTGTACGGTGTAAGTCTTGGCGGTAGTGTCGATACTTCATAGGGACCTTCAGACATTGGTTTTGCTTGAGGGCTTTTGCGGACATACGTTATGATTTTTGGTCGAACATTTTTGGGCTTTTGAGGTGGAGAAGACTTCTTAGGTCCACACTCTGCCCTTGTGGGCTGTTGAGGAATGGCAGGTTTTGAGAGACTGCTACTACTACTGAGAAAACTTTTACTTGGTTGCCTCAAACCAGTGGTTCCTTTCTGCAAGATTTCATTTCGTTCTTGACTTGCTTCTCTTGTGCTAATAGGTTTGGCTGGTGATGAAGGTGGTTGTTTTCGAGGTGAACAGGTTGTCTTAGGGGATGGAGGAGTCTCAGGGCGAGACGGGCTGCCCCAAGGTCTTCGCCTTTCCAAACTTGATGCACTAGAACTTCGGGTCTTTTCAAAAGAAGCTTGCTTCTTGTATGTTTGGGGTTCAGAATCACCAGAGTGCACAGGTGTATCCTTTGAGGTTAGTTTTGAGGTCTGAAGAGCAATTTTAGGAGATTCCACATGCTGGGATTTTAGTTTATTTTTTATATCACCAGTGGAATCATCTGAGAACCTTCTGTTGTGTGAAGCAGACTGTGTGTTGTCTGAGACAAGAGGTTGGCAAAGTTTTTTCTCAGTTTTCAAATTTGAAACCTTGTCTTCTGTTCCATGGTACTCCTTTACATGAATTCCAGGTTCTCCTAGATTGTCCTGACTGGTACTTCCTGATTCATTAGGGACCTTCTTGATCCTTGCAATGCTACATTCACTCATGCCATTTGTAAGTTGACCTGAGCTCTCATGTATTACAAAATCTGTAGCTGGTTTGTTTTCTTGTGCTTCTAAAAGGGGTTCCTCAGGCAAGGTGGTAGAGTTAAGATTGAGATCAACACTGGCGATGTGCATTGTAATTTTTCCTGCTTGATGCGTGCCATCAGTATGTACAGAGCTCCAGTTTTTATCTGAAATAGTTAAACAGGACTGTGAGGCAAGGGTAAGGTCCTCAGAGAGAGTTCGGTATGGTCCTGACGGAGCATGCCATGAATCAGAGCTTTGGGTTCGACCGGCGTTGTCCAGGGCACTAGCAAGACTTCCTCCAAGACTAGACATGGTGGAGAGGCAAGAGACAAAAACATCATTTTCAGAGCTAAACTCAGTCCTGGCTATGCTGGTCACCATTTCTTTGCTAGTGGACTGAGGACAAACAGTAGACTCTTGCTCCTTTGAAATTAACTGGGAGAATCTTTTGCCATCCTTCTGAGACTTTGCTTCGGTCTGCTTCATATTGGTGGATAAAGCCCCCGTGACATCACCTTTAGGAATACTCTTCTCTTCATCATATCTCTCATCATCCTCTAGTTCCTGACTTTCCAGCATCTCAAACTCAGCCAACTCTGGGTCATAACATGGGGAATCTGTGTCTCGGATAATCATCTTCACCTGTTCCTCAGTGTGAGATACCATAGGGGACAGGGTTTCAGTTCCCTCCAAAGATGTTCCTCCATCTCCACTGTGGATTTCATTAGCATTGGCATCACCATCTGGGGAATCTTCAGCATGTCTGTTGTTGTTTCTGATTTCTTTACAGCCATCTTCAATGCTGGTCTCGAAGGGTCTGGTGTGTTCATCATTCACACTCATGTTTCCTGATGGTTCATGTGCTCTCAAGCTTTCATGTAGAGTCTTGTTGATCCTCCCTTGAGGTCTGGAGCTCTCTCTGCTTTCAAACTTAAAGCTAAAGTAAGTGTTGGCATCTTTCACACTGTTAGTTGAGATGCTGATTTTGAGTAGATGACATCAGGGGATGTCTTCAACATGTCAAGGTGGGTAAACGTTTAGAAATGTCTTCACATAAAACCTGTAACAGAAACACAAATAAGAAATAATCTAAATATAATCGGACAAGTTCCTGTTCAATATTCTAATTTTATACCAATAAAAAGATTTTATAGTAGTATGCAGTATGGATCCACAAATCGTCTCTTTGTGCAAAACTTCTTTATGTTTTCCCTAAAGGGAATTAGTATTATACTTAGGGCCATTTTTTGCACAACTCTGTGAAAATTCCTTAACATTGCTCCTTTGTTAATTCCTTTGTAAACATAAGCACAAACAATGAAATTTTCTCCACATAAATGACAACAGGATTTGCCAAGTAAAAAGACTCCTTGGCATAACACATATTTTAATGCTTCAGTCAAATGGGATTTGGTGTAATATTTTATCCACAACCCGAAATTCTTTCATACAGAATTATAAACACACTGATAATTCTCCTCGCAGTGAGAAAGCACACTCACTAGTAACTAGAACAGCTCCTACACTCCAGAACTTCAACCGTAGGAGGTCATTCCCTGAGGTAACGGCAGACAAATGTTCTCAACAGGAGCATATTTTCCAGGAAAACAGGTGCAATAACTGATTTTGTAATAGATAAATAATAGATGAACTTATAAAGTGTCTAAATTAGCCAGTGATGTATCCTAATGGAAGAAAGATGGCTGTTCAACAAAAAAGCAAATTAGCATTATGCTTTTATATAGTCCAATTTTTACACTATTACAAGAAAACCCAAAAACTTAAACCCTGCTACATTTTGTTTTCATAAACAGATAACCTAAAAAAAACTATCAATCACCCAAATCTATCATTAAGACATTCTGCTAGGCTGGGTACTGCCAGACTTAGGTAAACAAAATATATTTTGCGCATTTATACTTCTTGGCATGGTCCATTTTCTTGACGTACTTTGTGCATCTGATGGTTCTGTGCATCTGTAGTCAATCATTACTGTTCACTTATCATAATGATGTCTCATCATCTCTCTATGCTTTAAAAATGTCCGTAATCTGTAAATGAAATACTTGCTTTCTGCCATAATCTCTGTCAAGATAAATAAAAAAACATTCACTGTTTTTAAACAAATCTATTATTTTGTGTAAACTATTTTAGTTCTATTTGGCTCTACAGTAAAGATGAAAATTGAAGATGAAAGTTACAGCCAAGTCATTCAAAAAAACTGAACAAAAAAAAAAAAAACCTGACCTCCATTCCCCAATGAGCAACTGTTTAGTGACATGCTCATGCTAAATGTGATGGAATAATTTAAACAGTCAATGTTGAGCTGTCAGAGACAATGACTAACTGTCACATACTGATTGTCTGTATGACGGTTTGTCAGTCGCATGTGACGAGTCACATCATTGTCAGGTCTGCAGGTCACAGAAACGCAGAACTGTATCAGAGCATGAAGAAATTTAAAATGTCTCAAGAGATACCCTGCAACAGATCATCACAACCATTTAGAGTCAGGAGATCAATTATTTACAAGAGGAAGTAGACAGAAACAGAGAATGAAAACAACCAGTGTCAGGTAAGCTACTTTGAAAATGCAGCTTGTCAAGCAACAAGCTACTCAAAATTTAAAGAAGCACAAAGCAGAGCAGTATTTATCTGGTACACCGAAAATAAAAATCCCCCAATTAGGCTGACACTTTTAAAATGTAATAAAATGTGTAATCAAAAGCATTTAATTTAATAACACTTTTAAAAACAAAGGTTCTTCAGTGGAAAACGTCCTTCTGATTAAAAAAGAAAAATGTTCCCCCAAAATGATTCTTCTGCGGCACTGCAAAGCCCCTATTTGAAAACCTTTATTTTTAAAAATGTAGTTAAAACAGTTACACACAGCAGCATTTAAAGAAATAATAAATTATTCTTTAAAATTATTGTCTTGTAAATACAACATAAATGCTTCACAGAATCATTTAATTATTTACATAAACCAAACCAATTAAACAAATTGGACATCAAAAAGCTCAACTCCGCACATCCACACATAAGCACTCTCCTATATCAAACACACACACACACACACACACCGAACCTTCTACTTGACCTACTTTCACAAAAAAAGCTCAGAAGCCCTCAAGTTAAAATGTTCAAAGACTTCAGAGCTCAACAGGGTTTTGAGCTTACAGACAGATTTGAACACTAATTATCATATAGTTTACAGAGTGTAGAGATTTGAAGCACAATATTTAACTTCTCTCTTTTTTTCTTTTTTTTTTTTTAAGCATTTTAATTCTACCTCCAAAATCTAAGAGTACATCCTAATACAAAAAGGCCGTTTATGGTGACAGAATGCATGTAACTATGTGACAGAGCACTTTTTTTTTTTGTTAAAGCACATTTTTTATGATGTGGTAGTGTGGCTCAAAGCTTGCCTACTCTGCTGCTACACACTCATAAGTATCTTCTTTTTCTTTGCATAAAGAGTATATACTTTTAGAGTGTATAAGTAGGGGAATTGGCACGCAGCACAACTACGGGTACTTTAAAGGTATAGCTCATCCAAAAATAAAATATTCCAAAAATCACCTTGTTTCAAATTGTTTCAACCTTGTATGCTTTGTTCTGTTGACATAAGAGGCGATATTTTGAAGAATATGGGTGATCAAACAGTTGATGGTCCCCACCGACTTCCATGATATGGAGAAAATATGGGTCAATGGGAAGCAGAAGAAAGAAATTCATATAGGTTTGGAACAACTTGAGGGTGAGTAAATGATGACAATCCCTGAATAAATAGTAAAATACCTAAACTTTAAGCCTTTTGTACTGAGTAATGCTTAGGCTAAGTCTTAGACATTATACTGACTTTTACTGGCATGGATGAAACATTGCAACGCTTTAGGCCAGAAGAGAGGATAACTGGCCCCTCGACTGAGCCTGGTTTCTCCCAAGGTTTTTTCTCCAATTCTGTTACCAATGGAGTTTTGGTTCCTTGCCGCTGTTGCCTCTGGCTTGCTTAGTTGGGGACACTTAATTTCCAGTGATATCGTATACTATTTGAACTGAACTGAGCTGGATGATGACATCACTAAATTCAACGATGAACTGCCTTTAACTGAAAATTGAGTGTTTACACTTGTCCTTTTGCAATATACACTCTGTTTACTATTTAATACTGTAAAGCTGCTTTGACACAATCTGTATTGTTAAAAGCGCTATGTAAATAAAGGTGACTTGACTTGACTTTAGGCCAGCAGTGCCATAGAAAGACCCCATTCACAAGCTTATTCATTACATATGAAATATTCTGCAACTGAAAGCGTCCGGAAATAGGAAAACCACTATAATAAATGTACTTTTTATGTGAGATGTGAGAATGGCCTAATTTTTTGAACAGACTTTTTTTTTTTTGTATTTAATTTAATTTAATTTAATTTAATTTTTTACTCAAAAAGTTGCCAAAAAGGTATAGATCCATAATAAAGTGTACAAATTTATCTGACTTCCTCACTGGGCTAATGGCCAATTTATACATAAGACATGCATCATATGTTTATATGCTAAATAATGGCAAAAGACAAAATTCTTAGCAGCTATGAAGCTTAAGTATATTACCAGCCATTAACAGCATCTGGAGCCTTGCAATTCAATAACTTTGTGGTTTATATCTTATTTATTTGTGTGTTTTTGGAGGGAACAAAACACCAGTCAGATGAACTGAAAAAGACCAATTTAAAATCAGACTCTTATATTGACTGGTGGAATCTCTACACAGCTCAATCGGCGGGGATGAGGTTTCCTCCTTGGCTGATGGATGTCAAGCTGACAGTGAACAGATGAGAGAGCACAGCGATGGCTTTGTTTCGACTTTGTTCAAGTGAGCATACATGATGAATTCCTGCTCTGCATTTCTCTACGGCTGATTGTGACTTATTACCACAAACCAAGCTCACTATTGTAGAACAACACATATAAAACGGGCCACACAAGATGTGTTTTTGTGTGCCAATGCTTTTTTAACAGTAAGTTTAACCAAACAGACGTCTTTGGTGGTTGAGGTGGTGGTTGAGGTGGTGGTTGAAGAGAGATCCCCCCATACGATTGTAAAGCGCTTTGGGTGTATGGCACTACACAATGAAAGCGCTATATAAATGCTGTCATTCATTCGTTCATTCTTTGACAATGACATTGTGTCTTGGAGTACAAGGCCCCTTAATTAATACTAGGGTTGTCGGTTTAACGCATTAACTTAATTAGTTATGAAAAAATAGCGTGATTAAAATATTTTAACGCAGTTAACGCGCTGGCCCCACCCCGCCCCAGACCTGTATGTCATCATATATTTCATATAGTCATATAAAAGCAGTTATGTCAGTATATCACACAGGCAGCAAGAGCAAAATGACACAAGTGCTGATTTTGTCCCGATCTATAATATGAATAAATGGGATTTTATACAACAGTTCAGTAAATAAGAAGTTGATATTGTTATTTTAAATACAATACTACATGTTTTTGCTCAATTTTGCAGAGAACATATTACATTTGAAGCTATAGCAGAACTGTTGCATGTCTCAGAGCAACACACCTGAGTTTAGATTCTGAATGAATCCGCGTTTTGAATGAATCGTGTGAACCAATGATTCAAAGGCCCATTCATAAAGAGAGCCATTTACTTAAGGGAGAAATCTACTTCCAGAACAACAAATTACAAATAATTTACTCACCCCGTTGTCATCCAAGATGTTCATGTCTTTCTGTCTTCAGTCATAAAGAAATTATGTTTTTTGAAAAAAGCATTTCAGGATTTTTCTCCATATAATGGACTTCATTGGTGCCCCGATTTTGAACTTCCAAAATGCAGTTTAAATGCAGCTTCAAAGGGCTCTAAATGATAGGTCCTCTTCTGAATATTGTTAATTTGTCACTGTCATCAGGATATGTCCCCAAAACCTACAAACTGGCTGCTATTAAGCCTCTCATTAAAAACCACAACTTGACCCCAACAAATTAATTAATTACAGACCAATCTCGAATCTCCCTTTTCTGTCAAAGATTCTGTCAATTATTTTCCTCCCTGCAGAAAAATGATATCTGTGAGGATTTCCAGTCAGGTTTTATACCATACCATAGTACTGAGACTGCTCTTATTAGAGTTACAAGTGATCTGCTCTTATCATCCGATCGTGGTTGTATCTCTCTGTTAGTGCTACTGGCTCTTAGTGGTGCGTTCAATACTGTTGACCACAACATTCTCTTGAACAGACTTGAAATTTATGTTGGCATTAGTGGTAGTGCATTGGCATGGTATAAATCGTACTTATCTGTCCGCCATCAATTCGTGGCAGTGAATAAAGAGGTATCATATCGATCACAAGTGCAGTATGGAGTACCGCAAGGCTCAGTACTAGGGCCATTACTTTTTACGCTTTACATGTTACCCTTAGGAGATATCATCAGGAAACATAGTGTTAGCTTTCACTGTTATGCTGATGATATTCAGCTCTATATTTCCTCGCAGTCCGGCGAAACATACCAATTTGAAAAACTAACGGATTGTCTAGTTGAGATAAAAAACTGGATGACAAGTAATTTCTTACTGCTAAATTCTGAAAAAACGAAGGTGCTAATTATTGGACCTAAAACCTCCACATGTAATAACCTAAAACACTGCCTAATACTTGATGGCTGTTCTGTCAATTCTTTGTCATCAGCGAGGAACCTAGGTGTGCTATTTGATAGCAATCTTTCCTTCGAAAGCCACATCTCTAGCATTTGCAAAACTGCATTTTTCCATCTCAAAAATATATCTAAATTACGACCTATGCTCTCAGTGTCAAATGAAAACTGAAACTTTAATTCATGCGTTTATGACCTCAAGGTTAGATTATTGTAATGCTCTATTGGGTGGTTGTTCTGCACGCTTAATAAACAAACTCCAGCTGGTCCAAAATGCAGCAGCTAGAGTTCTTACTAGAACCAGAAAGTATGACCATATTAGCCCGGTTGTGTCAACACTGCACTGGCTCCCTATTAAACATCGTATAGATTTTAAAATCTTGCTAATCACTTATAAAGCCCTAAATGGTTTAGCTTCTCAGTACCTGAGCGAGCGCTTATCACATTATAGTCCCTCACGTCTGCTGCGTTCTCAAAACTCTGGCAATTTGATAATACCTAAAATATTAAAATCAACCGTGGCAGATCATTTTCTTATTTAGCGCCCAAACTCTGGAATAATCTACCCAACGCTGTTCGGGACGCAGACACACTCTGTCAGTTTAAATCTAGATTAAAGACCCATCTCTTTAACCTGGCTTACACATAACACATCAACATATTTCTATAATTCAAATCCGTTAAAGGATTGTTAGGCTGCATTAATTAGGTCAACCGGAACCAGGAACACTTTCCATAACACCCGATGTACTCAGTGCATTGTAAGAAGAATAGCATCTATGCTAATATTAGTCTGTTTCTTTCTTATTCCAAGGTCACCTTAACCACCAGATCCAGTCCGTATCCAGATCAGATGGTCACAGGAGAACTGGCCCCCCGACTAAGCCTGGTTTCTTCCTAGGTTTTTTTCTCCATTCTTTCACCAATGGAGTTTTGGTTACTTGCCGCTGTCGCCTCTGGCTTGCTTAGTTGGGGACACTTATTTTTCAAATGATATCATACACTATTTGAACTGAACTGAGCTAGATGATGACATCATTGAATTCAATGATGAACTGCCTTTACCTGAAAGTTGAGTGTTTACTGTTGCCCTTTTGCATTATTGATGCATTATTTCCTATTTAATACTGTATTGTTAAAAGCGGTATATAAATAAAGGTGACTTGACTAGACTTATCTAGTGAAACGATCTGTCATTTTTTTTCGAAAAATGAAAGATTGTATACTTTTTAAGCACAAAAGCTCATGTAGCACAGACTCTGGGATGCGCATCCACGACACCAGAATCACGTCTAAGTTCAACATCTGTGTACTCCAGCTCAAAAAGGTAGAGTATGGTGAAAAACTTCATCTTATTTTCTCCTACAACTTCAGAATCGTCCAACATCGTTGTACCTTTTTGTTTGTAAACAGCATTTGATTTACTTGCACTTCCTTAGTCTTTGCCCGTTTGCTTTGTAAACACTGGTTCTGTAGTTCCGCCTACGTTCCGCGCAACCTTTCGATGTGATTCAATAGTACGTAGTGTACGTAGTATACTTAAAAAGTATACAATTTTTTATTAAATTGTTTATTATTAAAAAAATGACAGATCGTTTCACTAGATAAGACCCTTCTTCCACAGCTGGGATTGTTTGGAGCCCTTTGAAGCAGCATTTAAACTACATTTTGGAAGTACAAAATCGGGGCACCAATGAAGTCCATTATATGGAGAAAAATCTTGAAATGCTTGGATGACAAGGGGGTGAGTAAATTATTTGCAAATTATTGTTCTGGAAGTGGAGTTCTCTTTTAATTCCTGAATGAATCAGCCAATTGAACGAATGAATGAATGAATGAATGAATGAATGAATGAATGACTCATAAAGACATTTACCGCCACCTGCTGGCAAAATAAGTTTCTTATTTCTTATTTAGTATCATTTCATTAAAAAATAAAATTAAATAATAATAATAAACATAAAAACATTAAAGGGATAAGAGAAAATTAAATTCTATCATTTACTCACCCTCATGTTGTTTTAACACTAAAACAGATTTGAGAACTGGAACTGTTGTATATATTAAAATAAGTACTTTGGCATCTTCATTCAGTGTCTTTGACAATTAAGGTATGAGGACAACTGCATATTTTTTTAAAAAACATATGAGCTTTCAGCAAACAGCTATCAGATGTGTTTAACAAAGGCCAAACACAAAACCTGATGGGTCTACCCTAGTGATAATAAATATATTAAATATATTAATAAACTATTAAATAATTTAGAAAATAAATATATTCAAATGTATTTAAAATACATTCATTTCATGCTAAGTATACTACAAATACATTAACATATAAAAATACCCTCCAGTTGTACTTCTGGTATACTAAACTGGTATATTTAAAGTCTGCTAAATTGAAACAACTAATTTTGTACTTAATCCACTTTAATTCTGCGGAAGTAGTGCTGAAGTCCGACTAAAGATATATAAAAGTTATATCTGATTGTGCTAAAGTGGAACTATTGCAAGTAGGTACACTTTAAATATTTTGCATTTAAAGACCGATATTATTTAAAGACCATACAATCATCATCAAAAGCGGCATTAAAACATATTTTAGGTTTACTATTAAGAAATGTGCACTGTGCACAAGTAGTATTTCATTTTAAAGTTTAATTGCAATTTTTATATCAGTAAGTCTCAAGTGATATGTCAGTAAATATGTTAATAGCTTATAACAAGAACAGCCTTTTTAAATAAAATGTTTCACAGAGATCTAGCTCAATTTAAATACAAAGGAAGCTTCCTTAGAATTCAGTTACTCAATACATGCAATCCCACACGCAGGTTCTCACTGCAGTATGCAGCATCAGCCCTGCAGTAAATCTGCTGTCTTGATGCCAGAAATACATGCAGGTACATTCATGATACATTGACAACAAAAGTTTGTTTGATATCAAAACTACGCCAGCTACAATATACACCAGCTATCTGTCTGTCAGTTTGTCTTTCTATCGATCTCATGACAATATGTGGCAATTTCATATGAATTTGTGCAATTTTTTAGAAAGCCACCAATTTGCCAAAACACGAAACTGTTACAAATTCCCATAAGAAAGTGTTCAATTATCTGTTTGTCTAACTATTTAACAATCTCAAGAGAAAAATATCTATTTTATGAGGTGGTGATTTTGTATAAATTTGTACAGTTTGATTTGTATGAAAATGTACAACTTTTAGAGAGTTTACCAAAACATAAAAACATAAACACTGTCATAGATTTCCATGATTTCCATGAGAGTGTGTTGATTTGTGTTGATTTATCTGTCTTTCTATCTATCTACATTGTAAAATATGATATGATCATCATAGCAACTTATGTTTTTACATTATTTTAACATTATTTTAGCAATTTTTACTTTTTTTATATGTTAAATGATTTTTTTATATATCAGTCTAATGTAATTTAAATCAATGTGATTTAAAATCAGTTTAGTGTTATTTAATCTATCTGTCTATCTCTTTCAATATCTGTGCAATCAATTAATCTTCACAATGCAGTGAAAATATACATCAGCTAATAATACTGGGCAATTTTACAGTTTAGTGCTAACATGCTAAGTACATTCAGAGTAAACGAAAGGAGAAAAGAGAGATGGTTGACATACGGTAAGGACAGACAGCTCTCCTCCTGACTGATGCAGTTTCTGTCGCCGACATGAAGTATAAATAAAACACTCACAGTGTGTTCCTCAAGGCGTCATCACGAAACCCACAGCCAACGGCCATGAGAGACTGTCTTTGTTACTTCCACCTCATTGTTTTTCCTCTTTCATGACACTGTAACACATACTAGCAGCAATGCAGCCGGCAGCAGGAAGTTCAAGAGGCAAATTGTTGTCATAGTCATTAAGATGCATGAAATTCCCCTCATTTCCCATGATGCATTCAGAGCATGTCCACTGCACCTGTTCACTAATCAACCAGCTAACCTAGAAGGGACCTGGATTAGAGAAACATGTTACATCTGTCTTTCCTTATGTGTGTGCGTCTTTTTAGCCCTTTCCTCAAGCATCTCCAAATGGAAGCAGCGATTTCCACTCTCAGAGCTACAGTGCTAATTAAATATTAACATCCAAATGAAACCTGAGGCCACACCTCTCCGTTTCAAAAGCAAACCCCTCATCAGCTTTGTGTGAGGAGGTTTATTGTATATATATGTTCTTTACTTCACTCAAAGAATTCGGAGTGTTTGATTTCACAATCTCACACAAAGTGTACACAAAAATAAATTGCAGAAAGTCTGCTCCATGTTCACTTCTTCTGTGAGTTATGATGCATACTGTGTGCATATTTTACTTGGTGCTGTTTTAAGCAAACATGATCTGCTGACAGGATAAGAATAGCTGACTCAGAGCTGATGAAAAAAGTTAGAATTTTTCAATGGTGTACGCTTATCAGCTTATGCACATGATGCAAGGAGACATGTAATGGAAAGTTTGTATTTGTGCCACTGGGAATCCAGCCACTTATTTTTGATAATTTCATGTGAAACAATCAGCCTGTCAGTCATTTTTAATCCTTTCCTTACTAATTTTACTTCCTTTAAAAAAAAAGTTCAGAAAGTTTACATAAAACAAAACACACCATCATAGACACAATAGGAACATATATATGCATACTGCATACTACATATTTCCTCATTGGACTTGTACTGCAAAAGGTAAACAGAGAAATCAGAAGAAAACAGATATTTTAAAAGCAGCATTGTATTAATATCGTTGACGTAATTACAATAATAAAAAAAAAATCACTATGTTAATACATAATTGATTATTATTGTTAATTATTATTAAACTAATATTAATATGAAATATTATCAACTTACATTGATATGATTACATAATATGGATAAATATTCCAATAAATATTATGTAAGTTGCATTATAACAGTATTATTATTATTGAATATAAACTCTAACATAAGTACAGAAGCACAAAACCAGAATAATTTAATCTAATTTTATAATATATAAATGATTTATAGTTTTTAAATTATGTATAAATTAATATGAAAATGAAAGTATATATTATGATAATTGTATAACGCATAAGATTATTACTATTATTATTATTATTGACACTCCAATTTTTACACATTAGTAATTAAATACATGGGTATTAATATGAAGGGGTATTTTATTATAAGTATAGGCTATATTTAGATAAATATATTTAACATTACGCAAGCAGTATATTAAGAATTAATCAGATTATTATTATAAACACGTGCATACACTTAACAACGATAACGATAATAGCAAAAACTAAACATCATATCAATATTTATAAATAATAGATTACAGCATTCACTCATTAATTCAATGTCTGTCCGTGTTAAATGAAATACATGACACATAGATTCGAACGTAATCAGACCGCGAGATAAACAGCGTGTGATATAAGCACACACTGAGTTCTGCTGCAGATACACAAGACAGCAGGTGGATGTGATGCTCTGAGTGTGCGCCATCACATTATCCACAAACACGCACACAATCTTACCTGATCTTCAGCATCCGCGAAGAAACGCTGCACGACTGATGCAGAAGACGAATGAGTGTTTGATTCCGCACAGCTTCCCCAGGACGAGTGAAAAATCAGGCTGAGAGGATCAGAAGAGAGTCAGACGCGCACTACAGGATGCTGATCGCAGGAATGAATGGTGACAAATGAAGTGCCCAAATATGGCTGTGTCCCAAATAACACAATGACTTCCCTAGTTAGACAACATTTTCGAACATCATTCCGTTGATTTCGGTCAGTTATTCTTGCAATTCAGCAGCGTTTTGGATAAAATACCTGGCACATCTAAGAAATTCTAATTATGTAGTTGTTTCGCAAGGCACTTGTGAGCCCCAAAATGCTGTCAATGTAGGCGGCTCACAAGGTTTTAAAACACAACCTATGTGTTAAATGCGCTAAGAGCGCCACTCATAGGCAAACACGCACACAAAACGTCTTACAGCAGCAGATTGTACAGAAATTTTGTCAGGGTATCAGGGTTTTTATTTTGACAGGAATAAAAACGAGGCTGTGAAGGGACAGACATACAGTGCGTTCAATGGATTGTTATTTAACAACATACCGATTTTTTTAGCTGACTAACCTTTCTGAAAAGACTTAGTAGGCAAAAACTTCATAACACATTTTCCTAAGTTGATTTGTGAGCATTACATGACCTTACAGTTCATCTCTCACTCCCTAGCTTTCATCCAATTTAATATGGCATCTAACCTATACACCTTTTTGTAAAAAATAATGTATAATATAATATAATATAATATAATATAATATGTACATAAATACAGACATTACCTGTTTTGCGTTTTAAATAGTAGGCTATTTAAGATTTTAAATATATAATATATATATGCCCCACTGTTGATGCCTGTTCACACCACAGACTGTAAAAAAAAAAGAAAAGAAAGTTAAACAAAATCAAATGTATTGAAATAAATTTTACATAGCTACTGTGTTGCATAATAATGAATTTATACTTTATTACAAAAAAAAGTGAAAATTATGCAAGTGGGAAAAAAGTACAATATTTGAACTGCAATGAACTGCAATAACTTTGAACACAATGAACACAGTAACTTTACCATACAGGACAATTATTTAAATATTCAAAGTGCTGTATTTGCTTAATGGAAAATAGGAAGTTTGGTATCATTTTAAAAACAAAGAATTTTCAAGTGTTGAATAATTTATATCCCCATTCATAACATGACCACTGGGGTACAATTAACAGACCCTCTCTTGGCAATCAGACAGAGTTAGTGGTCCTGACCCTCATTTATGGGACTACAAAAGAAGGAAATTATGTAGAATTATCTACAACAGAACAGAAACCCCCGACTGTGTAAACAAGTATGAACAGACTGTAACAAATGACCATCAAGAAGACATTGTGAATTATTGTAAACACTTGCACTATATATATATATATATATATATATATATATATATATATATATATATATATGTGTGTGTGTGTGTGTGTGTGTGTGTCCTTATTTATGCTTGCTGTTTCAAGTGCCATTTCAAGATTAGGCTGGTTGGCTGATGCTATAATGACTGATAAAAAAAAAACTTTACTGTGGGTAAAAGAAGGCTGACTTTAGCTGTCAGTGGAAAGTTAATGATTGACAGAATATGGGCACATGGTTCAATGCATCATCACCACCAGACGGCGCCATTTGTCTGTAGAAACAATAGTACTGTGATTGGGTTAATGTCATGAAGAAATATCCAGCTCATACTTTATTCCAAATGAAAAAAAAACAAAACAAAAAAAAAAAAAAAAAAAAAAGAACCTAATACTAATTTTTACTGTCTTAAAATTAATATTTTGAATGTGTGTGTCTGTGCGTGTTTATTATTAATACTTTCCCACAGTAATGGAAATTGGAGGAAATGTGTTTTACAACCAGGCTTTTCTTAATGTTAAACCTAATTTCTTATTGTATTTCTTTTCATTTTTTGGGTGAAATATGGTCCAGACAGTTGCCTGACAGTTTTTGTGAGATTCACCCTGACACTCGTTTTAGTGCTTGTAAAAATATGACTGGACAGAATCACAGACATTGACCTTTGTGACATATTCAAAATAATACTGTTACATAGAAGGAACACAGGCATATCAAAAGTAACATTACCGTCAGTAAAAATAACATAAATGACATTAGTTGGATCTGTAAATTAAATTGGAGCCACTATATTTAAAATAATGCTATACCACTCTGATATGACATGTGTAAAGTTTCTTCTAATGGCAAAAAAAAATTAAAACATTATAATCTTATGACACAGGTAACCTCCCAAAGGAGGTACGGCTGTTGGCCTGCTTTATAAAGGCCATTATGACAATGATAGATGGATTGGAGATGGACAACCTGTTTTGCTGACTGTAACTTTCCAATCCATTATATATTAAAAAAAGACAATGCAAATTAACATGATCTTGACCCAAAACAATAGTTCAGTAACAGAAAAGCAACTCTTTCTCCATCAACCATCTCCTACATGAGATGGCCTTCCCTTTTACTTATGCACAGATGAATCCCTTACTCATGAAGCACCTCAAAGGTGTTTTTTTTGTTCAGCTATTTCAATACAATCTGTTGAAACCTGTCTGGTCCCTTTAAATCCTCAAATTCTTCTGTTTAGGGCTTCAGATGGGGATGTAATCATTTAAAGGCACTGGGACCCAGAAGAAAACCAGTGCAGTGGCCTTTCCCACTTTTTCATTCTCAAACCACAGGAATTTGGCTCCTCTCCACATCTGAGGTATTTGAGATAACTTGCCTTGATGTAGCAGAGCGAAAGCAGAATTCCTCCTTAGACTATATCTTTCTGTTAGTTCTTGAAGGCCCCGTAGCGGCTGGCTTTGCTGATGAAGTTCTTCAGCAGATCGTGGTCCATATCAGCAAAGGCCTGCGTCTGAGTGACAGCCGTCAGATGGTTAACACAAAACTTGAAACAGAACTCTTCCAGATCCTGCACATGAAGAGTGGATGGACTGATTCAATGAGAAAGAGAACCACCACCAAAGACCTACAGAATAATATATGAAACCGCAAATATATATGCATGTTTAGGGCACTGTTCCAAAACCTAGTGAGCTGCCCTCCTAGACAGCATTTTTAGACAATGCATATGAGCTATCTTTAGTTGTATAGTGTTATCTTAGGGTAGATGTCACACAAGATCCTTTGGCATGGACCCAAATCAGATTTGAAATCAGCGGCCACTTCTTTTGGTTTTCTGGGGCAAGATTCACAGAAAACTTTGTAAGATGAATTCTAAGATCATAAGAATGATTTTAAGGTACGAGTCTCAAATGTTTCGTTATCTAATTATTTGCTTAGGAAGAAAATTACACGCTTTAGCATTTCTAAACATATGAAGATTCGCTGTTCAACTCAATGAAAAACACCCCATATGCTGTCTTTTTTGCTGCCTGCAGATTAACATAATAATAATAATAATAATAATAATAATAATACATAGAAAATAGCAGTTTACAAAAAACTGTATTCCTAAGAATGTTTTGTGAATCCTGCCCAGTAGTTGGTATAAACGCATCTGAGCAATATACTAACATCAAACTGTGAATGTTAGTCAAGTCTTCTCTGAACATCAAGTCAGCTATTTTAATGAAGTCATTAGCTTAACAATATGCTATGCTGATATGCTAACATGAAACAATTTCATGTTAATATCAATCTTTGCTGCACACAAAGAAAGATACTTCAACCAATACTTGTGTCCTTTTTATTATTTTATTATTAGTGTATGAAGTCATCCAAGCAATGAGAACCCAATTTATTGGGTCATGTCTTGTAAATATCTTTTTGACACAGTGTTTGTGTTGTTTTCTGCTGTTTAATAGATTAAGCTAACATCAACCTTTGCTGAATCAACTGTAAATGCTAGTCAAATGTTTTCTCAGTTCTCTCAAACAATATTTGTGTTCTTCATTATTTTCCTTCTTATTAGAGTATGAAGTCATTTGCTTAGCAATATGCTAATATCAAAATCTACTGGATCAAAAATGTTAGTTGTGTCTCCAGTGTGCTTCACATAAGCCATTTCACTCAATATTTGTGTTTGTTTTTAGAGTATGATTTTTAGAGTATTAAGTTGTTAGCTAACAGCAAACTGTACTATAGCAATACGGTAACATCAAAAACTAGTAAATCAACTATAAATGTTGGTTGTGTCTCTCCAATGTGCTTATGTAAGCTATTTAACTTAATATGCTTTTTCCTGTACTTTTTTTTATTTGTTATTAGCTTAGTAGTACATACAACATCAAATTGTTATATGAATTGTTAATGTGTTCTTTGTATTTTTTTATCAGTTGTATTGAGTTGTTTGCTTAGCAATATGTTAGTCGGGTGTCTTGTGTTGTATTTCAAGTCTTATTTTGTTTAGTGAGTTGCTAGCTTAGTAACATGTTAACCTCACTAACATTTGGAACAGGACCAATAACTGAATGTATATTTGACTGAATGTTTGCGTGTGTACACTCACCCGTGCTTCATACTTGACAGCAGCTGAAAGCAGTGTTATAGCGTTCTCCTCTGTAATACCTCTCTTGATGGTGTCCTGACACAGTCTTTTCAGGCGGCTCTCACGGTAATATGTGGCCAAATCCAGAAGACCTTTACAATGCAATCAACGGATCATAAACACCAAACAACATCAGTCCGACATTTTAACAAAAAAGTGCTGCTCTACAGGGTAGTTAACAGGTTTTTCAATGTAACATGTTGGAGTTTCAAACAGGTATATATTTGCAGATTTAAAAAGAAAAAAAGGTATTCCAGAAAATGAATGTTTGACTATAAACTAGCAGTCATGAAGTGTGGTTTACCAATGGCATCCTCAGGTGGGAGATTGATGGTATCAGTATACAGGTACTCCAGGAACGCCCGATACACCAAATAAGAAAACTGATGAATCTCTATGGTCTCTTCATCAGTCTCATTCAGCAATGCTCGGAAATGCTCACACCTATAATACAATCACAAAATCATATATTTTTTTTAATCAATGTTATTCTTTTTTTTTTATTTAATGTTCAATGTATTGTATGTCAAATGTTTTTGACCATCTTTTAGCTCAGAAGAAATATTTGTTCACAATAATAATAGTCCAGGCCAATGAATCAGATTTTTACTTGCTTTGCCAAAATTGTCATTGGTCATGCCAAAATTTTAGATACCAATGAAATTTCACACAAATCTAAATTTTTAAGACAAAACTAATAAAAGCCAACAAAATAGTTCAACAAAGTCATTAAAGACAAGTAAACAGCAAAATAAGAAATAAATTACAAAAAATATGAAATTTAGTCTTGTTACATTTGGTTAAGACACCGTATAAAGCTTATTCATAGATATAAGGTGACTTATTCCACACTCTTCTAAACACTTTGCTTTCCTACAATCTCAAAAGACACATTGTGTATCAGTTCCAGACCCAGAAGAAATTTTCCGTGTTGGGCTGCTGACTTTAAAACTCACCTAGTATTATTATTATTTACACTGTTCTGTGAAGAGGAAGTACACTGCTAATTTGCATTCTGTTTTTTTTTCTGCCTTCCTCTTACAGTCCTGTCTGTACTTGCATATTTGATTCTCATTTTGTTTTACAACTGGACAACTGAAAATACAGAACCAGCCATACTTGCATGTACAATGAAAAATAGACGTGTGCGAACTATAAAATGTTTTTTTAGACGCACATGTGCACATAAAAAAGTGAAAATTCTAATAAATTTCATACAACTGAATTTTAAGTGACAAAATGTCTTAACTCTTACCCAACCAGCATTTTCTAAAAAAAAAATCTAATCATCAGTTTGATCCGTTATTATCATTTTTACAAAAACTGAATAGCCCCCCAGAGTATTTTGTTGTGTGATAATGTGAACAAACAATATATCAAAAGAAAGAACAAAGCCTCTGCTCAGAACAAAATGTTTTTTTTATCTTCTTTTTTCTTTTGTAAACACCACACGAATGTTGGTAAGTTGCGGTTAAAATATCTTGTTTATCTCGTGTTTTAAGTAAATAAGAAAAGAAAGTCAACTGATCTAATAAGGCAATACAGTGACCTGGTACGACACATTAAAAAGCCACAAAACTGTATTTATTGTTTGAATCTCATAAAAAAAAAAAAAAAACGACAACATTTTAAAGCTGAGAGCTTGTTTTATACTAGAAGTAACCTGCTCTGTCTTGTCTGTCAGCATGTTGAGGGTTTCCTCTTCATTCCGCAATGTATTTTTCACTGCATGAGAACATGATGTATAAGTGTGAGAGTGGCACTGTTTGTTGGACACAGCAACAGTAACAAAGGAGGGCGGATTTTTGTGAAGGGTCAATTAACCTGTGAGGTTTTTCGAAATTCCTTGTTGTAACCTTTTTTACTGTTTGTCCTGTCACGCCGAGACAAAAAAAAACATTTTTAGAGTGCCGCATGATTGTTTGAAGCTCAGCATTTCACTATGACTGGAATGACTGGTGGTTCACCTTTGTTCTTCCTAATTGTACCACAGGCGTGAGTTTTCAGATCAAGTAGGCACTCAGACAAAGAGACAAAGGTACAGAATCGTAAAAGCTATTCATGAGCAATCTGTAGCCATGACCTGATCAAGAAGAGAGACAACCATGTTACCCAGCGCTTTCTTGACAAAAGCGCTTCACGTTAAAACAGTACCCTGTCTCAGATTCGCACAAGATGTAGGATTTTATGCCATATACTTTTTTTTTATTTTGTACACACTGAAATCTAGGTGCCCACAGAAGCATACCCATATTAATGCAAATGTTTGTGTTAGGTTGATACATTCCATTCAATTTGGACACAACATGATATTAGACAAGAAAAAAAAAAAGAACTAGTGTACTTGTACCATCCCTAAACCAAAATTTTCATTTCACCCCTAAATCGCGTTGGGAAAAAGGAAGGGTCAAGCTCTGCTCTAATAAGATACAGAAAGCATGTTTCATAATATTAACATAGTGACTTTAGAAAAACGAAGAGTAATGCTTATGCAACAGTGCATCTATACACAATGTGTCTGCACATGTTCATGTCAAAACTTCAGCTGCCAAGTTTTGATTAAAACATGGGAATGACACTGTTGGGGAAAACCCCAATCTTTTTGCTGATTATTCAGAGACTATTTTTTTAGACGCCATTTACATACCTGAGAAGCAACTTAAGTAAGGTTGGACGGCACTGCAAAATATTTACTTCTTATACACAGAATAGGGCTAAAAACAGTGCAAAGAGCTTTAAAGATTACTTGATTGCAAGTTTTAATTTACCTGATTTTAAGAAGGGCTTTGTGCACGTGTATACACTTCCCATCAACCAGGAACTTTAGGTCAGAGATTTCTGGGCTGTCGAACTCTCGCTTTAGCGACTGAGCAACAGTCAGGTAGTCATCTCCATCTAATGAGCAGAAAAGAGTCAGAAAATAATACATTATTTAAAACAGCATGCTATCAAATTACACATGCAGACTTACAGTAGGTTTCCACGTGTAAAACAAATGCAATGTTTTGTCATTATTATATATTATTACCAAGAAGTACTGTACAATTTAGAGTAAAATTACATATCGTGCCCCATAGGAAGTCACATTTGACAATAAAGCATTGATTCTGAGTTACTCTTTATTAATTCTGTCCTGTTTTAAGGTTGGTCTAGCTTTAAGAGAGATGGGCGATATTTTTTCCTTTTCATGATAGCAATCAAATGTAAAATAAAATACAGTATAGACTTCACTGTTTAAATTGAATGTACACCAAACCTTATAATGCTACAAAAATTATTCAGTCAAGAGCAGTGAGTGATTTTCTCTGTCTTTTGTTGTTTGAGTAACATTATTGACAGACAGCAGCAGGTACATTAGGCAGTGATGGGAAATCTAATTTGGCATACTGGATACTCTTTTGGATAGCTTGTTTCAATTAATCATGCAGTGATGCAGACTGTTTCTGGTTATAATGCAATGATGTCATATATACGCAATTCTATTATTAAAGCACCCGATAAAGATAAGAAATTGAGGTTTTACATGTCTAAATCAATGTACACACTGCAGCTAAATTTGGTTGACAATTCACCTTTTGGTGCCTAATCCTGTTCTGTAAATTATCCACATTCTACAACCAAATGAACAACTGAAAAATTCAAGTAGTGACAACCACATTCACAGAAATTCTATGCAGTGGGTACAGAACCGAACTGAACATCTTCAAAAAACGTAAAGTGGTGAAAACCCTGAAAGTTAATAATAAGCACCATATGAACTTTAACATCTGCCCTGGCCAATTCAATCACCTGACTTGAATATTATCAAACCATAATAAATAGTTCCGTAGAGAAGAGTGAGAAGCAGATTCCATCCTTCAACATCTCTGAATCAACCATGTTATTCTATGAAAACAGAAACATAATTCACATAGACTGAGTACTGTAACTTTTATAAATGCTATTGAGAAACAGGTGAAGAAAAACTGAAAGGAAGAACCTGAAGTTCAGAATTAATTATTTTATTATTTTAAAAAAATTTAAGAACATTCGTACTGGCTTGTCTATTTTCATCTATTTGCCCACAACATTTTGAAGTATGCTGTACAGCTGCTTTATTCCAAAAATGTGTTAATTTTTTATTAAACAATGTTGTTAGTTTATATGAAAAGTTTTTTGTTGACTAAATATTTTAGTTTGCCTTTTACATACACACACACACACACACACACACACACACACATTTATGTTTATGTTATAACATGCCCCTCACATGTTACAATGTGTCCCACTTATGAGGCATGTTGTCACATTTCATTTTAATTCTTTCAGGGGAAAAAAACAAATTGTATACAGTGTTTTAATGAAACAAGACCTCATTTGCACTAGACATGTAAAATTAACGTGGGAAAAAAAATACTCTGAACCCCAAGTAGATGTACATAAACTGAGAAAGCCACTGTTAAGAAAGCCAACTGTTAAGCTGTTCCCCACTCTCTCCTACTGCCTATTTCCCAGGTGGCATTATATTCTAACAGTCTATCACACAGCAAAAATAAAACAAAACAAAACATAACAGTGGCCAATCAGTTTTTTAATGACTCATCTCTAAAATGATTATGGAGAAAATTAACTGAAAATATACTTCAGAAACAAAGGCTGCTGAAAAAGTGTCTGGAATAATCCTTGTGGAATAACGCTCTTACCCACAGAAAGGAGATGCCAGGTGACTGCCGGTGTGGCGAAGCAGGCGAAGACATCATCAGTGCTGGTGAAGTGTGTGAGGTGAGGGCAGACCACAGCCTGACCCCGACACTGACCCCACATCAGCACCTGACCGCTCTGTGTTTTTGCTGCTGATGTGTGACTGGTGTGACACGCAGCAACCTCTACCATTCTGCAGGAGAGTGAGTGAGACAGATGCTGTTGTTATATGATCAAACAAGATAAATTACTTTTTTGATTAGTAAAGAGTAAAACTGGCAGAAAATAACAGTGAACAACCCACCACATACATTAATTTACATACATTGTTAATGTTGACACATTTATTCAAAAATACAGTATTTAGTATTGAGATAGAACTGAAATAAAGGTTTATTTATGGTATAACATTCTGCTGCATCTATGTTCTCACACATGAACACTGATGAGCCAAATCATTATGAACACGCACTGTGAAGTGAATATTGTTAATCATCTCCTGACAAGGTCACATAAAAGTCTAGGTAATTTATATGGTAAAGGAACAATCATGTAGTCAATGTATTTCAACTGTTGTGGCCAGACAACTGTGTCAGAGCATCTTTGAAACAGTGAGGCTTGTTGGCTGCTCCTGTTCAACATTTGTGAGAACCCACAACAGTTAGTGACAGTGTGTAAGACTTCCAAGGCATTAATGGTAGAAGGTCGATGTGACAACATTTTTAATGATGGGCCTTTGTAGGTGCAGACTGGTCAGAGTGCCCATGATGACCCCTGCCCACAGCTGAAAGCCCCTCTAATGGGCACACAAGCAACAGAACCTTGCCCTGCTACACTACACACATTGTTTAGAGATAGTCTAAAGAAACATAATGAAGAGTTCAAGTGTTGTCCTGATGTCCAAATTCTTCACATTTAATTTACAAAGCATTTGATTAGATTTTTTTGTCAAATAAGATGCACAACAGGACAGTATAAATTAAAACATGGATGAAACAATATCTTGGATGTATGATATTGCTTAAAAATATTGATATCATCATTACTTTGAGAAGTACACAATATACAACAGTATACAATAGTACTATATGTCTGTGATAATGTCTTCAAAATAAACCAAACTTTTATTTGGCCATTTGACCAATATCTTTAAGTTTCAGTGTATTTAACAGTAGTTTTTCTCAAATCAAATGGTGAAAAGCTTGTTCAACTCTCAGAGCAGCTCTTGAAATTAAGTTCATGTGTTCATATATTGAGACAATGAAAACACTGCAAGCATTATGTGTGTTTGATTTTTAATCCAAAATGGTATTGTTTATCGCCCACTACTATTTTACTGTCACTTTTAATCAATTTAATATCAAATTAAATTCATGACGGTACTGACAATTAGTAACACAGCTGTGAATTTTTTTTAAAATGCACCTCTACCGTCTATCGGAACATAGTAATATTTCTTTAGTAGATATATATTGCTATTTAAGCTCACTTTAAGTTTAATATGAATTTTAATCTATATGAAGTTAGTGACTTGACTTAGGGCTGCACAATTAATCAAATTTCTAATCGTGATTACAATTACAGATGCCACAATTATGTAATCGTTCAAAGGCACAATTACAAAAAAAAGTCCACTTACATTATTCTGCTTTCTTAAGATGTGTGTGTGTGTGTGTATAAGAAAGAGTGTGTATTGTTTCCTACAGGTTATCTTAAGGGTTTTTCTTATTGTTTTAATTTTTACGTTTTTACTCTTTTTATATATTTTTAAAGACGAATCTATATAAAAATGTGGCATGCAGTTGCTTAAAACAATGGTATAACGCTGTTCAAAACATCATTCAGTGTAAATTGTGATAATCGTAATTAATAATTGCAATTACAATTTCAAGGAAATAATCAACAACTTGACTTGACTTTTTGACACAACAAAAAGCAAGTACTTCCACCAATAGTTCTAGGAACAATAAAAAAAGCCCCTAATAAGAGCTCATTTGTAACATTAATTAAGGTCAATAAAAGCTGTTGAAGTATTGTTACTTGTTAGAGTGTGTTAATTTCAACATTTATTATATTTTTACATTTTAAAATTGCATCTGTTAACATTAGTTAATCTTTTTTGATGATCAATATATTATTAATATATTTATAATGGTTCAGTACTGTTTTTTGGATTTTTGCAGAGCTCATTTTGACAAGATAAAAAGGGTGTTGTTTTACAAAACCATTGAGAATTTTTAATCAAAGTATATTAGAGACTTTTCATTAAGACCCTAAAGAATCATATCAGCTTGTGAAAAATGGGCATCCGATGACCACTTTAAACATACTTAGCTATATGAAATGTAGACGACATACTTCATGTGACCTACTTTTTCTCACTCAATTTGACTGTCTTTGTAAAATGTTCTGGAAATGCATGACAGAGTATGAATAGGAATTCCAGTATGTCTAAATGTCAAGCAGATCCATTTAAATGCACAGAAAATCAGGTGAGACTATTATTTTCACCATATCAAAGGTTAAATCGGTTAGTTGTGAGGCTGCGATTTGAATCTCACCTCTCTTTGTCCATGTTTATGAGGGTGGGCACAGCCTGGTTGCTTTTGTTACCAGTACCTAGCTGCCCGTACGAGTTTGCACCCCAAGAGTAAACAAATCCTTCGTCTGTAAGAGCCAGTGTGTGCGCGTATCCACACGCCACCTGTAAAAACAAGATAGTTCAGTTCAAAGAACAAATTATTTGCGGGATATCTGTCATCTATGATTCATTTTATTCAGCAAATGAATGTTTACAATAATGTGGGATAATTGAGATAAATGTGAGTAGTACAGAACAACAATAAAAACAGAATTTAGAGATAATACAAATCAAAAACCAGACAGAAACTCATGAACATCTTGAATGACAAGGGGGTGAATAAATTATTTGTAAATTGCTGTTCTGGAAGTGGAGTTCTCCTTTAATACCCAGAAGTCTTTATTTGTCACCTGCACGATGTTGATTCCCTGTAAGGCGGCGATCCGACAGGGGGTTTGCTGGTTTCCATTATTGCCCAAACCAAGCTGCCCATTGCAGTTATAACCCCAGCCATATGTCTGTTAACACAGAGCCTTGAGATAAACCAAGTGCTGATTACAGCAATAATAATTACAAAAAATATATATATATAATTATTAATTCTAAACTATGAAAACATGAGACAAGCTTCTTGAAAGGAAACACTGACAACATTAGGTGTAAAAAATGTAACACTGAGAAGTGTTGAAGGCATAATAAGGCACAACAAAACTCACAGCTAACAGTCGAGACAGTTACAATCAGCAACTGCCACATATCAAAAAGCGAGCAACAACTAAAATATATCACAACAGCATGTCAGCATCTCCTAACAGCATGCTCAGTCTCTTGTCATTAACTTTAGTGCAAATAATTATTTATTAAAAAAAATTATTACAAACACAATTAATCATGCCCCCTGAAACATGCATATATTCAATAATAAAGAATTTTACTTTCTTTATTTGGTGGCTAATCCAGCAAATAGTAATGCATGTGATTACTTGTGATAACAAAACATTATCTAAATTACTTGATTATTTTTTTTTTTTTTTTTATTTGATTGTCATCTGTATTTCTTAAACTCTTGTTGTTAATTTAAACTTACCTCTCCATTGTCCAGAACGGCCATAGAGCAGAGCTGTCCACAGGCGATGTTGACTACCACCTTATTCTGCAAGCAGCTGCTGACCCTGCGTGGGGTGGGCTGGTTGGCCGTGGATCCAGAGCCCACCTGCCCGGAGTTGTTGTATCCCCAAGCATACACCTAAGAACGAGAGAGGATAGGAAACAGAACCAAAAATGCAAATACTTGTTCACGTAACTGTAGGATGTCATAAAAAAAAAAAAAAAAAAAAAAAAAAGTGATTAATGTTATATAGGTCTTATAAATAAATGTTACATACTGAAAGAAGTCTTTTATGCTTAGGGCTGTGCAATTAATCTAATTTCAGTTTTGATTTTGTCTTCCAATGATTACGTAAGGAATAACTGACGAAAGACCGCTATTATTGAAAAATAATGCACACCCGGACCTGAGGTAGAAATGCAGCCATGACGCAAAGTGGAACAAGGTCTTTAATCCACAGAAAAAGCAAAAAGTATACAGCAAAGTATACTTTCGCCTTCAGATGCACACCTGAACAGTCAAATACACATGTAATTATGACAAAATGCCTGTGTTGGTGAGCATTTATGTAAACACTGGCAGTTATGTCTTATGTAAACATAAACAGATGAGAAAGAAACTGGATGTGCGTCAGCATACTGGATCTGTGTATTCGATCTGAAAGTCACAGGCAGCAAGTGAACATTTTGTCCTCATAGTTGATGTGTTAGAAGAAATTTAATTAGTTTATTCAATTTGTTTATAGTAGGCTATTAGCAGAATAGAATATCTGGATTTTTCCTTGCTTATTTTTTATAGAAATTGAAAATAAACAAAACAATCCAATGTTTTTATTCAGTACAGTGGCACTTTATGAATTTCTTCATTGAGAAAATCGAAAATTCACAACAGCTAAAGGCTGTCTATGTTGCAGATCATTTAAACTTTGTGTCAGCACGTCATAAATAGAACAAGGCATCAGTTTACTGAGAGCAGTAAACTCGCTCAGTTTACAAGACGTCTTGCTTGTGTCCGGTGTAGACAAGGTGTTAATCTTTAGTGTCACATGACCCTTTATAAATCTTTTTAATAATCTTTTTAAGACACATTTCTTATAATTGCTAGTGTTGAAAATGGTTGTGCTGCATACATATTTTTGCGAATATATTTGTGATACACTGACAGCATGGATGGCATGTTTTTTTTTTGTTTTTTTAATACACATTTGTCTTAACAACCGTCTGTAAAAAAATAATTTTGTATGTTACTGTCGTCGTCTGCAGTTTTATCCCATGGCCTGCCACTGCTTCAGAAATGGCTTAAGCATTTCCAAATATGGCTTTTTGCCAAAACACTCGAGAACAGTTTTGAAGGTCAGCCAGCTGTGTGATTCATAGCTCCTCCATCTTTTTAATCAAGTACCTCATTGACTTCACTCATGTTTCAGTACCTTGGAAAATTACAAGCATTCCAGATAATTTTTAATAACCTTGTGTTAAAAATTGTTGGGAATTATTCTGCATGTCCACAGAAAACTCTGTTGGAAATCCACCTCTTGGACTTGAATATTTATTATGTTTAACATGTTAACTTAGCTCAGATAGGTTTACTCATCTGAGCTGCCTGTTTCCAAGATAACTTGTCAAAAGTGGTGAATATTTGCACAATGAATCTCATTAAATTACTAAAAAATTTTACATTATTTTAACAAACAGCAAGTGACAAAAATTAAACAGAACAGTGGTTCTACACTGCTAAAGCCATTAAAACATACAACTGCCTTTATATTTTAGGAAGAGGTCCCTCTGGGGAATTTAGTATTTAGGGATCTTTGACAACAAAAAATTCAGATTAAATGACCAAAAGCGTTGTATAAATGTATAATGATGTAAAGACATTAGTAACTGTTGTATAAAGGCATACTGATATAAAGGCATTCAGTATAATGATAATAACACAGCAGTTTTGTATGTACACTAGGAGTGACCCCGAATAGTCAACGATTCAATGCTTCAACAGGATGAGCCTGATTCGACTGCCAATCTCACAGTCAAATCTTCGCAGAGGTGTTACGAAATGAGGATCATGCCATTTTGGCTATATGCGGGTGCTCAATGTCTGATTTCGCATAGAACTACCGTTTTCTGCCAATAAGTTAATATACAGCCTATTAGGATAATGACGTAAACACAAATGTGAAAAGAAAGATGTTTTTAATAAATATTTTTACAGCCCGTAAATACATCCAACAACCCCTGTGACAGATTTACTGTAAGTTTCACTTTCTATGAACCGTGATGATTTCAAAACATTTTAGCCTGTTCTAATTAGATTTTTGGATGATGTGAATATAGGTGCCGATCCCGTGGCTCGAGCGCCCACGGAAAGATATATTCTCTATCAAGATACTCTCGATTCACTATCATATTGGTGAAACAGATCTCGCAAACTATCCAATGCGTATTTGTGTTTGCATTCTGGAGAGAATCATCGTCCACGTTTATGTGGGAATCATATTTGAAAGAACAATGAATATACATGAACATTTATGTGCATAGAGGCTAGAGTACACTTTCTGAAGCACCCTCATTTAATTCTGGAACCGGGCATGGATAAAACTAGTTATATTTGAACAGTTTTCACATTAGCTCATATTCAGGCGATCTCTATTCAGAGGTAGACTATGCTTCAAAGTTAGCAAAATTAGCAGGATATTTGTTAGTTTCGCATCTGTTTCATCTTATGTGTGGATTGTCTGTTTTTATTTAGCGGAATTTCCGGTTTCATTAGCTCTGATAAGTATAAACAACATGATATGTGGCTGGCCAATGTTATCTATCTTTTAATCACATTTTGCCTCATAAAATCAAAACCAGCATCCAGCATATCTCTTTTTTTACCTCTCCCTCTGTGGTGAGAGCTATCGTGTGGTGAGAGCCACAGGCCACCTCTGTTACCCTCTTGTTGATGAGGTTGGTGGAAACCAAGGCAGGAGTCAGACCATGGTTGGTGGTGCCATTACCCAGCTGACTATAGCCATTGTGACCCCAGGCATATACTTCTCCATCTACAGACACAGAAGACACAGATCTGAGGATGAAAATCTTTGGCTCAAGTCTTTGATCAGGAGACAAACATGGAGAAGTGCATCTAGAATCTAGTATACAATGCCTAAATAAACAGTGCCAAATTAAAATAAAATTTGCTTTGGCTTAAACAACTTGAACAGCTGACGTGGAATGCTGACCATCTGAAAACATCTGCTGTGCCTCAACTTTTACCTCTGTAAAAAAATGAATCATTTGATGTTTATCAGGTAGAAAAACGGTTTGTTCTCCAAAACTCATGTTGCGACATGTAGAATATTTCTCATATCACAAACATCAAAATCAGACTGTTTGACTATATCGGACTATATCTGTCGTCAGACTGCAAACATTTTCAGTTCATCCTGATTAGTATTTTAAAAAAGGCCTTCTAAAAGTTTTACCACATAATGAAACTATTTAAAGCAGAGGTGGGCGAAAGAAATCTAATCTTGATCTTATAACACACAATCACAATGCACGTATAAGAATACACAGACTAGAACAAGCCCATGGACTTATGTATTTTGCAAAATGTAAAAAAAAAACTGTACTGCATTAAAGAATCAGTTAGAACACTACAAAGATTTCACTGTATGAACTAAATATACACAGATTCATATTAAATCTACTAACGTTCTTCTGTTAAGTACAATAAGTGATTTTCTCTTAGTATTTTGTTGTTTGATAAACATTATTGGCACAGACAGCAACAGGTATAGGCTTTAAGACCAAATGCATAGATCTAATATACGCATTCGATTTTTTTCCCCAACTGACATAAATTACTATGTTTATGTGAATACTTATCAAAACAAATATTTTGATGTATTTTTTTCTTTATTTGACTGTTTAGGCATGAATCCGAAGCCCAAACTATACTTTGCTCATCTGTGTTCAGCTTCATCTCAGAGTGCACAAACAAAAAGCACCTGGGGAACAGCACAAGTTCTGCTTTGCAGCTTTGTTGTGATTTTAATAACGTCTTTTTTAATAAAACATGTCCTTGTCCTGCAGTAGACTGCATTTGACATCAGTAACATTACATAATTTGACTGATTTGGACATTAAGTTTAGGACAGGAATCTTCAACCCTGCTCCTGGAGAGCTACCATCCTACAAACTTCAGTTCCAACCCTGCTCAAACACACCTTCCCGTAATTATCATATAACCCTGCACACCTTGGCTGCATTTACACTGCAAATTTTAATGCACAGATCCGATCTTTTGACCATATCTGATTTTTTGACCTGCCTGTTTACAATTAGACATGACTGGTATCCGATATCTCTGTTTACATTAATTCCTGCCCAAATTGATTGTCAGGGATTGTTTTACTATGCACATGGTAGAGTTTTGAATGGCTGTGCTATTAAAATTACTTATATAATTCACGTCACGTGGCCATTAGGCTACTAATTCCCCCACTGGACAACAGCTGTCATGGATGTTTTACATCACAAAATCTGAATGAATGGTTAGAGACCGGAAAATAACTGTAATTTTAATGTTATTTTTTCTACAGCTCATTAGAGGTAGAATTCTTTAGTGAAATAAAGTAGCACCAAGATGACATTTATTTAAATACATTTGAATGAATTAAAGGGAGAAAGAGAGAGAGACAGTGCATGAGCGAATGTGAAGCTTGCAAACAAGTGAAGCTTGCTGGTTTTATTGCAAAAACTGCTAAGTTATTACCTCATTGTAAAGAAAAATAATGCAGCTTTTAGTAGCGAAGCTGCTGTGCAATTTCTTACCTATAACGTTTCCACTTTAATAAATTGCAACACATACAGCACGCCAGCATTAAAATGATATCTTTATGGACAAACGTGTCGCCCTCGCATTGGGAGTTCTGAGGGTAATCGGATATGTGTGTTTAGACGTAGGTCGGATGTAAAGATATCGGATATGTATCCGAATAAAATCCACATTCGGAAATGGCCCAGATTGGATGCGAAAAAAACCCTGATCTTGTGCGGATTTTTGAGTTTACACATGTGCAACAAATTCCGATCTGTGTCAGATGTGAGCAAAAAATACACTGTGATACAATTTAACCAGTCAGCACAGCCATCTTAGCCAGTCATTGGTGTAGTTTTAATTTTAATATCATTATGAGGACATAAAAGATTACAATCTGTGAAAAGCAGATTGCAGACATCTTCAAGATCGTTTACAATATAAAATCGTCAGATCACCCACTCTTATTTTACAGTTGTGTTATGTCCAATTTTACTTCCATATCATGGTATTAAGGGCCTAATCTGTTACATAGTCAAGGCAGCCTAATTCTGAATGTAGAAAACATCTCTTATGAAACTCTGTGGTGTAAAGACAAATAAACACTACACTGAAGATTAAACTTAGGTTAAAATGCCATTAACTCAAAGTTTCCAAAAAATACTAATACCTATTTTTAATAATTAATAGTGATTAAATCATGGTTTAGAGAATATACTTCTATACATGCCTTTTGACACTTTCATTACAATTAGTCACTGCATCCTTCAACCGAAATGATTTGGTATGACAAAATACCAAAACAATACCATTGTTTCATGTCAAAAAATCTGTCCAACCTGCAGTGGCGATGACCACATGCGGCCCTGTGCCATAGCTCAAGGACACAATTTTCTTCCCACACAAGATGTCTATCCGTCTGGGCTCAATAGTGCTCTGTGTGTCCCCAAGCCCCAGGCAGCCACTGCAGTTCGTCCCCAGTGCAAACACCTGTGGGCACACAGACACACACAAACACATGAGTTCAGGTGATTTAACACTTTACAAAAACTTTTTAGTTTGTTTATATTATATTTACTTATAGTCAGTGTTGTCATTTGATTTAAAAAACAAATTAATCATACTTTTTTTTTTTGTATTTGCAAGTAATTGCATATTAATATAATACATTTATACAGTCATAATTCCACAATGAATCTCCAACTTAATTTTGAAACAACTTAAAGATGGTATATTTTTATGTGTTTAATGGCATCTTTTTTACTAAGTAGCCTATTATTAATGAAGACCAGTATTACTGATACCACTACTGCTACTGATGTCTCTATTGAATAGAAGGGATATAGTTAAGGCTAGAAAGGATATAGCTCTAGCTACTGGGCATGCGCACATCAATCTAACGTTATTTTTGTCACACTGTACAACAATAATACTGTTTTTGTATTATAGTAAGGGCTAAGTTTAGGGTTGGGGTAGCAAAAAACAATCTAATAGGTAGAACAATTCATTTCATTGTTAGTTTCCAGACGGAGCTGTATCCCTTCTAGCCACAACCGTATTAGCCCAGTTCTGTCAATACTGCACTGGCTCCCTATTGAACATTGTATACATTTTAAAATCTTGCTAATTACTTACACAGCCCTAAATGGTTTAGCTCCTCAGTACTTGAGTGAGCTCTTATGGCATTATAGTCCTTAAAATCCGCTGCGTTCTCAAAACTCTTGCTATTTGATAATGCCTAAAATATCAAAATCAACTGCGGGCGGCAGATCCTTTTCCTATTTAGCGCCCAAACTCTGGAACAATCTACCTAACATTGTTCAGGAGGCAGACACACTCTGTCAGTTTAAATCTAGATTAAAGACCCATCTCTTTAATCTAGCTTACACATAACATTTCACATTCACACATAATCACATTTCTATCATTCAAATCTGTTAAAGGATTGTTAGGCTGCATTAATTAGGTCAAATGGAACCAGGAACCTTTCCTATAACACCCCATATACTTGGGGTTACATCATAAGAAGAATGTATCTACTAGGGGTGTGACGAGACACTTATCCCACAAGACGAGACGAGACACAAGACTGGGTTCATGAGAACGAGACAAGATTTTTAAACTTTTTTTTAAAAGAAATCCTCAATGATGAATTATATAGGGAAAATAGTCTTTTATTCAACTGAAAAAGACAAAATGCAAAAAAAATGTAGGTTCATTTTGAAATCAACTTGTACTTTATGAAATTAAACTTCCATTTCAATGAATTATATGCAGTAATAAACAACATATAAACAAGAGCTTAACGCTTCTGGATAAATTAAGAATCCCAGTTGTTTTTAATAAATTGGAGACCATGATTCTCTCACGATTCTGGAGAAAAAAAGATTAGAAAACTAAACAAAATAAAGTATGTTACTAGTAGTTCTGACAAAATGTTAATTGCTTAAGTCTTTAAAAAACATATGTTCATTTAAACAAAATTAAAAAATAAAAATAAAAAATAACAATAAGTGTTTAGACCCAAACTATAAACTTTTATTCCAGTACCTCTGTTATTTAAATGTCTGTAACACAGAAACAATGATTATAATGTGGTTGAAAAGAATGTTTGTGTTACTCTTTCTGGATTAGCAGCAGCATGAATGCAGATTTGAATGTCTTTAACACCTGTTTTACATCGTAAGTGTCAGTAGAGCGTGAGCAGCGCGTTTTGTCGCCGCCCATATCAGTGAATGACAGCATTCACATCGGAAGCGTAACGATGGCCAACCCTCTGATTCATTAACATGGGCAGTGACAAAACGTGCTTCTCATGCTCCACTGACACTCACGATGTGAAACAGTCATGATAGACATTTAATCGGTGTCATTCAGGAAAATGATCGAGTGGGTTTGAATCGAGATCTTTTAAGGATTAATCGTGCAGCTCTAATATAAACACTGCAACATATTTTTGCATTATATCCTCACGAGATCTTGCGAGATCCGACTGGTCTTGCGAGACACATCGGATCTCGTCACCTTCCTAGTATCTACGCTAATATTAGTCTATTTCATTCTTAGTTTGAGGTCACCGTAGCCACCAAGATCCAGTCTGTATCCAGATCGGATGGTCACTACAGTCACCCGGATCCAGTCCAGATGGTGAATCAGCACCTAGAGATGGCCTCGACAACCCTGAATGTCAGCAGAGACCATACCAACTAGATGAGGCCCAGAGACAAATCCCCATGAAGACCTCATCACCTAGATGACCATCGAGACAACTTCGAGAAGCAGATGAGTCCTCTGCACAATCTGACTCTGCTGCAGCCTGGAATTAAACTGCTGTTTTTTTCTAGCCAGAGGAGAATGAAGTTGATTCTTTTGACACATTGTTTTCCTGTTTAATACTGTAAAGTTGCTTTGACACAGTCTGTATTGTAAAAAGCGCTACATAAATAATGGTGGCTTGACTTGACTTATGCAGTTGACTCTCATGAGAGAGAATATTGGATCATGTGTGTATATTTACAGAAAAGATCGTTCTGGCTCTAAAATCTGGTTGGATTAGCCTTCAAAGCTTAACTCCTGAACACTCCTTCTAACAGATCTACAATCCTGTTTACGCAGCATTTTTAAAGGCACTTTGCTGTCAGTTGATTGTGTGCACTTGATCCCTACAGTTTATACATGAGATATATGAGATAAAACATTAATTTGATGAGAAAGATTTAGTTGAAAAGATAAAGGGTACCTTAAGTGCTGTCTATGTTTTATTGTGGTTAAACATCTAAAAACATGAAAAGAAAACAGAGCTAAAAAAGGAAGTGTCCAGGCTCAGGATGTGCACCAGAGCTCCTTTCAGGAAGCAAACAAGGCTTGTGTTAGTATTACAGGCCTAAATATAGCTTCATTCTATCTGCTTAACACCAGCCCAAGATCACTCTGCCTTTGTCTCTTCCTATCAGTATATGTGTGCAGGCTCAACAAAACATTTTTTTTACTATCCCTGACAAAACTGTCAAAGATTCAATAAAGTATATATGTTGTGTGTGTGTGTGTGTGTGTGTGTGTGTGTGTATATATATATGTATACCCATTTTATTTTTATAAAGTTTGGGGTTTGTAAAATGTTTGTTTTTTTTTTTAAAGGAGAAAAATATTTTTTACGACAGTAAAACTAATATTGTGGAATGATATAATTTAAAATTTAAAATAAAAGTTTTTTTATTTTAATACATTTTAAAATTCAATTTATTGTTGGGCAGACAAAGCTGAATGTTTAGCAGCCATTGTGCTGGTCTTTAGTTTTATGTGATCCTTCATATTTTTGTGAAAACCAACACAAAACACATACGACTGGCACTTTTAATAAATTTTATGCATCCTTGCTGAATACAAATTTATCTAAAAAAAAAAATAAATAAAAATAAAAATAACACTAACCTCAATTTTTGAAAGGTAATAATGAACAAATGGTACAGATATATTGTGCATCCTTAAAATGTATATTTTCATTACAATTATTTTTTAAATTAACAATATAATCATTTTAAATTTACTTTTAAATCACAATTAAATTTACTATATAATCAATTTAATGATGCCAAACAACTCATAATACTACTGATTTGTAATTATGAACGTATTCTTACTGAAGCATACTAATCATTGAATCCTGATGTGTGAGGGAACAAGAGCTCCACCCAATCTAATGAACATTTTCCAGCAAGGGTCTGTGCTCATTTATGATTGATCTGTCCACTAAAGGCTTTCAGGATGACTGTACCTCATCATTGACGGTAACGTAGATAGCCTCATTCGCAGCGCTACCAAACACACAGGCTTGACGAACGAGCCGCAGTTCCTCAGGCGGTAGGAGTGCAAACACCGGCCACTTTCCCACGTCCAGCATACTACTCTGTGATATAGCACATACACTCACATTAAGAAAGCATTAGCTACATTTAAAAAAAAAAAAAAAAAAAAAAAAAACATTTTTAGGCATTCTCTCTCTCTCTCTCTCTCTCTCTCTCTCCACACACATATAGTATTATTTAAACTGCAATGAAGTATCAATGTAGTACCATGTTGTTCTTGGAAATAAGTACTATGGTACCACAAAAGTACCATAACATTTGAATATGAAACTGAAACTATAAAGCAACATTGTTATTATATGTAACATTTAGCTAAAGTACTGTAGCAGTCAGACACTTGTTAGTTTAACTGACGTAATTAAAAGAAATCCTTACAAAATAAATTAATAAGAATTAATAATACGTGACCATCAACAAACTCTACAATAATAGTTGTTATCAAACATCTAGTTAGGGTTATAAAGCATAAATTAATGTTTATATAAATAAACGGGCGTGTTGATACTCAGCTGTTAGTTAGCTAACAAGCTAACTATCGTTTACATTCATAACACGTCCTGTGTTTATAGAAATAAACAGTCCACAAGTCTGCATAAGCCTCAAACTACGATGTTAAATTACACGGTGTATCGCTGAATAGCAGGTGTTACAACAAATCTAGAGGTGTTTGAATGAGTAAAGCTGCTAGCTGATGTTAGCCGGCTGCATAAATTGACGTCATGAACAAGTGTCAAGCCAACTCACAGCGAGGTTTTACAATATAAACCTTAAAAATGTTTACCTTGTGTTAACTTAAACTCCCAAGTCTTCATTCCCGGTGTCAGAGGATTATGTAGATATATTAAAGCGGTCAGTTTTGCATGGCTACGAGTGAAGTAAGCAGAGATGGATGTGCCCAGTATTCTCAGCTGGCAGTGTGTCATTAGGGTGGATTTTACCCACACAGGATTAAAGCCAAACTTCCTTTACAAACAAATAACTATGGCAACTACAATATAATCGCACTACAGATAAAATGTAACAATTTATTATAACAATTTGTTATGTAAAACCATAAATTGTTGTTATATGTAAAATAAAGATATACACAGTTTAAGCTATTTTGAGACTATAATATTTAAGACATATTATATTATAGACATCACTGACATAAAAAGTATTAAAAATTACAACAGTACACAAAAAAGAAGGTTCAGCATATTTTTGGTACAGCTGGGGAAAACTAAACAGACTTTATTATTATATTTATTTACTTATTATTATTATTATTATTATTATTATTAATAAACAGTGGTTTACTGAAAAAACTGTGCCGTTGCCTTTAAATAAATTAATTTAATTTTCTTAAGGATAAAAATCTATTTCAGCTAATGCTGTACTATACAAGGAGGCCTATTACTCCTTGTATACTCTTACATAAAATTACATTTGGAATTAGCAAAGGAGGCTTGGGATGAAATTCCTAAGAAATTAGTTTTACACATGACCGTTTTAAGGACAAAATCCAGACAAATGTCTTAAATTAAAACATCTGAACAATGTCTTGAGGTGTGGCAACTGTGGTATAAGTAGAACAGGGCCATAGTTGTGTTATGCGGGGCCCCAGTGCCAGTTGTACTTGTGAACCCTGGTCCCCTTCGGTTAAAATTGCATTCTGGGGGGCCCACCAATAGCCAGGGGCCACTAGAATTTTTACCAGCTTTCAGAATTATTGCCATTGTGACTGTATCCCCACAAGGTGTGCATTATTTCAAATATTCCATATATATACATGCATACGTATATATATATACCGATCAGGCATAAAATTATGACCACTGACAAGTAAAGTAAATAACATTGATTATCTCTTCATCACAGCAGCTGTCGGTGGGTGGGATATATTAGGCAGCAAGTGAACATTTTGTCCTCAAAGTTTTTGTGTTAGAAGCAAGAAAAATGGGCAAGCGTAAGGATTTGAGTGAGTTTGACAAGGGCCAAATTGTAATTGCTATAGACAGCTGGTCAGAGCATCTCCAAAACTGCAGCTCTTGTGGGGTGTTCCCGGTCTGCAGTGGTCAGTATCTATCATAAGTGGTCCAAAAAAGGAACAGTGGTGGAACAGCAACAGGGTCATGTGCAGCCAAGGCTCATTGATGCATGTGGCTCATTGATGCACGTGGCCTCTTTCAGCAGGATAATGCACCCTTCCACAAAGCAAAAATGGTTCAGGAATGGTTTGAGGAGCACAACGAGTCTGAGGTGTTGACTTGGCCTCCAGATTCCCCAATCTCAATCCAATCGAGCATCTGTGGGATGTTCTGAACAAACAAGTCCAATCTATGGAGGCCCTACTTTGCAATTTACAGGACTTAAAGGATCTGCTGCTAACATCTTCTGAAGATGTTATGCCTGATCGGTTCATATAGATTGGTGTATATATACAGTATACAGTTTAGTTTGACAACATGCCCTGGTCTCAAGCAACTGTGAACAGTATATTTTCTCCTGAGCGAAAGTGGTTAATTGCTTTATTGCAGCCAAGACTTGTGTGTATACAGAAACGGACTTGAATAAACACTGAAAAACACTTCCTGGAGTAAAAAAAAAAAAAAAAAAGACATCTATCCCTAGTCTCCCCATGCTATTATGCCTACCATCTATAACCATATGGTACCACCCCAGTAAGATCATATTTCATACCAAATTTCCAAGAAATAAAAAGATCAGTAACATGCTTACTTCAAAGAAAATAAAGCAGTGTTAGAGCCATTAAAACTGTTTGCATTACAACACATTCCCCCTTCAAATTAAAATATGTGTGTTATAATAATAACTTTATTAAATGTATTTACAAAACCTCCCTATTAAATCCCTACTCGGTATGTGATGATTAGAGACACTTCATTTTGGGAATGTCATGCATCAACAACAAGGATATCTTGAGCAGACTTGAGCAGACCCAAACTGAGTTTATCTTAGTTCAGACAATAATGTATACTTATACAGCTCTGTGGTTTACAAATAATTTGATCCAATGTATTATTAGGTTTTAGTTTATATGAAATAATATGGATATGTTTCTATGCATGCACCACTTCTGATACCACAGGAAGATGATCATAAACGATTGGGTGTGTCTGTGGTCTGAGAAATTGAGTCACTTCTTTAGAACAGCAGTCGTGTGTAGAGTCATGCCTTTAAATGGCTTCATCTCACCACTCTCACTTTTGCACAGGATTTAGCTTATATCAGTGGGGACTGGACTTTTTTTGGCTACCTCTTCACAGGTAAGTGCATTAGATGTTTTTAGTTGAAGAAAACATTGATTCAGTGGACTATTATTAGTGTATTATTACTGTAATTTTACCATACACTAAAAAAAAGGTTCAGAAGGGGGTTTTCATAGTGATCCCTTAGACGAACAGTCAGACCAGACCAATTAAATATATTCCTACGGTTCTTTTCTCAACAATATATACAGTATATATGTTCAGATGTTGTGTTTTGTGTTTTTAAGGCAGGATATAAATTATCCAGACTTTGAATTAAACAGGCTCTTATCATCAACAGCAGCAGCTGTAACTGAAAAAAAAAATTCTCAGAAAAATTCAAACTTATCTTTGCACAAATTTGCCCATTTTCCTCATTTTTTCTTTGCATGCCAGTACAGACAGTTTGTGATGTCATGGTAAATTGCATGGTTGATTGCTTTGGATTGTTGTGCTAAAAGATAATATTCACACTCAAACCTCAGTGCTTTTGCCTAGGGCAGTAAGTGCATTTTACTGCAGATGTGCATTTTTGCTTTTTGTTTTAGCTTCTGTCCTAAATAGGGTACAGTTCTAGTTTGTATTATAAAAGGATTGCATTATAAAATGAACATCCAAATAATTAATATAGGATGGTTTCGACTGTTCAGAAATCAAACAAAGATTTTACATTAATAACAGTGAACACAAGAAAAATGCAGGACTAAATTGTAATTGCAATAATGCCAAAACTGGGTGGTAACACTTTACAATAAGATGTCATTTGTTAACATTAGTTTTTAAATTTTTAACTAACATGAACGAACAATGAACAATACGCAGTATTTTTTAATCTTTGTTAATGTTAGTTACTGAAAATATAGTTGTCCATTGTTCATGTTAGTTCACAGTGCATTAACTAATGTTAACAAACACAACCTGTGATTTTAATAATGCATTAGTAAATGCTAAAATGAACAATTAACATTTGTTAAGATTAAGAAATGCTGTAGAAGTATTGTTTATTCTTAGTTTGTGTCAACAGATGTAGTTAACTGATGTTTTTTACATGATGTCATGCCGTAAGAAAAAAAATGTAGAAAAAAAACTGAAAAACTTTCCTTTGAGAACAGGTTTGGAACAAGGGTAAAACGATAACATCTGTACATTAGAAAGGCATTAAAACAAACTGCAAAGAAATCTGTCTTCAAAGTTAAATGAAACTAAAAAGTTTGCAAATGTGACCTTGAAGGAATAGTTCACCCAAAAATGAATCTAACAAATTTAAGCAAATTAATCATTACTTCACTTGGATCCCCTGTTGTGAATAGGTGCCATCAGAATGAGAATCCAAACAGTTGATAAAAACATCACAATAATTCACAAGTGATGGACACAACCCAAGTCCATCAGTTAATGTCTTATTAAGCTGTGCGTCTGTATACAACAAATCCATCATTAAGGCGTTACTTCAAACCGTTACTTACAGTTATCCATTATAGTGCTTTCTCCAGTGAAAAATCCATCTCATCTGATTTAGGAAGCAGTCCAAAACAGTTCTAAACAAATGCATTATAATGATAGATTTGACAAACAGCTATTCACTTTGCAAGATATTAATTGACTAACTGAAGTGGTGTGGATTACTTGTAGATTATTGTGTTGTTTTTATCAGCTGTTTGGACACTCATTCTGACTGCACCCATTCACTACAGGGGATCCATTGCAAGCGATGTAATGCTTAGTTTATCCAAGTCTGTTCAGATGAAGAAACAAACTCATCTACATCTTGGATGGCCTGTTTGTGATTATTAGCAAATTGTATATTTTTGGGTGAACTATTTCTTTACTACAAAAAAGAAGTTTTAGTTTTTATCAAAATCAGCTTTAAAATTGAAGAAACATCCATATATTTAGCTTTTTAGTTGTCAAATTCCTTATTAATTTTGTGATCTCTTTGTTTACAGAATTCTCCAACACAACAATGGATCTTCATCCAAAAAATTTCACAAACTGCTCCATCAGTGATTTCAAGCGCACCGTCTACCCAATTGCCTATCTGTTCATCTTTTTTCTTGGGCTTCTTGGGAACCTCATATCTCTGTTCTTCTTCATTTCCTCATCGTTTAGAAGAAAAGCATCTTTTTCTCCTGTCAACATCCTCATGCTCAATCTCCTTCTATCTGACCTGATGATGGTGTGCTCGCTGCCATTCAGAGCTGCCTACTATCTCATGGACTACTGGGCCTTTGGAGACATCACCTGTCGGATCATGTCCTATGTCTTCTACATCAACATGTATGGTAGCATCTACTTCCTTGCGGTTCTGAGCATGGTTCGCTTTGTGGCCATTGTGAAGCCATTCGCATACATTCGCTGGCAAAGCTCTCAGAGAGCCTGGATATTGTGCATTGTCGTCTGGCTGATCGTCTCTGTGGCGTCCATCCCGCTTCTGAAAGCCGGAACTTATGAGGAGTCTAATCAGACCAAGTGCCTAGATCTGAGGCCGTCCCAGGTGGGGACCATTATCATGTTGAATCGAGCGGTTTTATTTATAGGTTTCATTCTGCCCTTTGTGGTTATCTCAGTCTGTTACATTTTTGCAGCCTTCTATTTGCTAAAGCTAAGAAGGACCAGGCCGAATCAAAGATCTCAGTTCAATCACAAGAAGTCCTGCTCTCTCGTCATTATTGTTCTGCTGATGTTCCTTGCATGTTTTATGCCATATCATGTCGTCCGAACTCTGTTTTTGGAGGCTGAGATGGACATTCAAAACAATGGTTATGACGAGTCCTGCCATTATATTGAAAGCCTGAGAAAGGCAGCAGTCATCGCACACTGTCTGGCCTCAGGAAACAGTTGCCTGGATCCATTGCTTTTCTTTTTCGTTGGGGAAAACTTCATCAGCTTTTGGCGACAACATACACCACGAAGACAGAGTTGTATGATTGAGCAGAATGTGAACGTGTTGGAGAAGATAAAAAAAAATGATATAGAGAGACAGTTTAGACTAGTATAGGCTGCTTGGGACCTGTTGAGACTTGAGGGGGAAATCCCTGAAAAAGACCGTATACCATATCTGGTGGATCTGTTGTCCCATGCAGGAAGAACTCGATTAAACTCCAGCAGGAAAGCACTGTTTCCATCCCATGTGTTAAAGAGAACAAAACAGATAATTATACCAAATCTTTTTGCTAATGCATTTCAGTATGATTAAAATAACACATTAGATGATGTGCAATGGAGTTGGTCCACTGGTCCAGTTATCCAAACACATGATCTGTGGAGGCAAAGTTACATGAGTTATTTTTTATGCATAGTCGAATTTTATTGGTACATGTGTTTCCCATTTAGTTTATACGCATACTTTCTCATCAGATAAAATTTATCTGCCTCAGCTGGACTCAAATGTTTATTATGCATTTTTTTGTAAGGACCTACATGAGAGTAAGTGCTTACATGTGTACAGTTCAAATGGATTCTTTTAAAGTACAGAATAAGTACTGATAACATATTGTCAGTAATATTATATTATTTGCTTTGATGTGTATTAGCAGATTACACAACTGTACTGAACTGTACTGAACTCACCAAGTTAGCAGTTATTGTTAATGAGGTCATGCTGTAATTGTTGTAATTAACATAATTGTAAATAATACAGTATTGCCAAAACGGACCTGATTTTTGTATTATGTATTATTTTTTAATTATATGATTTTTTTCTACAACTGTTGGAGTTTTTCTCTGTAATGTTAAAATACAATAAAATAAGGTAATTGTATGTATAAATACTGGAGGAACTGTCCAAACGTACAAAAAACTATTCTGCAGATTTAGCCTCTTTAGGAGAAAAAAAAAAGAAGGCATAATTGTGAAAAGTCAGTGACACTATACCATTCAAAAGTATGGGGCACTTTTGTTCAGCAAAGATTTTATTGTTTCAAATTAAATATTAAGGAGCAACATAATAATAATAAAAAAATATTAATTACTAAGCAACAATAATAATTGATAATGACTGAGCATCAAATCAGCATATTACAATGATTTCTGAAGGATTGTGACACTAAAGACTAGAGTAATGGCTGCTGAAAATTCAGCTGTGACATCACAGAAATAAATGAAAATATATTAAAATAGAAAACTCATTAGTAATAAGTTGTAATAATACTTTACAATATACTTGTAGGCTACCATATAGACACCAAGCAAAGCTTGGATTCGCAAAAAAAAAAAGGCTGCAGCGCCACCTGCCGGGAGTGCATCATTTTTATCATCACTTTATATAGACCACTTGATATACAGGTGCTGGTCATATAATTAAAATATCTTCAAAAAGCTGATTTATTTCACTAATTCCATTCAAGAAGTAAAACTTGTATAATGTATACATTCATTCCACACAGACTGATATATTTCAAGTGTTTATTTCTTTTAATTTTGATGATTATAACTGACAACTAATGAAAACCCCAAATTCAGTATCTCAGAAAATTAGAATATTACTTAAGACCAATACAAAGAAAGGATTTTTAGAAATCTTGGCCAACTGAATAGTATGAACATGAAAAGTATGAGCATGTACAGCACTCAATACTTAGTTGGGGCTCCTTTTGCCTGAATTACTGCAGCAATGCGACGTGGCATCAGTCGATCAGTCTGTGGCACTGCTCAGGTGTTATGAGAGCCCAGGTTGCTCCGATAGTGGACTCCAGCTCTTCTACATTGTTGGGTCTGGCATATCGCATCATCCTCTTCACAATACCCCATAGATTTTCTATGGGGTTAAGGTCAGGCGAGTTTGCTGGCCAATTAAGAACAAGGATACCATGGTCCTTAAACCAGGTACTGGTAGCTCTGGCACTGTGTGCAGGTGCCAAGTCCTGTTGGAAAATTAAATCTGCATCTCCATGAAGTTGGTCAGCAGCAGGAAGCATGAAGTGCTCTAAAACGTCCTGGTATACAGCTGCGTTGACCTTGGACCTCAGAAAACACAGTGGACCAACACCAGCAGATGACATGGCACCCCAAACCATCACTGACTGTGGAAACTTTACACTGGACCTCAAGCAACGTGGATTCTTTGCCTCTCCTCTCTTCCTCCAGACTCTGGGACCCTGATTTCCAAAGGAAATGCAAAATTTACTTTCATCAGAGAACATAACTTTGGACTACTCAGCAGCAGTCCAGTCCTTTTTATCTTTAGCCCAGGCGAGACGCTTCTGACGCTGTCTGTTGTTCAAGAGTGGCATGACACAAGGAATGCAACAGCTGAAACCCATGTCTTGCATACGTCTGTGCGTAGAGGTTCTTGAAGCACTGACTCCAGCTGCAGTCCACTCTTTGTGAATCTCCCCCACATTTTTGAATGGGTTTTGTTTCACAATTCTCTCCAGAGTGCAGTTATCCCTATTGCTTGTACACTTTTTCTACCATGTCTTTTCCTTCCCTTCGCCTCTCTATTAATGTGCTTGGACACAGAGCTCTGTGAACAGCCAGCTTCTTTTGCAATGACCTTTTGTGTCTTGCCCTCCTTATGCAAGGTGTCAATGGTCATCTTTTGGACAACTGTCAAATCAGCAGTCTTCCCCATGATTGTGTAGCCTACAGAACTAGACTGAGAGAACATTTAAAGGTCTTTGCAGGTGTTTTGAGTTAATTAGCTGATTAGAGTGTGGCACCAGGTGTCTTCAATACTGAACCTTTTCACAATATTCTAATTTTCAGAGATACTGAATTTGGGGTTTTCATTAGTTGTCAGTTATAATCATCAAAATTAAAAGAAATAAACACTTGAAATATATCAGTCTGTGTGGAATGAATGTATACATTATACAAGTTTCACTTCCTGAATGGAATTAGTGAAATAAATCAACTTTTTGAAGATATTCTAATTATATGACCAGCACCTGTATATATATATATATAAATAAATATATATATATATATATATATATATATATATTAGAAAATACTCGCAAATGGACCTGTGTTTTACTGGAACTGTATAGAAAGATTTTTCAGGAAAATTGCTAAGCTCATATATGCCAATGTTTCCTTCGCTGAGGATGACCATCACATTCTTGCCATTGATAAATGGTATTTTGTTATTCATGATGGCAGCAAACACCACAGTGCCTGAAGGTTCAACCACGAGTCCAGCTTTATAAAATGTGGAAACTGCAGATTTGATCTCCTCATCAGTCACCAGCACAATGTTCTCAACGTACTTCTGGCCCAGCTCATATGGCAAAGAACCTGCAAATGGTGGCGCTAGCCCTGATTCAATGCTTTTGGCATCCATACCAACAGGCTTCTTCTCAATGAAGCTCTTGTACACTGTACATGCTACTTCTGGTTCCACTCCATAGATCTTTGTGTTCTCACCACCAGACAGTTTGATAGCAGCTGCCACACCAGCAAGTAGCCCTCCTCCACCATAGCAAACAGCCACAACATCTGGATAGGGTACAACCTCCAGGATCTCAAAACCTAAGCTGGCATGTCCAGCGATAATATCCGGATCATAATAGGAATGTTGGAAAGTCATGCTGTCCTCTTGAACACTTCGGTTAACAACATCCATCAGATGAGTAGTTGGCACTCTTTCAACCTCAACTCCCAAACTTTGTATCAGAACAGATCTGAAGATGGGGGCAGTTTCTGGCATCACCACTTTGCCTTTGAATCCATAATGTTTACATGCATATGCAAAAGACTTTCCATAATTCCCAGCAGACATGGTGCGAACTGGTTTGCAACAGCTCTTATCTTAAATGAACCGGTCCTCTGCATGTACTGTAGTTTGATGTGAATATTGGTGTTGAGTGGCACTTTGGTTTGGCACCATGAGATGATTGGTGTGTTGATCACATCCAGTGGACTGCATCTGACAGTCTCACATGCCTCTTTAAGCATCTATATAGTAATTTTTATATAGTATATAGTCATCTATATAGTAATTTTTAAAGAACAAAAAGAGTAAAGTATGTACAAAACAAACAGTATGTACAAAAGATACAAACAATCTTTCAATAATAAATGAATTATGGATTAAAAGTTAGCAGAAAGAGTAATAAAATAGACAACATTCTTAAGAAATAGAAGTCCAAAAACAAAGAAAAAAACATAAAAAAGGAAGAAGAGAGGGCATACAAATAAAAATACAAGTGTATTAAGGAAAAACATTAAACATGTCACAAATTCTAGACGTTTTTATAGCTTTCTTGGTAACAGATTTTGAAACTGTATTTAAAGTGGGGCTTACATTTGGTATATTTGCATTTATGGACATAAAACTTTCCAATAAATAACAGGAGGTTCATACAAAAATTTGCATTAAATAAATTCTTATCTAACCCAAAAAGAATGTGTCTATAAGATAAAGAGAAATAATAAAAAACATTTTGGACAATCAAAGCATTATCATTATTCCAAAAGGACTGAATGAAAGGACACTCCCCCCAAAAAATGAGCTACAGATTCAGAAGAAATTTCACAGAATAGCAAATGGACCTGTGTGAAACTGCTCTATTTTTGAAGTGCTTCTGTAAGACATATAACCAAGCGCAGAGCCATATGTCACAGCAGTTTCGGTAGAGCAGATTCAGGTCAGCAGTCTCAGTGAAATATTTAGGGCCTATCCCAAAACCAACACTTGTGGTCTTGCACTTGACCACTTGTGTACTTGCATGACGTATTTCCTGTATTTGGCCTAAGTGTTCAGACTCGTATATTCGTATATATATATACTCGTATATCGTGAAGACTCCAAATATGTGTATGAGGGAGTTTTCACGACGACATTGCGCCCTCTGCCGGTAAACAGAAGGAACAGCCACCACTGCCATATCAGAAAAACACACAGACACACACACACACACACACACACACACACATATATATATATATATATATATACGGGGTAAAACGGGGGTAATTTGTACTCCCTTGGTACAAATTTAATTTTTCTTAAAAATCTAACAACATGAAAACTTTTTCATACTTTATTTATAATTTATGTCATTGTCACTAAAAATATGTTAACTTCTAAACACATTTCACTTTTGTTTCACAGAAAAAAAATACAAAGTCCTTAAGGGGGCGTATATATGTGTGTGTGTGATGTATAATCGTGTAAGATTCGGACACTGGACGGCGCTGTAATGGCAATAAATAAATAATAAATAATAATAAATAAATAAATAAATACTACACATGTGCTGTCCAAAATGTGAATTCCAATTTCTAGGACATAGGACATCTGTAATGATAAAAAAGTGCGGTTTGCGCGTTCAAATGTCTTTATTTCCTTATTTATTTATTTATTTATTTTTTATTGTTTGTTTGGTTGTTAATAGCAATGCTTTTAAAATCACATTTATAGTTGTTTATTTTGCTCACGTTTTCTTTGCCCTTGTGTGTGTTAGCGTGTGTGTTTGCTCTTGTTTGTTACATGTGAAATCTCCTTTATTGTACAGTAATTTTTGTTTCCTAAATAAAAAATGACAGTTACCGTTTGCGTACCATATAGAAATGCATAGATGATACTGTAAAATAAAAGTTTTCGGTGGCAAAACTGTCAAGTGATTTCTCTTATATAACTGTTATAAATGAAAACAAACCCCAAATTTAGCTCACACCACAGTTAATTTCTTATGACGAACTTAGTGGATAGGCAGTCATTTTATTATGGGACGCGCTGTTTCCACACAAAAGCTTTTTTTTTTTTTCTCCAGCATCTTACGGGACCTCCTGCACGGACTTGTATTTAAACAGATTCCTGTCTAGATCCAGGGGCGTTACGTTTACAAACTAACTGTGGGAGGGGCTTCACGACTTGTTGCGCCATCTGTCGGTACTAATAAGGAACATTGTTAACTTCCACACTTTTCATTTTCAGGTAGTCATGTGAAAATTTAATTTCAAGTAATTTCTAATGCCATAACATTTTAATTTGTAGGCCTACAGCAGGATGTTGTTCATATAAATTGATATCGATTTTAAACACTATGCAGCCTTTAGGTCCGTTTTTGCTTCGACTGCATTATTGTTTCTGTCAACAACACGTCTGAAAATAAATATTGCACAACTTACAGACAAAAAAGTGGAAAGGAATGAAAGTTGACGCGGCTGTGATACGCATGCGCAGTGACGTGTGTGTACATTCTTGAGCGGAAAATGATGGCGATTATCCAGACGCTTGAAGAGCCTGCGCTCGCTATGGATGGAGGTGGCCGTGAAAACTAACAACACTCGCGGGGAAAAGTTGTTTGCTTTGGACGATCGCGACCTGTCTCGGCCCCCGGACGTTTGCAGACGTAGAAAAATACGAGTGGATGAGGGTTGAGACTGTAAACTGGTGTAATATTCAAGTGTGAAAGAGCCACGTAGCTTATAGAGATCCAGATCTCTCTCTCTCTCTCTCTCGCTCACACACACACACACACACACACACACTCACTCACTGGCCTAGTGGTTTTAAAGCCTCCACACACATACACATCAACCTGAAGAAGAGGAGTGAACAAAAAATAAGACCTAAAAGCGGAACGAGCTGTTGGTGAGTCGATAAACGTTTGGATTTACTAAATATGCTTTTGCTCTGCATACGTAAGAGAATGTGCGTTTATTTACTCTTTGCATGTAGGTGTGATTGGTTAGCTGATCTTTTTAGCCACTTTCAGTGTGCAATGATAGGCATACTCAGTACATGGTTTAAAAGTGTATATGAAAAGAAATAGAGTAACGTTAGGGCCTGAAGTGCACACGTCAACGTCATCTGATCACAGAGCTGCAGATTAAATACTGCTGCAGTCACTATACTCACTCTGCCTGTGTCTCAAAATCTACTGAGCTTTCTAGCTAGGCTGCATTTTTGGGTATCATAGGCGCGTGCAGCAGCTTTGGTCTTCATAGTCACGATCTAAATAAAAACGTGTTTGATTTCGGCGTTTAGATACATCTGTTATGTATAATAATGTTCAATTCGAACGTTCAAAAGCTTGACGTACACAAATGTTCGATTCGAGCATTGGAGGGCGCCTGTGATGGCAAAAACATTCAATATGAACGTTCACTTCGCACCTGTGATATCCAAAATATTTAATTCCAGTGTCCAAATGTTCAAGGCATCTTTAATGAAAAAATATACGATTTGAACGTTCCAGTTTTTATTTGATGTTATCTTTAATCCGTATCTACATACATGCACACACATTTCAAATCAAATCAGCTTATCTTTGTCAAATGGAACAGCTTTTTACAAAGATATATTCATATGTGGTATTTACATTACATTACATTTACATTTAATCATTTAGCAGATGCTTTTCCAAAAGTGACTGGAAGCATATGGTATGAACAGAAAACTTATTACATTTAAAACAACTGCACTTTTAACAAAATGTTAGTATATCAAGCTGTTTTATGATAGAAACTTTATTAAATTAGCCATGTTCTAGACAACTCAACTCTGAACATTCTTTCCACCTCTCACTTGAAAATATTGCTGCTCCAAGTCGGACATCTGACTTGTAAACCTGGGGCAAATTGATCAGCCCTGACCTCAGTGAGTCATTTGACATTACTTCCAAAATGGTAATGACCAATGAAGAGTAAAGCTGGGTTATGTGGAACTTTTATGTATTTAACAGCATGAATTGAATGAACGTGCAGTGTACAATAAATGTACTGTGTTGTCAGAATTGTTTATGTATCAGTGTATGTCTAGGGTTTTACATGTTTTGCTTGTTCAATAACTCCCAGACAGATAACTATCTAGCGTTAACGTCTGGAACTGCAGAGCATTATATTAGACAATAGATTTTTGTGAGAGCCTTACCATTGCTTTAATTCATAATTTTGCCTTAATTCACAGAACACAAAATGTATTTGAGTCATGGCACCATCTTGTGGTGTGATTGACTGGAGCTCACTGAGGTTGGAAGTAGGAAGCAGTATTTTTATACTGATATTCCCATCTCTGACTTTGTCTCAAATGCAGCATTAGAACTAAAACATGGTAACCAAACTTGCGTTTGTTCAAACTGATTTGCTGAAATGTAAAGTGAACGTAATAGGTGAGTGATAGCCAATAGGATAGTGGGATCACTAAATTAAATTGCAGAGTTAATGTATTATTATTATTATTATTATTATTATTATTATTGAATGGTCCCCTTGTCATCTTTTGCTACAGACAGTCACACTCCAAACCCATGCTATTAGTCGGACTAATTGGGATGCTCAAATAGTGTTTTAGAAATGCCACAGGATTCAGCTTATGAATGTCTTTCTTGTTATGAATGTCTTTCTTGTAGTTTTAACATTAAGAAAATGTCCACTTTAAATCTGCTCAGTCCAGCGTCATTGCCTGTTATATTCAAGTTTACCACCAGATGCCAGAAACATTCAGTAATTATTTCCTGGAAATATTATTTACACACCACCACCTGCAATTCTTTTTTTTTTGTCTCTCTCTTTCTTCTTTTTTAAGGGTCATGAAACATTTTTTGTAATATATTTTTACTAGGGCTGTAAAATGATTAATCGCGATTAATTGCATACAAAATAAAAGTTTGAGTTTGCCTAATATATGTGTGTGTACTGTGTAAAAATATTATGTATATATAAATACACATAAAATAATGTATATATTTAAGGGATATTTGTTATTTATGTACAAAATAATTGTATTTATATATAATGTAGATTATACAGAAATTATAATAAATAAATATACTTGTAAAAATTTCGTAAATATATACATGAACGTGTTTATATTTATATATATACATAATTATTACACATAGTAAACACACATGTATTGTACAAACTTTTATTTTGTATGCGATTAATCGCGATTAATCATTTGACAGCCCTAATTTTTACAGGTTTCTTGAGTTTAACTTATACTGTTAATAATGGTTTTTGCACAAAAAGCAGTTATATATTCTCAAAAATTCTCATTCTGACCCTCTGAAGTGATCTGTTTTTAGGGTGCGTCTTCTTTATGGCTTGCCATTAAACAGCCACTGTTATGATTCACTAACCTCGCTAAATTGATTCACTAAATTACATAGGAAACAAATATCAACACCCCCTCGCTATTGCAAAAGAGTGTTTTGAAAACATCCATATAAAACATTTCCAGATAAAAGCATTAACTGCTGTCAGATCCAAAACAGTTGGCTGCTCCATCTTTCAATTAAAGTTTCTTTGCTAACTCTCCCTTACATTGTACCTCATTTATAAAACAGTCTACAGTCAAATGTTATGAACAAACATGTAGTCTCTGATGTGATATCGGACCTATTAAAAATAAACAACCCGTTTGTTTCCAATGCTGGGATCTGACTAGGGCTGGGAATCTCATAAAGAGCTATGACTAATTTCATGGGCAATGCAGATAAAAATTAATTGAAATACAGAAATGTATCATAATTTATAAAAACAAAGCTTCATATTATGAAAAGTTTACTTTCTAAGACTTTTATATCCTACAGTGATGGCGAAATTAGGTTCCTCCAATCTGAAAAAACAAGAAACGAAAACAACAGTGAGGAAACAATTCTTGGAATCGAATCCTATCGATTCCAGAACCAGGAATCGGAATCAGACAGCCCTAGATCTGACAGAAAAGATCAGTTTCAGCAAGCTTTTTTATTCTTCCATTTGTCTTGTTGTCGGAAATAGCTTGAGTGCATGGAGTACATCAAAAATTAAATGGGCACATACTGTATCCAGTGTAAATTGCATTGCAGTCATGTGCAAATGTGTTTGCCTGTGCGACATCACAAATCCCACAACATTCAAACAAACAGTTTTTGAAGTTTGCTGACATAAATGCTTTTTTTTGTACTGAGGAGGATGTTTTAAAGGAATAGTTTACTCAAAAATGAAATTTTTGCTGAAAATTTACTCACCCTCCAAGATGTAGATGAGTTTGATTTGAAGAAATCTTGGAATATAACTTGCTTGCTCACCAGTGGATCCTCTGCTAAAGCAATATTACTCTGATTATGGACTTGTGTTTTGTCCAGAAGCAACAGTTTAAAGTTAAAACACCTTAATGATGGATTTCTTACAAACACGCAGCTTTTCATATCACAAGATGTTAATTGATGGATTGGAATTGTAACGATTCGTTGTGGATTATTTTGATGTTTTTATCAGCTGTTTGGACTGTTATTCTGACGGCACCCATTCACTGTCATCCAAGATGTTCATGTCTTTCTTTCTTCAGTCGAAAAGAAATTATATTTTTTGAGGAAAACATTTTAGGAATTATCTATTGGTGCCCCCAAGTTTGAACTTCCAAAATGCAGTATAAATGCTGCAGTTCACATGCGCATCACAGAGAATAGACAAGGCTTTTGAGGTTAAAAATTATATAAATTGTCAATTTGTTTAGAAAGTGACCGATTGTTTAGCTAGATAAGACCCTTCTTGCTCGGCTAGGATTGTTTGGGGCCCTTTTAAGCTGCATTTAAACTGCTTTTTCGAAGTTCAAACTTGGGGGCACCATTGAAGTCCACTATATGGAGATAATTTTAAAATTGTTTTTGAGGGAAATATTTCAGGATTTTTCTCCATATAATGGACTAGTATGGTGCCCCAATTTTGAACTTCCAAAATGCAGTTTAAATGCGCTTCAAACGATCCCAAATGCGGTGGAAACTAAAGTAGCGTCTTATCTAGTGAAACAATCGGTTATTTTCATTAAAACAAAAATACAGTTTAATACTTTTTAATCTCAAACGCTCGTCTTGTTTTGCTTTCCCTGAACTCTGCCTCAAGACAGTTAGGGTATGTCGAAAAACTCCAATCGTATTTTCATTTTAAAATCATTCTACATCACTGCAGAAGTCTTTGCAAAGTGAACATGCAAAGATCAAACGCCCCTAACAAAAAAAGGTTAAAAAAAAAAAAAAAACAACCAGAATGAACCAGAAAAAAAAACAGTCAAGCCAGAGTAAGACGAGCGTTTGACGTGTGTGTGTGTATATATATATATATATATATATATATATATATATATATATATATATATATATATATATACACATACACATACACATACACATATATATATATATATATATATACACATACACATATATATATATATATATATATATATATATATATATATACATACACATATATATATATATATATATATATATATATATGTATCTGTGTGTGTGTGTGTGTGTGTGTTTTTTTTTTTTTTTTTTTTTTTTTTTGTAGTATTTGAAAACTTTCAGTTTGGTACTAGCTTTTAGCTAATGATAATGGTTGGAGTTTTCTGTTTTCTTTCGCAAAAGAACTGTTTAAAACCAATGCTTTTTTACAGCTAGAGTTTTCCATCACTGCACTGCAGGACACTTGGTTATTTATTAATAGAGCCACAACTAATAACTATGCAAACATCATTGCTTGTTTTAGACCTTCATGCTGTGCTACATTTACTCATTTTGTTTTGAGTCTCAGACACCCTGTATCTTTTTTCTTGTGAATGAGTCTGCAGTTTTCTCTGAAATATTATAGCCTCTTCATGTACAACAGCATGGTTATTTCATTAAGTATCAGTGCCAGATGTCTCTCTTTTTATTTATTAGAAACATGTTTGGATTTGTAACGGAATCTCATTCACTTTCAACTTTAAAATCATGTGTTATTCGTTTTATTCTTCTCTGCTTTAGGGCTCACATGCTTCCTTTTCCAGCTGTCATTCACAGCATATGTCATGCATCAGTGCTTTGATAGTGATTTGTGATCCATCACAATGTTGGGAAAACTTGTTATGCTTTTGTCTTCGAGACAGTGTGCAGAAAATCAGTATTCTGAGAAAATGCAGATATTTTAGATTGTGATTGTTTTAGTTACACAATCACTCTACGCTATAGGTAGTTACAGAAGTTTATGAAACCATTGGATTTTTTAAATACCTAAGGAGACTCACAATGACTCTAAACTGTTTACATCCCATTTAGTCTGAAGATCGGAATTGACCTAGTCACCGTTTGCATTACAAGTGGTTTGAGGTGGAACCAAAAGATTATCAGCTGCAGCTCAACAGCTGCGCAGGCCAAAGTGCAACTGAAACCACCCTGTTTGGACAATCTGAAAACTCATGTTCTAACCACTGAAACTGAAACACTGACTCACAATCAGAAAGTTAGTTTGCAAGAACATCTGAACATAGGCTGACATACTGCCTGATTTTTCTTGAAATTCGTGGGAACGTGTCTTTCTTTTTTTGCACTTGAGGCTAAAAGCATTTTGAGAACTTTTATAGTTATGAAAATTGATTTTTTTAAATTGATTTTTTTGGTCAATTTCATAGTAGAGTTATTCAGGTTTATTTATAGTTTAAATAAATGAATAAATAAAAATAATAATTTAACAGATATTTACTTACATTTTTTCATTGTAAAAAACAAAACCCCAAACGTGCTATAAAGATGTGTCTGTTACGCATTTATTGTTATGAAGTAGATAGGATCATTTATATTTCATTTTGGCATCTACGTAACGGACTTTCTGAACACTCACCAGAATGTTTTTCTTTTAACTGACAGGCAGATGTTGTCATGCTTGATGCTTTCTCTCTTAGCCTCTGATTTTTTTCATTGTTTCATGTTTAGTCACAATCTTGATTTCAAGGTTTCAATAGCTACAGTTTGTACACATCTGCAGATAAATATGGTACACTTTGATCTTGCTGTTTAAGATCTCCTATTTTTGCTTACAGTTTCAAAAATGATTTTGAAAAAGTGATTTTTACCCATAAAAATGGACGTGCTAAGCAATAGTCTATTTTCTCTTTATCTTTTTCACTTCCCGACTAAGACAGGAAACATTTTAGCACTAATGCAACAAAATAAAGTGCAAATGGTTCACATTAGGTGTGTAATTGATACTTTATCTGTGTATTTTATCATTCCTTTGTATCCTGTGTATAGAACTATGGGATATGTAGTCTGTCTCCTCATAAACCAACAAAATGACTAGTGCTTTCTTGCAAGCTCTTCTTTATCAACAGTATGCAAACTTAATTATTTAGTCAGCATTCACAATTGCAACTTATTATGATCAATACCAATTTGCTTCCTCCATAATTCTGAAATCGTCACGCCCTCAATGCCCCCAACCCCCCAAAGTCATTTCCCAGCGGTAATTATGATTTTATGGTTCATGTGCACTCAAGTCGTAAAGACGATCATTATGACAAGGCGCAGAGTGACAGTCGCATTCTACAACCAAACTCACCCACAAATGATTAATGCAGCGAAAATCCAAATAATTATGTAAGTTGTAATTTTAAAGCACATCTTAGATGTGTATCCATCTTAGATGTGTGTCTGTCTTTTCTGAGTGTGATGCATCAACACCAACTAATTTACTGAGATTTGCTTGCAAGTCTGTACACCTTAGTAGCTAACGTATACATGGTCCATGGGCTTCATTCATGAAACATGAGCAGAATTATTTTTTTTTTGTAAATCGTTCTTAAAGCCATTCTGATATAAATTCAGATTCGTATTCATAAAAGTGTTTGTAATTTCAAAATGTTGGTACAATAAAATGTTTGCTAATATAGATAATCTTTAAGCTATTGAGGTTAAACTTATTTGGATTGCTGTCTGTAGTTGAGGGGCTTAAGCAAGCAGCTTCAGCATAACCTCTTATATAACCCCAGGGGCTACTAGGGCTTGGAAAATAAGTATGAATGGCAAGATACTTAAATTATATTAGTGGAGTTGAAGAGATATAGGGATGCTGAAACGGCTGATGCTGGAGCAAGATTTACAAATTACAAGTCCAAAGAACCAAAAATTAATTGGTTAAAAATAAGTTAATGGAGAAAATTGTAGTTTGTCGTTGTAATTCACGGGTGGGGGTTATGCTAATTGGGAATGACACACAAGCGTGGCAATTAATCAAAAAATGTATCATCACATTGCTTATACTGTTAAGATGCCATCAATCACAAGGGTTGATTCAAAATTTTAAAAGTCAGTGTCAGTGTGAGTTTTAACTCAATATACGCCGCTGTTTATTGGCTTTTTGCTTGTATTTAGTAGGACAGTAAAGGGCTGACAGAAAGGCACTGGGTGAAGAGAGGGGGCAGGATCAGCAAAAGGACCTCCAGACGGAAATTGAGCTCAGATTGCCGCACGCACAGTTGTGCTATGTTGGCACACTAACCGCGAGGCTATCGGTAATTTAGGAAATTAATATTTTAGTCAGAAATGATGCATACAGTTAATCAAAAGTGACTCTGAAGACAAATGATACAGCATATTTCAGTTTCAAATTAATGAATTAAAATTTTCCATTAATCAAATTAAATGAATCCTAAAAAAAAAATAAAATAAAATGTACCATGGTTTTAAGAGAATTTTGCAGCATAATTTTTTTTTTTTTTTCATGATGAATACCAAATCAGCGAGCTAGAATAATTTCTGAAGGATCATGTGACACCAAAGACTGGAATAATAGTAATTACTGCTGAAAATGGTTACTTTAAATTTTAAATTGTGTACTAGCTTTATTTTTCAGCAAATAAATGCAGCTTTTTTGAGAGGTAGTGTATCTATAGAAAAAAGAAATATAATAAGTAATGCAATGGCAGGTATTTGAAGTGTTTCTAAATTAAATAGATTGCCTCTGGTTTAATTTAATTATTCAAGTTTTCAACAGTTCAGTTCTATATAAAAACCTGTTTGAAGGTTTCACCAAAAACCTGATAAATTAACAATGCAAGTAAGTTTCAGTAAGCTGAAGTCAGTGTTAATGTATTGCATGGCATAACCTTAGGTCTCAGAACATTGCATTCTTTCTCGCTGTCTTTTTTTTTTGGCTGCATTTATTAAGAGATTTCTGATGATAACATACTTGGCAGGTATTTTTTTTATTCCTTACTATGAAACATCAACTCTTGGTTGAAGCAGAATCAGAAAGGCCACAGAAACTTTGGAAGTTCCTTGCTCTCTCTGACACACTAAACTGGATTTTCCCTTCTGAGCCTCACATAATGACATTTTTTACTTGTTAGACCTGATGTTTGAATTAAAGGAACAGTCCACTTTATATTTAATAATCAAGGAACTTTGCTACCGTACCATGGGTGCAGCAGGTGCAATGATATTATACAGCATCTGAAAGTGACCGGCACGAAGTTTGTGTAGATGCAGCTGGCAGTTGACAGCTGCGTAATATCATTGCGCCTGGTGCACCCATGGAACGAAATGAGAAGATAGTTCCTATCCATATCGACCTAGAAAATCGCAACTTTTCTTTTTTTTTGTCCATATTTGTACACGGTGTAACTACAGAAGAGTCAAGTTTAAAGTAAAAAATATCGAAACTCTTTGGTCATTTTTGAGCAAGATGCTAACGGTCTAATCGGATTCAATGATCTATGCTAAGCTATGCTGAAAGTGCTACCCAGAGATCGGCTGAATGGATTTGAAAATGATAAAACTCAACTGTTTAACTCTAGGGGAGCTGGAAAATGAGCCTATTTTTTTAAAAAAAGTGGAGTGTTCCTTTAAAGCTTGGTAAATGAACAAATATTGATTAGTAACTTATTAGTAGTGTTTGCTAAGATGAACATTGAGCTAAAGTAATTTACTTAGAGTAATTTACTATAACCCTATTAATCTTTTGAATGAATCTCGTCCAACACACACGTCTTGCATTGGACATTAATTATACTTCAAATTGTATGGCTTGTTGAGGTGTGCTATTTCTTTTAGAAGCCACTTAGGATTTTCACTCAAAGCTCAAAAAATATGTATATATTTTTTTTAAATAATATTTTGTTCTGTTTAAGTCCATGTAAGATTTCCATCCATTTGAACACAAAATAAGCCGTTCACTTTATTAGAAGTCAGCGTACCATCAAAGTGATTTTTAAATTAATATTTCAAGGTGAAAAAATCTTTCATACTTTCATGCTTTAAATACCCAATAGCTAGGTTTATGTGTTTTTCATTTATAAATCCAATATGTTTCAGTCTCATACATTTTGATTTACTCAATATTGCTTGTTCCACTGCTACCCATTACCTTAACCATGTTCGTAAAAAAAACTAACAGAAAATTAAACGGAAAATGAATGATTCTAAATTCTAAATTCTGAATTCTAATTTAAATAAATGCATTTTGAAGATGTTATTTAAATGAAATCAAATATGTGCAAATTAGTTAATAATAAACTCCTTTTTTGAGTGCAGAAGTCATTTATAACGGATAAGCATCAAATTAGGTTTATTAGTTTATGCTAAGACTGGAAGACTCCAACTGGATGGAAATTTTACAGTATATGCAGTTCAAATACATAAATATTACATTCAAGCCTAAATATTTTTTGGAGTGCATATAGCAACATTCAGGCAGCTACCTACAATGCCCTAGCTAGGTGGAAATTTTTTCAGATAAGCAACACTTAAATTTTCTTTAGAAAGTGTAAAAATCTGGTTTGTCATTGTTAATTTCCCCTAGAAATTTCCTGCTGTTTCCCCTTTAGGCATTGATGACAAACAGTGCTATGCACAGAAATTGTTTTTTGTATGTAATAGTGACTGAATCAAATAAGTGCTGTAGTCTAATCTCTGAAGTCATCCCCTCCTCCCCCACATTTCCTGCTAACGATACACCATCATTCGTCATTTTCAGGTACTATCAAATCACATTAAGAGCTCTCTTTTGTGTTCTTAGATGGGTTGGAAGTATTCCTCACGTAATCACTTGAAACAATTACAGTTCCAGTGAATGTAAGAGCCCGTCATTCAACCCCCCCCAGTCTTCTCGTTACACCTCTTAATAGGAAGCCGTCACCTCCAGTGTCTGACCTTTTGCCCCTCCTAGAACAGATTTGCACCCTTAGGCCACGCTCCACTGTTGCCGTCATCCGCTCTCTTGCTGAGAGGAGGAATTAGACCACAGAAAGCACTCAACTGTAGTGCTCAGAGAGAGTGAGCACTGACTTCCACCTTCTTCTCTTTTTTTTTGGCCTCCTGCTGTGGCCTCCCTCATATTATGGTGTTGCAGTTTCAAAATAGCAGGTTTACAACTAAAAAGAAACAGTACGTTGTTTCCCGTTTTCTTTGTTACTCAACAGTTGTGCACTGGAATTACCTGACTGTTAAATCAGTGGAGCTTCAAAGATGTTCTAAGGTTGTAGCGGTTTCTGAATTTCACTACTCTGATACCAGTACCAGATTGCTGATGTTAAGTTCAGTAGCTAAAGAATAACTAAAAGTAAAATGTATAAATAAAGGCTGTTTAACTTAATACATTTTTTAAAAATTTATTTAATTACCTTAAATTTATTTAAAGATCATTTAAAGTAATTCTTGTATTAAAGGAGAAAAGTGTTACTTACACATTAAAGAACAGTAGCTTTAGAAAGAAATATTGTAATTCAACATTATTACCAGTCCATGTGGCCAAAACCTTGTTTTCAGAAGCTGCATCTGAAGTGGCTTTTAGGGCTGGCAAACAATTAATCGCAATAAATCGCTTACAAAATACAAGTTTGAGTTTGCCTAATATATGTGTGTGTACTGTTTGTAATTATTATGTATATATAAATAAAAGCACATTAAATGCGGCTAAAGTAAATGGGCTAGTCACTCCACAGAGAGAAGAGAGGGGCGGGGCGAGCAGAGCTCATTAACATTTAAAGCAAACTCGACCAGAACAGGATGAATTTTGCAGAGCTGATTTTGGCAAGGTAAAAAGGGTGTTGTTTTGCACTACCATTGAGAATTTTTAACCAAAGTATGTTATAGACCTTTCATTAAGACCCTAAAGAATCATATCAACCTGTGGAAAATGGGCACCTGATGACCCCTTTAACAAGTAATTAATTTAATAAATAAATTAGTTAATTTTAAAGTAACTACATTTATAAAAAAAAAAAATGAAACAGAATCAATATTATTATTATTATTTTTTTTGTTAATAAAATAATTATAAAAGTGGACTTTTCAAAATCACTAACAGTCCACCACGATACTTGAGTGCTAATGGTGTTCACCAGAGTTGCTGTGCGGTTGCTAAGGTGGTTGTTAGTGCATTGTTACTGAAGTGTCTTGAGTGGTTGTTTACTAAGTTAAAGAGAACAGTGCCAAGTTTCTGTGATTCTTGACTCTAGATATGGCACTGGTTTCACCTTCATTTAAAGTCTATGGGATTTTCTGTCCTTTTTAACATGCCAGGCAAGAACTGGAAGTCTGATTGGAAGGAGAAACAAAAATGCTTCTGATGTTTTAAGGTTCAATACCACATTTTAGTGATGACTTGAAAGGAAAGTGGCAAACATGTTGTGCACTAGGTCCAACTGAATTAAACCTGTAACACCGTTAATACCTGACCGGCAGGCACAGCTGCTGCATTTGCCCATATTTCTAAAGCCTGTGTCTGCTGAAAAGTGCTTTAAGTCTTAGCAGGATTCGTCTTATTGAGCCTCACCCCCATAACCTGACTTTGTGTGTGGGTTTAAGTAGGCTACTGGCTAACAGATTAGGCTGATCGCTGTGGCTGGCGAGAACGCATGCGCTAGATACTAATGAGCTTCAAGGACACATGTCATTTCCTCCTTATTACCTTCTGCTTGTGACTCATTGCGAGCTTGATACATAGGAGAGAGAGAGCGTGCTCACACTGGGCCGTACTCCATACTATGAGTTGATTAGTTCATTTGAATTCGTTTCAGAGTATGTGCGTGTGGACGTGGCAGGGAACAAATGGCGCATTTTCATTCCTCTGCTGCGTGGCACCCAGACAGGTCAAACAGTCCCTGAATACAATGAATGGGGCTTAAAATAGGTTATATTTTCTCTTACGCACAATTCTAAAATAAGAAAGAAGTGGCGAAAAACATCTCTAGCCTCTTGCGTTTGACGTCCCACTCTATGCTCTAAACCATGACTGACCCTGAGAAGACAATACAGTTTTCTGAACTGCCTGACTGTTAAAGCTAAGTACGAGGGCACAAATTAGTCAATGGAAATATTTTTATTGTTCTTCCCCCGTAAAGCTATGAATGTGTAAACTCAACAGTGAAATTAAAAGTCAAGCCTTAAAGATGTCCATACCACTGTGGGTGTAAGGTTAAAAATGACCTCATGAGCACAGGAAATTATTCTCTCATGCTAATGAGAGGCTCATGCTTGGAAACATAATTTAAATGACTCTCCACAATAAACTTTATATAGCACTTTGTCACTTTTATTTATAGGAAACATACACTGGTGTTCAGATGTTTGAGGTCAGTAAGATTTAGTTTTTTGACCTTTATTTATAAAGCGCTTTTTACAATACAGATCGTGTTAAAGCAACGCTCAACTTTTTACACTCAATTTTTTAGGTTAAAATCAGCTCATCATTGATTCAGTTATGTCATCGTTCAGTTCAAATAATATCTGTGCGATCAAGTTGACAATATTGCCAGAAATTAAGTGTCCCAACTAAGCAATCAAGAGGCGACAGTGGCAAGGAACCAAGATTCCATCGTAAACTTGAGAAGAGTTAATACTTTAGGATTACTTTACCTACACTTCAGGACTGTTAAAAATTAATAGTGATTAAAAAGTGAGAGTAAAGACTTTGATACTAAAAAAGTGTATTTCAAATAAAGGCCATTTGTTTGAACTTTTTATTCATCAAAGAATCCATAAAAACATGTATCATGGTTTCCCAAAAAATTATTAGGCAGCACATCTGTTTTCGACATCAGTATCATCATAAGAATGATTTCTGAAGTATAATGTGACACTGAAGTAATGGCTATTTAAAAATCAGCTTTGCCTGCACAGAAATAAATTGCTTTTAAAATATTTAAAATAAATCAATGAAAATATATTTTTTAAAAAATCAAATAAATTAATGTTAAAATAGAAAAATATGATTATATTTTAACAGTATTTTACAGTGTTTTTACTATCTTTTTGATCAAATAAATTCACCCTTGGTGAGTGTAAAAGCCCAACAGAATTTTCACCATGTGCAAATTGTATGTTTGATCTCTTAAAGTAGCATCAGACCTCTGCCCAATAAGTTACATGATTTAAATGATCATTTAGCATAAATGTGCAAGAAAAAATAGGTGCTGAAAATTAGGAGTGAGTTCTTAAAATCTGCCAAATGTGTCATTAATCAAAAATAATGGAGGTTGTACAAACCAAAATGTGTTCTGTGTTAGTATAGCTTTACACAAAGTTTAATACTTTGTCTATATCTATTTAAATTATTATATTTAAGTTTCAACATTGTAATATTTGAAATATACGTACACGTATGCAGTCATTGTTGCGATTCTGAATGAGTGGTTGTTAATGGTGGAAGAGAAGTATTGATTGAATCCTTTGTGGTTTCAGGAGCAAGCAGTGCCTCTTCTGTAGTGTGGATGAGGGAGTCATGGCTGACCACACCTCCCCACTGGATTCCGGCCAGTTGCTCAGCCCAGACATCCCAATGCTCAACTCCCCGCCTCCCCCGCCGCACCCGCCCAACATTGTTAACGGAGATGGACCACAGCAGGTAGGATAAATCAGCATAACTACTTCATGCTTACTTCTGTGTTCTATGTTAAGTCCTTAAGCTATGTTCTGCAGAAAAAGCAATTTTCTACCCATACTGCTGAAGTTCTGCTGAAATAATGTCTCATGTATATCAGCGTCTCATAGATATATGTCAATATTAATATATTTTAGATTTTGTACTAAACCATGCAAAATGGCATGCTGGTACTTTGTGCCCTGGGAATTACAAATAATTTACTCTAAAATAACTTTGCAGCTTCCAACTTTGATGGTCAAAAATACATGAGCCTCTTTTAAGACTACAGAATTACTTTTGCGGTAGCTTCAGCTTCAACAGTCAAGAAACTAAGTAATTATCCAAATACATTTAATCCAAAATACATAGAGCATAGAGCAGTATCAGCAAAAACAGATTCAGCAGTTCAGAAAGACCTTTGAGAGTCATGACAAATATAAAAAGCTTATATTTGGTGTCCATAGTATTTCATTCTCCATCAGATGGGAGTAAAATAATAATGAAGCAGATTACAAGGTGGTGCATAATTTAAATAGGTTTATTAAACAACTCCTGATCAAACAGCACCAGTTTAATACACACTTGCTCTTCCTACACTCTTTTCAAGTCTCCTGTCTTCTGTCGTTACCTAATATTACATGGGTTCTTCTCATTATTTCCTAAAATCATCAACTAATAAGTAATGTAACCAACATCCAACAAAATAAAAAGAAAAGGAATATAATTTAAATAAAATATTTAAATATACAATATTTAGGTTTTATGATTAATTCATAAAATTATAAATACGTTACTACTACTACTACTACTGCTACTACTAATAACAAAAATGGCAAAAGAATAAATATGAAAAACTGTGACCCCAGGGATTTCCAAATGGACAGGGAACTGCAGAGCATTCATGAGCTGATGAAAAGCCAGTAATTAAACCATAAAATAAAAATGTACAATTAAAATATTTTATTTAAAGTAAAATTTAATTTAGTCTGGATTTAGGCTAAATTTAGCCTGTGTTTACACTGTCAATTTACATGCAAGTAGCTCAGCTCCTTAGAAAACCTTAAATAATAAATACCAATATCGGCTGGAGTTAAGATGACATGGAAAATGTAATCAGTGTCTGCTGTAAATATTCTGATCAGAACTATTTACGTCACACAAGGATGGTGCATGAAACAAAGGGAAATTAAAAATGCATGCATGTAAGATCGTTGTGATATTCATGATGGTGCTGACTTTCATAATAAAAAAAAAAAAAATTAGTATTCATTATACGAGTATATCCTTATATCCTTAGTATTCATTGTTTGCTATTTTATTTAGGCCTATTTATGTATTTTTGGTCACTGCACTGCAACTCTTCTTGTCATATTAGTATGCTTAAAGTGTTATTATACGTAGATGAGAAGTGGCGTAATTCCCAAAGTGTCAGAATCAGCTCTTGTGGCTGTGTTCAGTTCTTACGTCACTGACCCTGACCCACCACGGAGACGTGTTATAGTGGGAGTAAAGGTCACAGAGAGGAGCTGTCCATCCATCGGTGCCCCTTAAAACTATCATGGCAAGAGTCAGTGGCTGTGACGAGGCTGGATGCCACCGCTGTCACTTTCACAGACCTCATGCTGATTTCAGTTTCACCGTTCCCAACATACTGATCCATTTTTACCTTGTTTGAATGCGTCATATATTTTGGCGTGTGTGTTTTTCTTCTTATTAAGATTTTCAGTCCATTTTATTGGTAATTAACATAAATTGCAATGAGTAATTGCACTCTTATGTACACTTGTGGCTTGGCAAATTATAGTGCTCCCAGATAAGTGTTAACCACTGTTTCAGACTGTTTGAAATATAAACAGTCAAGTCTAAAGAATATTGGAAGTTGAGGATATTTTACTCATCAACCATGTGTAGTGGAGGTCTATCTAGGCTCGGCATGGCTGTGTTGTTATTAGCGTGCTGTTGACTTCTCAGCTCCCTGCAGCAATCACCTGACAAGCCAGTCCCAATCATTCTTATGCTCCGCTGAGCACTTAAAGAGGCAGAAAATGCATACGCACCGTCCCCTGCTCCAATCTTCCATTCTTATGACCCTTTTTATCCCCATTCATTTTTATCACCTCCTGCTCACTTCATTCATAAAACCACAGGTTGTGGAAGTGCATTGCCAAGCAAACTCATTTGTAGAAATGGCTTCCGTAGAGCGTGGAATCCGTATGATGCCTTTTGCTTTTTTTAAGCCTTATCCTCCTTTTCCTGCTGTCTAGACAGTGGAAAGCAAGGTTAGAATGCAAACGCTTTATTCCGTTAGGGAACAGGTAGATGTTGTCTGTCAAGATCCAGATATGCAAGAGATAGCATGATGGGTTTCATGTCACGCCTCTACAGCTGTGCAAGAATACAAATTAATCTTTACTGGTGTGAAAAGCTGGGACTAGCTCAGTGTTAATTACCACGCATGCGTGTGCCTGGCTCAATGTTTGTTTGTGCCCTTGGCATTTCTCTTCATATGTGGCCTTTTACGCCTACAGCTAATCACGACCGTGGCGCCTCTCCAGGTGTGCGTTTGATGTTTGCAACAGGGAGAGCTCAAGGTAAAGCAAGTGTAACTTTTGGTGTTAGCTGGTCTGTGTGTCAGAGGACATGTGCTTGTGTAAGAGAGACTGGGTAAACGTGAGAATACGAAACTGACGGCAGGAGTTTTCTGCAGACCTGAAGGAGCCCTGAGTCCCCTTGACCCAGACCGAGTGACACATCCTGGTGAAGACAGTAGTGACAATGTGCCGTGATGACTTATGCCTCTGACCTGACCTTTCCCATCGCACTCTCACTCAGCAACCGGGTTCTTTCCTCCCTCTTCCTGTGTGCCGCGTAGCACTTGTACATTTGACATCGCAGTTGAAACGAGGGAAGCTAAATATCAGTGTGGCATCCTCCTGGTAACACCATTGCTGCTCTTTCATGAAAGCAAAGTGGAGTGCGTGCACAATGATTCACACTTTCTATTCATTTCTCCCTCCTGCCTCGTCGCTCAGACTACGCCACCTATATCTCTCCTCTGCTCTCTTCTCTACTCCCTGCCGTCCTGCCTGCTTGTTTGTCTGTCTGTGCTAGAACCAGGACAAGATGAATCAGGCTGTTGTTTATCAATACTGACTAATAGTCCAGGTGCCCAGCTGTTCTCTTCATTGTAAAGATTTGGTGGAACCCTACTTCCTCCCTCCTCCCAGCAGCCGTCTGTAAGCACTGACGTCTGGCCTTTTACGCTTTCATTTATTTGCCTTTTCCTCCCTCCTGCCTCGGGTCATTTCAGGTTTTTATGTGGTCTTCAAACACTTTGGTTTTTATGTGCACAAGGCTTTTTGAAGCAGCAGTCAGGCTTACCTTAAGAGCAAAGTCTCTAAGCAGGGTAGAATGGGCCCCTCTGCAGGAAGTCTGTGCTGGATAAGAGCAGAGTGATGTTAGTTGTGCCGAAAAGCCCCTCGTATAAATGGCTCTAAATCGACCAGAAAGCACTGATATGTTTTTGATTCACTTTCCATTTGATCTTGCACACTCTTTCTCATTAACATTGTACTTGCTGCAGAGGAAAACAACCAGGAAGGCGAAGCAAAAGCTTCTTTTGCATGAAGCTAACAAAATGTGTACTTTTATTGATTCATAAATGCATTTAGGGCTGTTCCAATACATTCAGATCTTGATATATGTTGTTTGATTTTTTTTTTTTTTTTTTTTATTTATTTATTTTTTCTTTGTTTATTTGTACATTCACCACATTTACCCTATAGTTCAGTTTGTAAAGAAATAAATAAGGGAATAACTCTGAAACTGAGATTTCCCGGGCAGCGTTAATTGTACGAATCACCATCTTGGACAAAACGGAATCATGCCTGAGAGATGATGAAACTGATTCCAAAGTTTTTGTTTCTCTTCTTTTTCTTTTATTCTTGATCCAGTTACAGAATCACTATGCATCCCAGTGTGTATCATAGTTTGCTTTACCCAAACTTAAACTCCATTTTATTTGTGAATGCATTAGTCTATGTAATTAAACGGCTTTTTAGCACACAAGAAATGACCCCACTATGATGTGGATAATGAGGCTCTTTTTTTATTGAGTGCGTCAGTTGGGTGATATGAAAGCGAGTAACCCCCACCCCACCGCTCTGCTTAACGCCATCCTGCCATGAGGAGGTGGACAGAAGACGCACAGCTGGGCCTAAGGCCAGAGCTGGGGGTGGATTCATGTGTAGTGGCCGTGATACCACGCAGTGCCTGAGTTACGGCCGTTCATCGAGCCGTGCCCTCTGAAACCATAAAATGGCTGAACCAAACATTAATCTTTCCCTTTGTCCCCACATGTTACTCCTCCCTGTGCTCATTGGTGAACTAAGCAATGTTTCCATAGCAATGAGTTTCTGTCTTTCTCTCTCCCTCTCTCTAGTGGGTGTCTCACTTATCACCTAATAGGAGAGAAAATGGACAATTCTTTGTAGAGCTGACAAAGTCATCTCAAGTAACCGTCTCCCATTCACTGTTGTGGAGCAGAATTCTCACTCTTGTCAGCACCATCATGTAAAAGGAGTTTGATCAATAGGTTGAGGTTGCTTTCACATAATGACTCTGTACACTACAGCTTCTCTCCCATTCACATGGGTGTGCAGCTTCACCTACCTGTGTGTCATAAAATACAAATTGCAGATTTGATGCTAGCAGGTTTCTTGTTCGGGGCAATATATTCTATGTGATCATTCAAAAGTTGTCACAGTTTTGCATTTTTCTTTTACTACTGATAAAAAACTGCTTTTGTGAGAGCTTTTCTGCTTTACATTTACATTCACTCTTTTAGCAGACACTTTTATTCAAACCTTTATTTTCTCATTTATAATAAAGCAGTAATAAAGCTCTCTAAATGACTTTTTTCTATAGATAATCACCCATAATTACTTTTCAACAATGACTTCAGCTGATTACCATCGCATTCCTCACTGACACCTTTATTCGAACTGACAATATTTAGCAGAAGCATCTGTGTAGGGGAGTGCAGGACACAAAGTAACACTTTTTGAATTTCATAGTTTGTGTAAATCCACGTGGGGTTCAGAGTAAATTTTTATTTTTATTTTTATCCATATTAATTTTACACTTGTCTAGTACATATGTCGCTTTGTTTCATAAATACAGTGTATATGTTTTTAGTTATTTACCTCAAAAGAATGGAAGTGAACTGTGACAACATTGTAACATGTGAGGGGCACATTGTAACATGATGATATGACAGCTTAAAATGTTATCTGATTTAATAAAAGAAATATATACAAGAAAAACTAAAATATTTTGTCAGTAAAATACAATTATTATCTTTTTCAAAGAAAAAAAAAGGCATTTTTTTTAGGAATTAAAAAATAATCTAGTTAGTGAACACATTGCAAGCATGCTCAGGACTGCTCTGATCGCAAGACACAGTATAGTTCAAAACATTGTGGGCAAGTAGATGAAACACATTCAGACATTCAGAGATGCACTCCCCTCCCTCCACACACAGCTCGCACAGAACATGAAACAACACGTAAATGAGCTAAAATGCTTTACATTTCTTGAAATAATAATTTCTGAACTTTTAACATCAATTGTCAGTCTTCATTCACCTGTTTCTTGTGATTTCTCATTAAAACTCATGAAAGTAAATGGTGTAAATTACATCACTAATGTCATAGAATATAGTTCTAATAATAGCGGGCTACATTGTAATGCAGTATTACAACGTTCCCCATCTGTGCGACTAGTTAGGGTCTTCGGCTAGTTAGCGAAGCATTAAAAAAAACTATGTGAACTGAAAAGGATTGGCAGATCAACATTTTTAATGAGTACTAAAAACTGAAATGAAAAATTTACTTCAGCCATAAATTTAGATTTTGAAGATTTTTGAATTTTGGCACACTTTTTTCCTCTTTATAGGTTTGATATGCCAACTAGTAAATACCGTAAATTTGGTTATGCTAACGTGTGGAAATATTTAAACCATGTGTGTTACAACTAGCCCTGTGTTAGTTTGTGCCCTGCGGTCCCCTACCACATTGGGCTTGAGGAGATCAAGTCAAGGAAGGAGGAAGGAAATGCCAACTAATTGCATCACCCACTCTTAACAAAGGCACTGTCAAGAGGACCATCACCTTCAGTAACCATCAGTCATATTGATGTCTTAAGGCTCTTTGGTATGTAAATCAATATTTCCTACAGTGTCACTGTAAGGCTCTTCTGCCATAGCTCTCAGAGGTCTCTTGCTTTCCAGTAGTAGCCAGATGCACACAAAATGCCAGGGGCCTGGGTATCTCTTTGTTTGACAATTCAGTTAGTAGGGCATTAGTTGCAGTTATGCTACTAATGCTAAGAACAGAGGTTATAGGGGAAAAAGAAAGCAGTTCAGCCTCATAGTTCATATTCTGTGCCATCTAAACCAGAGAACATTTGGAGACCACTAGCAATAGAGATTTGAGATTATGCCTCAACAATGAAGTCATTTACCTGAGGCTATTTGAGCCCATGTCTTCAGGGTTCTTGCTTTTTTCGGCATGGCACAGACATCCGGAGGCTCCTCTTCAACGTCACATATTTCTGTTTCGTGTCTGCTCAGCTGCAGTGCCACGTTGCCACATGGTAAACAATTAAAGAGGAACAAATAGTGAGGAACCTGAGCCCTGACTCATCGGAGAAGCACAGACGTCAGTTGCTAACAGCCGTGAACGCAAAGGCACCACTGGCCCATCTCCAGGGTAATAAAGCCAGCGCTAACCACTGTAGCTGTGTTTGCTAATCACTCTCGCTTCCCCCCGCCTCCTGATGGCCTTGTGCCTAAACCCGGCAAGTTCAGCCTGGCCATGACGCATTAGAGAAACGATGTTCCCATCTCTAATCTTTGCTCGTGCAAATCATTGTCACTCAACCACCTGGATACTAAATCTCTTATCTCTGACATTTTACTGCCCCAATTTATAGTCTGAACATATTAAAGAAATTGCCTTCCGGTTTGCTTGAATATGTACAGATACAGAATTAGTAGATGAACAACTTAAATATAATAATATTGTATTAGGGTAAATCAGGATTATTGACTATTTAATTTGTTTGGCTTTAAAATTTTAGTACTGATGCATAGGTGTGGAGATGCTTTTACCGAGCTAACTGTGGCAGCAGCGTTGCATCATGACTTGACAACTTCACAATGCAAATGTTGCAGTATCATCATGATGTTCCACAGAGTAAATTCACTGGCTCAAATAATCAGTTTCAAGACAATTACTGTAGAACTTCAGGTTGCCTTTTTGGGCCATGTTCCTGTCATTATGTGAAATCTGTATGTTTTAGTTAGTTTTTTTGTTTGTTTTTTGTGAGGACTATATTAAGATTTAATCTTAGTTATTTGCATATACCTTTGTTGAATATTTGTCAGTTAGGGACAAATTTGAGGGACAATTTGTTTTAAACTAGTTTAGGCGGGGCTTAATAATAAGGACTGCCCAATGCCCCAGGGCCAGCATGAAAGATACTCTAAATAGTTGACAAAATTGTAAGTGGTCCGATCAGAATAAATTTTTAGCCTTTAACAAGGATTAATCTATATTTAATTTATACACTGATGACTATGCAGTATTATTTTACATTTGACTACTCAATTTTTGGAACATCTACAAACCTAAAAAACCTAAAAACCTAAAAAAGCATTGTTTAATTTATATCCTGTTCTATTTATTTATTTGTGCTTATGCTGTCATTTTTTTTTTATTAGTACTTATTTTATAGAAGTTTCGCTTGTCTTTTAATAATGATTGAACTTTTTTTATTTTTTAAGCTTGTAGTTTTTGCTGTTTATCGAAATTGTAATCAAGAATTGCAAAATTTAACTGGCATCTAAAATGTTGGTCATACAGGGTTATTAGAATTTTACAAAACGGGTCAAAAACATGAAAAACACAAAAATGTTTAGCACTTTAGAAAAGTTTGTACTGTTTTCTGCTTATTTTGATAAAGAAAGAATGCATTTTTGTTCAGTAAATGTACTGTCATTAAAATGTTAATATAAAAATATACATTTTAAAAAACAGAAACAAAATCATTTAAAAAAGTAAACATCCTGAAAGTATTGAAGGAGATCCCATAATAATTCAATATGGATTTACAGTAGTAACAACAAATTATATTTTATTATATGATATGATTAATATCAGGTTTTAAATGTGATGATTTTATTCTAAACAGGGTGATTATCTCAAAGGTGGACACCCAACATAATATATACTTTTACATATTCTTTTGTTATTTAAAAACTGTTGCTTTAATTATCTTAAACAAAACTGAAAATCGTGAGGAAGACCTTTGTCTCAAAATATATTCAACAATTTTGGCGATTCTCATTTTCTACTTAAATCTACAAAATTTTAAAAAACAAATATTAGATCAAGTAAGTACAGAATCAACTTTGCGCTGCTGCCTGTGATCACGTCAAGGATCAGCCAAATTTGCATGTGCATTTTGAAATGTGCTGATGTTTTGGAAAGTGCTACACCAAGTTTTTCTGTCATCTAGTGGTTTAGAGGAAAATGATATCAAAGGCGCCTTTTACCCCAGGGTGCCTTTAGCCCCATTGTACCCTATTATATATATATATATTGATAATATTATAATCTGGTTGTTATAGTTTAGGAAACAGCTTGGTCTCCTTATTTAAATTAAGCTGCTAGAGGTAGCAGCCATTCATGTGGTAGCAGTATATGACAGTTGGGAGTGGCGGCAGCTTTCCCATGAGTGGACGTGGTTTCAGTGCTGACAGCGGACACGCCCACGTGTGCCTTGATAACCAATCATATTACAGCCTTAACGTCATTGAATTTCAGTCAGAGTTGTGTGACACTCAGTCGCCGTTTACGGATTCCTTAGGAATTAATGGAAAGTGCCATAAGACGAATCCCATCTGTCGCAAAAAGTCAGTGACTTCTGTTTATTCAGCATAGTGAAGCCTCTCTTCCATTGACATCCATTCAAAGAAAATGGCTTCTGGGCTTCTGGTCTTCTGGTCTTTCCTAAACCGGAAGCGTTTAAAGGGGTCATCGGATGCAAAACTCACTGTTACATGTTGTTAAAAAAAAATTTGTGTTAGCAGTGTGTACACAACCATCCTATTATGATAAAAATCCACCCAGTAGTATTTTTGTAATCTTTATAAGAAAAATGCCCTTTGTTAAATCAAGCCATTCTTAGCTTCTTGTGACATGACCATCTTACCTTAGACTCCGGTGCAGGGGAAGACAAGAAAGTCTCCGATTGAGCGATTGAGGTGTTTTGTTGTTGGATGATCATAGAGCTCATAAGCATTTAAAGGAACATGCAATAGAATGGCTCAATCTGAACAGGGCTGATTTTGAAAAGGTAAAAAGGGTGTTTTTTTACACTACCACTGAGAAATTTTAACCAAAGTATGTTATAGACTTCTCATTAAGACCTTAAAAAATCATATCAGCTTGTGGAAAATGGGCATCCAATGACCTCTTTAAAGAAAAACAAATCTCTTGTTGGACTAGTCTGGTTTAGACTATAACACACTGGAAAGATATCTGAGAGCTCAACAAGTATAGGGCCTAATCTTTTGGATCAGTGCTGTATAAAAGACTGCAAGTTGCCTTTGGGCATTCCCATCATAAGAGGAAGTTCTAGTCTAAGAAGCACTGTTTTTTTTATAGTTTGAGAAATGTCAGAGGAACTCGAGTCATCTTTTACCTCCCTCCTGTGTTGAAGATCATGAAGGACAAGCTTAAGTGATCTTTTTCAAAAGGAAACTCACAAATTCATATAATCTAGTGTCACTCCTATTTATGTTTCTACCTAGAACACTTTTGTTTTCATGATGTCTTCTCCTGTAATAGAGGTGAGGGCTGAGGTGCTCCTCCACACGAGAGAAGCTGTTACACTACCTTAACTTCATCTACTTGTACATCGATCATGGTATTAATAGAAGCACCGCCGTTCTGTGAATGGAGAATAGAAAGAACGACAGATTCTTCCTGGAGGGGGAGGGAGGATGTGCGTGAGCGTCTGTCGGTGAATGAGCACGTGCCGCTCTGCGCCCCCTCACTGTTGTCGTCACCAAAGCGAAACGCAGAATAGAGGAGACTAGGATAACTTGAGGACCCCTATCCTTGTTTTTAATTGCTGGATCCATGCCAGTCCAGTACTTGGCACTACCTGAAGGTGTGTTGTAAAGTCTGGACGACATCCATATTCACTCGCTTTCACACACATACACTTGCCACAAAACAGTCACGAGTCAATGCCAGTATGGCACAGAGGGAGAGGTGAAAATTACAAACCCTCGAAGGAAAGAGCAATTGCGTCCACTTGTCCGTGGCCTTCCTCCCTCGCTCCTTTTCGTTCTCCTCCTCCCCCTGTGAGCAGAACACGGGCGATTAGCTGTCCTCCTCATTGGTGGCGCGCTGCGGACATCGCCAGGGCTTATTTGTTGAAGGGGTTGCCGTGGAGACTGGCGGTGGTGGCGAGGCAGAGTTGGAGCCAGAAAGAGAGAGAAGAGGGAGAGAGAGTCATCCATCTACTGCAGAGAGAGCAGGAGGAGAGATTAAAAAAAAGAGAAAGGGAGAGCACAAACATGGGCTTCGCTCCTGTTATCTTGTGAACAGCTTCCAGCTAGCGCACTTAGGCGAGACCTCTATCCCTTCCTCTCGCCGGGGCTTTGCATAGGAGGGTGAAGAGTTCACACAGGCCCCCATGTGTCGAGCACACCGCGCAGCCCTTCCAATCTCATGAGCACCGGGTGAAGCCGGAGAAGGGTGGCTTGGACCCCCGGAGCACAGGGAGGGTACCAGATACCTTAAAATATCGGCCAGCCTGTTGAAGCAGCTGTGGCTGGATGAGAGGGAGATGCGGGCTACAGTAAGTGAAGATTCAGTATTTTTTTCCACATATGTGTGTGTAAACACACATCGCTTTGTCTAAAACTGCATGCTGGCATCGGAAAGAGACCTGGAGAATGTATCAGTGATGCAGAATATGAGACTTGTATCAGGGAGAGTGGGGAACAAGGATAACCAGCTGTGTTGCAGAACAAAGGAGTGAGCAAGGCAGAGCAGAACGAGTAATTGCGAGCTCGCACACACGCGCGCACACGTGAATGCAACAGCATGTAGTTGCTTGAACCTAATTCAATAAGACCTCCCTCAGCCACCCCCATCGTTGCGTGCTGTTGCTCATGCATCACTCTTTGCCGCTGCGCTTGTGGCCAAGCGAGAACATGCTCGTATGAGTGTGTGCGAGTGTGTGTGTGCAGCAGTCAAGGGATAGCTGGTGTGTCTCAGTGGCACTCATGAATGGGAACAGAGAGTGAGACGGAAGTACAGAAGATGGCTGTGTTAGGGGAGACCCGCAGTTGGAGCCCCAAACCGTGGGAGTTCAGGCGCTATAATTGTGATTTCCACCACAAGTCTGAGGTAAATAAATTGCACTTGCTGCACTTATTTTTTTGAGAGGCTCAAATTCATTTGTGTTTGTCTCTATTGAGCAGATATATATTCATCGATCATGGTATTCTCTCCTGACAAGGTTTTTTTTTTGGTGGTTCTAAAGACTGCTGCTTTTAGCTTTAAGATGAGAATGAGGTGTACGAAAGCTGGTCAATGTGGATTTGTGGCTGAGGTTGAGGTCCTTTCGTTCAGTTGGTTTTTACCTCCGGAAGGACTGACAGTTCTTAACCCTCGGTTGAGGCAAGAGCCGCGTGTTCCTGTTGTTCTTGGCATGATGTGTTATTTGCTCTGTGTTTGCTCCAGGTTTTTTTTTTTTGTGTTTAACTCTTTTGAGAACACATTTAAACTGACTCAGGAGAAACAAGAAACAAAATGCTCATGATTTGTATGCCAGAATACCTTATCTTCTGTATTATTATTATTATTATTATTATTATTATTATTATTATTTTTATTTTTATTTTTTTTTTTTTTTTTGTCATTTTCTCTTTTTGCTTTCAGCAATGTGGTTTTGACTGTTTTTTAATATGTCACTATGGCATTTTTAGGACTCTACACTTTCTTTGTGTTTATTCCACCTGTTGACTGATACAAGAGTGTATTTCTCAGTCCCGGTATGACATTTATCACGGTTGATCCACACCTTTGATGTGACTCACCCCATTCCATATCCTCATGAGGAAGGCACAAATATTGAGACCTTTAGCCAAAGACTAGAGAGTGCTGAACTAGGTGGCGTATGTTTTAAAATCAGCCAGTCAGATGACTTCCTGCTGGCGGGTTTCAGATCAGGACCCCTGCTCTGCTGAAATAGATCAGCGCTCCAGCTCGTCTCCGAGACAGATGTGTCATCAATAGTGCCTTAACAAAAGCTCAATGGAAGACTGACTCAGAGCGATTTCATGGAACAAGTGGTACTCTGATGAGCGTTGAACCTGCCTCTCCATCTTATTTCAGACCCATGCTGGTGACGTGGGTTTGGACGTCACATCCAATGATGTTGTCCTCTCCACTTCATCATCATTCATGCTTGTAATCTAATGTCAGAGATTTGCATCCTGTCTGTTGAATGGTGGAGTCCTGCTTTGCCCTTCTTTGTTTTGTGGTATTGTAGAGGACTGTCATTTAGAGAATTATTTTTGTGGGTTTTCATTTCAAGGCTAAAAACATACATTTTTGTACGAAGGTTTCCTGAATTTAGTTGATTTTACTTATTTTCACATTTAATTATTTGGCAGACATATTACCAATAATCACTTTAGAGCACAGATTTGAAGCTTGGTGTACATGCTGTAATCGGATGAAAACAACTAAAGCATTATTGACAAAATTGGTACATTTCTGAAGAGAATGTGAGTGGTGCTTGCCTGTGCAGCTCTCGCTGACATGTTACTAGAGTGTTTGCCAGGTTGCTGTTTTATAGCCGGTAAAGCCCCACACCTATAGCAACTTCCAGTAACACTGATGTCCTTTTTAGAGCTGGCAACTTCTGGCATCACAAGCGACCTCTAGTGACCATGTATTGGTGTGTCCAGCAAATTTGAGAAAAGTTTGAGTAAGGAGCAAAGAATTCCAATGGAACTCACACGTCACCCTTCTTGAGTACGAGTAAGCTAGGACAGAGAAGTGAGTACTGGGGACCTCACTATTTTTTGCAATTTGTCTGTATCTATTATACATGTATATAATAAGAGATGCATGCAAAACAAATGGTCTTAGTGACTTTAATCCATACACTGGGCAGTTTAGTACTGCTGCTTTTATATTTAATCAGTCTTCAGATGCAAAATTCACCTTTAAATGTTGCTTGAACATAAATGTTTGTTGGCACAACACATCCACCCTATAATGATAAAAATCCACCCAGTGTTTTTTTTTTCTTTAATTCTTAAAAATAATATTCCCTTTTTTAAAACAGGCCATTCTCAGCTTCTTGTCTGTGTGACATCACAAAGACCAAGGCCGCTCCCACGATAGTTGATTGACACAGCCGTTTTACCTTAGACCCACCCTGAATGAGCTGTAACAGTCCGACCGCCATTGTTTCAACGCCGGAGCAGGGACATAGACAAGAATGGCTCCTAAGCGATTGAGGTGTTTTGTTGTTGGATGTAATAAAGAACATAGTAGTCGTCATTTACTCCTGACATCTGAGCTGCTGAAGACAAAGTGGATTACATTTGTTTGTGGAGGGAATGCATCTCCCGATGTACCTTAAAAAAAAAAAAAAAAAATTGTATAATAATAAAGTGCAGTGTTTTATTTACAGCATAATTTTTTCTAGATTTTGGCCAAATGTAGGCTACTAAACAAAAGAAAAAAATCTGTTTTAAAGACATTAGAGTATTTTTTTTTAAAGATATTTAAAATGTTTTCTGTGTTGTTTAAAAAACACTACTCGTATAAAATTGCGTTTTGAGAGGAAAAAGAACATAATGTGCGTAGGCTCACGTCGCATTTTATTTTTATATTCAGAAATAATGTAGGCAAAAATGCTGGAGAAGTAAATAATGTTTACAAACATTATAAACGGTTATTAGTTTCCTTCTAACTAATCCTCTAAAGTTAAGGCTATGCATTTAGGCTATAAAAACGTAAATCCAAAACAACTTAATTTAAGGTGATGCCTACCTCTCTCATTCAGCACGAATCCAAATGTTTCCATATCCGCATCGTATCTGGATGCTAAAGTATTATTTATTATCTAATAGGCTTTGTACTTCACTTGCATCAATGTAAAACATCATCCTTCACATCGGCTATATCAGCACAGTGAGACGGTGGTCACGCTGAACGCATCAGATTGTACAACGGAGCAGTGTAACTTTTTATACGTTTCTTTAACTGTATTTTATTTTGATAATGAACAGGCTGCAGTGTCGCAAAAATATGTTGTGTCTGTGTGTGCAAGGCACCGGCGCGATGCTCATACGAACACTAATTGGTAGTTTCAGATGACATCATTCAAAACTGTCAAGCTTTTGCAAAATAAGAAAACTTTTCTAGTTTTCCTTTCTGCGAACTCTGGATCACAATCTGTCAACAAATGATTTAAGTGAAATATTTATTGTTTAGGCCTATATATTCTTTTTTTATGTGAGCCTATAGTTTTATTCAGTTTTTTCCGTTCACAGAAACACTGCATGTGCGTGTGATCTGTTGAATTCATACACTATCCTTGGGTAAACTGGTGCATTGTTGTTTAGATTTTTATAGAGGTTACAGTGCAGTTGCTTAAGTCTAAAGAGCCCATCACAATGTCTCCTTATTCCTGTTTTTATCATTTTGTTGTCAATGATATTTTGGAATGTTATGGGAGAGTTCAAAGATTGTGAGTTTGTTTTTGTGTGTGTTATTTAAATGTTTACTTTCCTTTATGCCATTTATAAGTGGGTGATATTGGCAAAACTTTGAATGAAATTAGTTGTGCTGTTTCAGGATTCAGCTGTGTCAGATTCACATGTGATTTCCCTGAGCCGTAATCATTGATCAGAAAACTAGAGGAGTGGCACAAAGACGATAACAAATCCATTTTGATGACATTTCTATTGATTCTCGGATCTCGTAGGCAACAGAAAACAACAACAACAACAAATATAAAAAAAGTAAAACTGAATTTGCAGTACATTGCCGCCACCCCATGGCTGGTATGCATGTGTATATTCCTGTTTTTCCCCATCTTTTTTTCTTGGAATTAGAGCATTTTCGTCATAGCAGTAAACAACGTTTCCATTTTCTGCTGCCCTCAGAAGTGGATGTGTACGTTATCATCTATTTGCCTGTCACTTATGTATAGCCATGAGAAAATGAAGATAATAGAAGCATGTTTGTGCCTGGCTGAATGATGGACACGTTTACACTAGATATATTAGCCTGGAATAAAACTGAGCCACATGGAAGACTGCACTGATGTTAAATGAGGTCAGGATAATGGCAGAAGGAAGTTTAGTGTTAGATTTTACTCATGGAGCCCTCACAGGTTGAGCCATTCAGATCCCTACAGTTTATCTTTATTCATTGTAGTGTTATCTTTCATTCAAGCAGTTAATGCAATTTTTATGAAATAAGGGAATGTTTTGAGCTAAGGGTTTTAAAGTAGTCTGAATAAGCTAGTTTCCTCTAACAGCATCTTTCTTGCTTTCCTCAGGTAATCTTGGTGCAGGTAAACCCAGGAGAGGCCTTCACGATCCAGCGGGATGATGGTCAGTTTCAGTGTATCACAGGTACGTAAGTTCCTCTGGTGTTAAGAAGGATTTCTGTGTAATTTTAACCATAATTACATTAGTCTATTAACAAGTGGCGTTTCATTTTGCCAAATCACAAGTTCATATGATTGTAATTACCACATTGAGACTTACCCCATAATTGACTGCCATTAACGTGCTGATTAATACCTGTAAATTCTTCTAATTAATTAGAGAGATTTGAGCCTTCTTGTTCCCAGATACTTGAGGGGACCGTTTTTTTTTTTCCGTTTTAAACGGCTATAAATAACACCCGTTGTCCCTAAATGCCTCCTCTAAAATGTAAACTATCTTGTAATTTTCCTCTTTATTCTAGTGTTTAGATTTTCATGAATTACAAACATTATAAACAATTCTAGCAAGTTGAATTTTGTCTTTCAGGAGAGTAAAACCGGGTATGCCCTTATAAAATCACTTTATTAGGTCCCAGTTTATGACTCTGAGAGTGATTTGGAGCATCCAAACATCGAAGTCCTAAATTTTCAGTGAGAGTGGCCGAGACCAGTGCCTTGCACATACATACACACATATATGACACATCAAGATGTTTTTATTTAATTCGGTTTCTTTCTGTTTTTGTTGACATGATATAAAAAAGAATCAAGCAATAAATCAAATTTTCATGGGTTTTCCTTTTTTTTTTTTTTTTTTTTTTTTTTTTTTTTGTCTTTTTTTTTTTTTTTTTTTTTTTTTTTTTGCATTGTCCTGTTAACACTTTGCAGTCAAATCTCATTTCACTTTAGTTCAGGACAAAGTACTTGATCCAGGAACCTTGTTGCAGCATTCCTGGTCGGGTTGAGGTCCTAAAACACTGTATGTTCTTCACAAATATTTTACATCTTATTGAACTACAGTGAAATCCCTCCACTGGACTCACTTTCCACACAACTACAATCACGACTCTTAGCAGATCCCCCCGGTCTGAATCAACACATCCTCATTCACTAAGAGAGCCATCCAGTGTTGGGTCTAATTGCCATATGTGTTGGAAGCTCAGTCACAACAGTCAGCTAGTGTTTGGTGGGTCTCGGCAGGGTTGCAATGAGATGTCTTACACCCCCTCTCAGCTTGCGAAGAGCGCTTTTTGTCTGCAGCCATTGTGTGGGACGGTGCGAACACGCTATGAACTGCCAGCCTCCCTGATTGGCAGTTGCCGCAATAGGAAGAAGTGGAGTGTGACTGTAATTGAAAGATTACTGTGCCTTGGGAAGCTATTGATTAGAAAAAAAACAATAGCATCCAGCCCATTGTATGCGGTAAGCCTGATTGTTCTGCTCCTAGCTGGCCTGATTAGCTTGGCAAGGATTTGAACTTGTGAAATAAGCAGTCGGCTGCATTGAAATGAGATTGATGTTATCATCCGGCTTTAGCATTTAACTCAAAACCCAAATGAAAATTGTAGCCATTTTTTTTTTCTGAAAACCTAAGGGGAATCTTATTTTTTATTTTGCAGTTATGACTAGCACTTTGTTAGCTCATCTCTTATCAAGGAGTGATCCAATACATGTAAACATTTCTGCAGAAGTGCCACACTACTCTGTTTTTTCCACAGGATTTGGGGAAACTATGGAGGTTGGACCTTGGTCCCTGTAGGGGAGTTGGGGGCATTACCAAAATCTGGTATACTTTGAGAGTTTAAAGACCGGGACGCACTCTCATTCTTGGCGGGTCGTCAGGCAGCATCTGTCGGGCTAGTTTGTTTGGCGTGTTCCACACATCGGCAGGAGTTTGCCCGATTCAACATGCTGACTCGGGTCGTCTGAGAAAGTGGGAACTCCTATTGGATGCCTAGTTTCGCGAACGAGTCAGTGCCGGAGAATTAAAGCGAAAGTGAAGAAAACAAGTAAATGAAAGTGGTACAAACGGAAGGCTGTTCTAATGTAACATGATCTTACCCAAGCATTCCAATATGTGAATATTGTCATAACATGAGCAGCTTAAAATTAGTAAAGTGATCAACATAACTGATATTCAAAATAGTAAGCCAGCGCTGCTTTATGTTTTGTATATCTGGTTTATTAAAAGCTGCTGATATAGACAGGAAAATGTTGTCACACAGTCGGCCGTAGTCTGTGTGTTCAAGCACAGCTTCTTGTCCAGACGCTCCCGACGCAAGGCAACAACACCGTTGGCTTTTGTCGCCGCTACCCTGATAGCACAGATATATCACAGAGATGTCTAGTAGACGTCTGCATTTACTGCAGTTACAGTGTTTGCTTGTCTGCAGTACTTCAACTAGACATCTATTAGATGTCTTTAAGACTTTAAGGTTTTTGATTTAGTATGTATGTAAAACTGACATATTACAGACATCTGTCAGATGTTTGTGCACAGCAGATGCTTTCCAGATCAAGTGATCTTTAACAGACATCTTGCAGATGTATGTGTGCTATCTGGGTAGTTCTTTGAAGTCGGCTTGGTGTGTCCCAGCCTTAAAATGAAGAGTCTGTCCATTTTCAGTGAAAAATCTTTGCATTGACTTATACCTGAACTTTAAGTGGACTTAAACCTCTTTTTAGAGTGTGCTTCACACAACACGCAATGCAATAGACAATGACAGTTCTATATTAGCAGACCTACCCAGAATGACTGAAATTGAAACCCTTTAACGTTGCAATGATCTTCTGAATTGTGACATACACTTTATTGTAAGGGATTATCTAACATTAAAAAAATGTAGGCCGGGACTTTGTTTTAGCTTGATGATTAGATTTTGATGTGTGGGTGTGGCATTAAAAATGAATCTGAGCTTGCAGTCGATTTTGGAGGTGGGGGTTTTAGCAGATTAAATGATTGGAGAAGATTGCATCACCAGTGAGACACCTGTATTTTTCACTGGAGCACTGAGTTATGACATTTGATTAAACATTATGGAAAAAAATAATCTATATACTATAGATAAGAATCACAGATATTGTGGTCTACAAAATGCATGAATTTTACCATTACATGGCATCATCAGGAATAGTTCTGTGTTAATTTACTCACCCTCATGTGGTTCCAAACCTTTTTGTTGATATTGTTATTTTGATGAGCACAGAAGAATGTATTTGTCACTTTTTTCCAAGCAATTACAGTGAACTGGGACTGAGACATCACCTATGTCCAGTTCATTGACAAAATATCCTTATGAGGTGATTGAACCAGTCCAAATGATTCATCAATGGATCAGGCTGATCCTGTTCCTGAATAAGTCATTTGATTCCTTTTTGTGTTTTGAAAACTCCAATTCTCATTCGGTGTAAAGGTATAGAAAGGAATGGAGGGAATCGCTAAATGTTGTCACTGTCATGCATCTTGTGTCATTCAGCTTTAACTTTTTTTTTTTTTTTTTTTAATAAGAAGCCAAGTGCCATTGATGAATTCTAGTAGGCATATATGCCATTTGTTTCAACACAGTCTTCCTGTTGACACATGCCAAGGTCTTTGTGGGACAAAGAAGCCATTCCATTTCAAAATGGGGGCAAGAGTCGCTAAATTTAGACGCAAGATTCCCCCCCCTCTGAGAGGAAGGAGCTGATGAGGAAGAGTAGCGTGAGGGCGAGTGGGGCTGCTGTACACTGGTCTGTCACTGGAAGCTGTTGTCTGTCAGTGACGTGAATGGAGTGATGACTCACCGTTGCGGGAGCCGAGGGAAGAGTGTGTGTTTGTGTGTGTGTGTTTAACCCCTAACCTTAGAGTGAGCCGGAGGTAATGCTAAAATCCGCAGGATAAACCAGAGGGAACTGGTTTGTCCCTCTCTTCCTGATTTCCTTTTTGGTCCAGATGGGCGTTTGTTCTATTTCTGAATTCATTCATGTGTTTTCAGTAGCTGGAAGTACATAAATACCACACGCGCACTACGGAGCTTCATAAAAGTCTGTTTAATATGAAGAAGCAGTCTTAAGATGGGAAGAGTGAACTTAATTTAAGACTGCAGGGGTGGGCTGTGGTTAAGAATGACATCAGAGGGGTGAAACTTGTTAACACATCCCAGTAACATCACAGCCTTAACATTACTTTGAACGTTTGCCACCCTAGATGTTGTGGATATTGGTGTTCAGCCTGTAAATGCCATCCCGTTGATTTGTGCACACTTATTTGTTTGTGTTTTTGTCTCACTATTACTCATGTAGGATGTTGGCCAGGACTTTCCAGTCACTGACGTCCCTTCGCTGTCTGATTAGCTGGACTTACAGACAGTATTAGTTATCTTCATGACCATTTTCCTTTTTTTCTAAGCATCAAATGTTGGCAACATGCAGCACGTCTTAAACAGTTTGCTTGCTAAAGTAACGTTTGATTGTATCTCAAAAAACAGGCATCCATCTGTTTGGCTGTATGTTCAGATGTTCAGTAGGCTCACTTTTACAGCACGAGTGCATTTCAGTGTCCACGTGACATTCTCAGACTTTGTTTTAGGGGTCTCAGAGTAGTTTGCAGTAAAAAAAAAATTGTTAAATATTCAGAACTGACTCTGAGGCTGACTTGCTTTCCGATATGATGTATTATACATTGCAAATGCAAAAATTAAAATTTTTCATTTGACATACAAATTGTCATCTTAGTAGTCATCTTCAAGTGTTGCAGACACAAATTGCACAAAACGTCTTCCTGTTTTATTAACAGCTTAGTGATTGGGAAGGTCATTTACAGTATGAATGCAAAGAAAACTAGGTTCTTTTCGACACAACATTTCTGAACTGGCTTCTTATAAAAAGTAAGTTATGAAAATAAGTTTGGATGACAAAAAAAATGTGAATGACAAAAAAAAGTTAGACTTGCATTGAGGAACTGAGCCATATCTAAACGCTAGGATCCAGATGCACAAAACCTTTAGAGTTCAGAGTTGGAGTTTGGGTCTTTTGGCTTGTGCCAGTAAGCACTTGTTTAGCAACCACCTGAAACACTTTAGTAACCACAGAGAAAGATCCTCACACAACACTCTAACTTCGAGTACTTGCTTTCCCTGTGACGCTGTTTGCGATGGGCCACATCTGGCACCTGGTGTGTTTCCCACTGTGACATTTAGACGTCAAAGTGCGAACAGTCATAGTCTGATCACTTACTCCAGGTGACATCACACACTTTAATGTTGACTCACTGCTTGTGCGTCACTTGCCTTCAGTATATTTGTTTGTAATTTTTTGGCTTGTGATGATTTGACTGATTAGAGTAGCGTCATAGAGCCTGCTGTGTTGATGTCAGATACAGGGTACACCACTCAGATTTGTCTGTACCTGGACAGACAACTTGTATATTCAGTATGTATAAACTTCTCTGTGAATCATCTGGTTTCTTTAAAGACATTTTGTCTGAACAACCATGAACATAGCATTGTATTAGCATCCTTTTTTGTTTACTATGGTTTTTGCAATTATAATATAATGAAATTCTTTAAAGAAATCATTCTTTAAATGCTATAGCATAAATAGAAAAATTGCACATGGGACTTTTATACTCAAGTATGAGCAGTATTAATAGCAATAATTGTATTATCAAACTCCATAGATTACTATGGTATTACAATCAGATAACATCAGCCCAGTCAGCCCAGTCATGCTTTGGAAAATCATAATCATAACACAAGTCAAATTTTTGACATAATAAGTCGTAATTATGAGAGAAGAATATTTATTTGACACAAAGCAAATTATGGGATAAAAAGCAGTAATTGAGAGATTTATTTATTTTTTGGTCATATTAATTTATCATAATTATCTCATATGTCAGGTTGTCATAACTGACTTTGTCAGTTTCAGCTATGTCAGTTGTTGGCATGTTTCAGAATTGTGCTTTAGTATGTCATAATTGTGACTTTGATCTCATTATGATTAGTAACTGCTATTAATTTCACTTGTCATAACTGATTATTTGTATAATTTTAATGATGTATATAACTGTAATTTTATATTTCAAAAATGATGGTTGTTATAATTTTGACTTTCTATCAATAATTATATTGTATCTCATAATTAGCTTTGTCAGAATTATGACTTTTTATGTCGTAATAATGATTTGCCAAAGCATGATGTAGCATGCATAGGCTTCTATAGTCTACCATAGCACAGCTGCAGTATTTTGGTAAGGGTTGTGAGGCCAGACTGTATTTTTAACAGCTAAAAATGAAATACTTCTAACAGACTGTGTGGTAGAGCAGTTGTGTTTATGGTTGTGTCTGCTGTCTGATGTGTGCATTGGCACAGACGTCCACTGTGTTATGTTTTTTGGAAGGCATTATAATGCATTTATGTCTATGTGGGTAGGAACATTCTCCGTGAGTGGACATTTGTGTGGGTGTATTTATAAGGAGTTACTCACCGGGGCAGCTCGGATTGGGACTGAAGCTAGCGGTGAGCTCTCAGTACTCTGACCCGATCTATTCATCTATCCAGAGAAGCCCTTACTAATGTCACCACGTTTGGATACACAGTGCGGTTTTATTCCATCAGCATTGAACTGTGTGTAGAGCTCTTCTGTCTCCCACAAAACATAAAAAGGCAAAATCACCCATTAGAGGCTAAACAGAACTACTGTTTGCCTATAGGTTAACATCAAAGAACCTGTTATTCTTTGTTTCACGCTCATTTGAGTTTAAACAAAATTCTAGTTTACCTTCAGGTTGGCATTATAGAGCATGTTAGTCTAAACATGCATTTGACACCCATGTATAAATTTGACTGAATTTGAATTGATGAGCTGAAATTATTTTATGAAATTAAAAGGACCCTGGAGTGATACAACACCTGAATCTACCACAGCAGAAAATGAGTAGCCTGGAACAGCAGCCAATTATAGTTAAATGGCCATTATATAAAAATATTTGACCACAGAGGATGCCGCAATTGACCAGTCAGAATCAAGTGTCTCAGAGAGCTGTGTAATAAAAAATGTTTTTCAGAAAACAACAGATAAGTACCATATTTGTTCACAATGGAAGCTGCAATGTAGTGTTTCGCATGCATCAGACATGGGTCATATTTAAGTCAGACAGCAAAATATTTATGTAATATAAGCTATATCAGGCTAATACAACTAACTAAAACAAAGAGTTCAAGTTGTGATGCAACTGAAGTAGCTACAGAGGAGATTTTTGAAGAAACTAGTATTGGTCCTCAATGGTCCTCATTCATGAAATGCAAGAAATTTGCGTAAATTTAAAATGCAGTAGACTGAACTTTTGACAATCTATGTAACAGTGTTTGGTCTGCTTTGGATTCATGAATGAACCTGATGCATTTGTATATGTGGGGTCTCTAGAAAAATATTGTAATATATATTTGTTTATGAATTCACTCACAGTTTCTCCCGCACATGCTTCATTCACTGCATCTGCAGTCCATAGCTTTCGGAATGAATGAGTCGATGACTCATCCCACTTTGCTGAAGCCTTTAGGGATGGATGGAGAGAGGGGGAGAGAGAGAGATGGTTTGGAGAAAGATCCAAGTGCTTTTTTGTTTGTGCGATGATAATCCTTCAATTAGATGGGTGCAGGGTTCAACAAGCTTAATCAATACGCTTATTTTATATCCTACGTGCATGTACACCACATGCCATGTTGTCTTTGTATAACTCTTGGGGCGGGAACACAGACTCTGTGTACTGATATCTGTGTGGGCTTTTGAAATTAGACAAAAGAATTATCATACCCTGTTTAATGCAGTCCAGGGAATGAGGAAAAAGCAAATTATCCCACTGAGCTTGACTTCTTCCAACCTTTCTCTCTCTATCACGTTATTCTTTGAAGCATCATGAGAGGAGAAAGATTTTTGTGTTCCGTAAATATCGCTGTGGTCTTTTTCTCCCTCCGTGCATGTAGACGTACGTCACTCAGTCCGTCGGGGCGTGACGGGGAGCTTGTTATGCCACTGAGGAGGATGTGAATAAAATATTTAGCATTCAAAAAAAGAAGAGACTCCTTGTTAAATTGTTCCATACTGCAAAGGAGGGGGTTAGTCATTAAATTAGTGTTGTCTGAGCATAACCAATACTTTGGTAAACCCTTTTATCTATTTACCCGAATTGCATATCCCTTGCCTTAAATTCTTTCGGCCTCCTTTACACCTAAAAGAATAATAAAATTAGTTACAACTAATCAGACAACAGAGAGATAATCAGTAGTGCCGGTTTAGAGCTGGGTTAACATTTTGTAATTAGCAATTAGCCTAGATAAAGGGTTGATGGAACTGTGTTTGATTTGATTATTTCCGGGGCCGTTGTAATTAGACTCAGACAGTGTGGACACATTCCCAGTGTTTTAGGCTGGATTAGCTGAATCAAAGAGCCAAGACCCAGACTGGATCCAGGAGCGCAAAGTTAAATGTTCCATTAGTTACTTTAATATCCTGTTGATTGGAAAACTCTGTTATGCCAAGTATGATGCAAATTTTCAACATTAAATCATTCTGTGCAAAGTCACAAAATCACAACCAATTATGATATGTCACAATAATGAATATGCACAATATTGTTCTTACGGACACTTCAAAATACTGTGAATAATTATTTATTACAAATTATAAAGAATTTTTGAATGCATTTTAACAATACTTTTCCCATCAGTTGTATGCTGCATCAAAGAGGCATGCGTGCATTCTGATGTAAACAAGACCAACGTGGTGAGCAGGGCATGGCTGAACGTGTAAATGCGACGTGCTGAATGAACATGCTCACTCATTCAGTCTGACAGCAGATGGTGCTGATAGAACAGCAGAAACAAAACAGCTGCACTACCACAACAGGATTTAATTGTTTCAAACAGCCGTTCAGATTTTTGCGTTTACAATTTCCGAGTCTGAAGACGTGAACAGCTCCAAGTAGAACGCCCATGATAGAAAATTAATGAATCGCAACTAATTGCTTCCTAAAAAAAAGTTTGTTTTAGAACGTATCACATTATGTCCATGGCGAAGCATCATGCTGGACACGTGATACGCCGCAGCAACAATAGCACTGTATGACAGATGTATCACTTTTATTTTTGTTTTCCTTTTTTTTTTAAATTTAAAATATTCACAAACTTGTTAACTTGTGTATTTATATATTCATAAAAATATACACAGTACACACACATATATTGTGTAAACACAAACTTTTATTTTGAAAGCAAACTACAGTCTGCAAAGTTTCTTTGAGCATCCAGCTGTAACATCACCAGTGGCATAAGTTTGGGTCAGGACTACACTACAATGAAAAGGTACAAATATGTACTTTTAAAATACTAATATGTGCCTTTAAGGTACCAATATGTACTTTCAAAGTACTAGAATGTATCTTTAAGGTACTAACATGTTTCACTTTTCACTTTTGTACCTTGGAGTACTGCCCCAGCGACAGAACGGTACCTTTTTTCTGACAGTGTACCTGTTTATCTAAGCACTGACAAGCTGGTTGTTAAAACTTTTCTTTTGTGTCTTCATTTGGTGCCACTAGTGGTGCCGAATTCACACCCTGCAACCTAAATCAATTTGCATCTTTGTTGGGTCGCATTTGAACCAATGAGATTTCACTGCCCTGTCCAACCAGGTAAAAGTACAGGTTAAATTTTTTTTTTTTTTAACACACAATTTTGAGCATTCACTGACAGCGATTTGTAGCAACAAAGCAGCTAGAAGTCATTCATTTTTAAGTTACAGGTTTGAGGTGATGGAAGTGATCACTGATACAGAATACCTACTCACAAGGAACAACACAGCTACTGGGAGACCGCCAGAAGAGGTTTTATCAGTTCCTCAAGTTTCTGTCTAACTCGAACCCTAAGCCTTTATGTAGGTTTACGTATTTGCATATTCGTCTGTTCGCCCGTGTGTCCATACACTTTTGCTGCTTATCTGGGACCCGGGTGCATTCCATGTGTCCTTTTCCCTGGCCACTTCCTTCAGGTCATTCTTGGTGAACCCAAGGTATTCCGAGGCCAGCCAAGAGATTTAATCCCCCCAGCATGTCCTGGGTCTTTCCCAGGGTCTCAGTCTGCTTAGACATTGCTGGAACACCTCCACCGAAGGTGTCCGAGAGGCATGGGCTCTTCTTTAATTACCATTGAAGATTAAAAGATGTGGAACATCTCAAGTGACACATCCGTCAGGTTGTAGCCTAGTTTTCCTCTTTATCTCATTGGATTTCACTAGAGCATTTGGAGCATTTACTGAACGTCCTGAAGATCCAGAGAGAACCGCAAAGGTTCATCGGTTTGCGTTTGCTGTCAGCTCAAGTGAGCACACAATGATGTTGGCTTTCCTAGCCAGTCCTCAAAATGTGTTTCAGAGTTGCTGAGTGATAGTTTATGTTTAGACTTGTCAGTTCTTGGTTGTGTTTGTGTCTGAGAGAGATAGAAAAGATTTAATGGCTGTTTATTCTCAGAACAGAACTGCCTGTTTGGAGTTATTCTTGGCTTAGTCTGTGTGTGTGTTTTTCTCGTCCTCTACGTGTTTGTTGATGTTTCCTCTGGAAGGCTGGCACTGGGGGTCCACGTCAGCAGAACAGCAGACCATTCATGCTCTTCAGGGTGGTGGGGGGATCTGAAACGAGAGAGAAAGAAATAGAAAGAGGGAGGGGGATATGGCCTTTTGTGTCTGATCTCTGTCTGTGCTTGTGCGTCAGTCTGATGTAAAAGTGTGGGTGTCTTTTTTTTTCCTTTCTAGCCCATCCCCCTTTATTTCACACCTAGCCCATCCTTCTTTTTCCTTCATAGCCCATAAATCCTTTTACGTTCCTAGCTGTCCATGTCCATTTTTGCAATTCTTTCATTGATTCATTCCTTGATTCTTTCATTGATTCATTCTGTTATTTGTTCCATTATTCAGTCGTTTGTGTTTGTTCACATATACACACAGTGTGTGTGTGTATGTATGTATGTGTGTATGTATGTATGTATGTATGTAGATACAGATATAACTGGGAAAGCCTGTCATGTACAGGACTGGAATCACTGCATCTACGACTTTCTATCACCCTCAGTGTAAAATGTAGCCATGGACGGATATGACATTAGGATCTTTCCACGCCCCCGCCAAACCATATCGTAAATCAGAAATCGATCGTCTTGCTCAGGAGGGTCTCTGATGTACAATTGGATCAGGTTCCTCCCACGCTCAGGATATTTTGGCTCTGAGGTCACCTGACGCAGGGCCGTTAGTCTGAGTCATTAGTCATCAATTAGTCTGCTTGAGTCTCTCCTAAAACGGGCTTCAAAGCCAGCGCAGCACTCCACATCAAAGTGAAGAGCTAATAGTCCTCTATGCTCTTTGTAGTACTACAAGGCTTATTATAAGATGGGCTAATGATTTTAATAGGATGCGTTATTGAGTAATGTTGTCTGTGAGTAGTGCTGTTGTTTTTTTTTTTTTTTAAATATTAGCATTAGCGGTTGACCAAAATGGTGTTTTAAAAGCTGATGCTGGTATCTAGAGAGCGGGGTGTTTGTGCAGGCTAACCATTGATACTTGCTTGAGATGTTGCCATTTGTTTGACCAGATTATGGGAAACAGGGAATGAGTTCAGGAAGCCTGTCTGAAAGCATTCATTGTTTTGCAGTTTTATTTAGTTTTATTATTTTTTTGCAGTTCCACTTTTGGCCACTAGTGGTGCTGAAAATAGCCCCTTTTGTTCCGTTAGCTGCAGATTCAATCTTAAGCTTGTGCAAACAGAATATTGTGCCACATTACTGTCTTACAGTTATACACTCAGTCAACCAATCAATTAGTCAATCATCTTAAGGACTTAAGGTCCAAATTAAAAACAGAAAATACATGAAATACGACAACTTGACCAACTTAATAGTGTGTAGGATGCAGTTAAGTATACATTTAGGGTCAGCAGACTATTTTCACAATTGTGGGGTTTATGGAGATCATCGTGTTTGGTAAATTAATATAATGGTAAACGGAAACTACAACCGCTATAATTTTAAATTCCCATTTGCCCTAATAGCGAAAGAAGAAATATTAATGATAGTGTTTCTATGACTTCACAAACGAGGAAAAAAAATGTTAAGAAATTGATTATCTTGGTCAGAAGAGAGCTAGACAGATGTTAAATTAAAATATATATGTATATGTGTATATATATATATATATATATATATATATATATATATATATAAAAATATATATATATATGTGTATATATATATATATATATATATATATATATATATCTAAAAAAAGCTTGCTAGATTTATGATGTTAGTAACTGGAAATGTGTTATCATGCAGCCTGTTAAAGACATTAAAAAGTTTTTAAAAGGTCTGAGTAAAGACATAGTTTGCAAAATGTTCTCATATTTTTGGCAATGCAGTTTTTTCTAATTATTTCCCCTTACAATACTGAAAGAATTGCTGACAGATCCATTAAGTAAACATAATCTTTAAATTTGATGATTAGTGTCCCTATTTGTTGTGCATTTAATTGTGTTGTCATTACCTTAAAGTTAGCTGATGTCTACAAAGCATTACACTTATATTTCCAAAACCCAATGAAATTCCTATATGGGTCTGATTTGCATAAACCTCACAACAAAGTTAATGTCAAATATAAAATTCAAGAGTTACTCTGATCAAAAGATCAGACATTTCTGTTTTGAACACGTCACCAACCACGTACACACTCATTTATACACAGAGACCCACTTTGACGCTGATTATAGAGCAGCAACGGCTTGCATGCGCCGTAATTACTTCCAGCAAGCACTTGCTGATTATGTGAGTTAGTCTGTTCATGGAATGAAAACAGCCGCGATCTGGGCGAGGAGAATGTGAACTGAGAGCTAATACAGGAGTGACACATGATGTCGAAACAAGAAGCACTAAACCGCCCCATGTTTGTGTGTTCATCTGACGTCCTTGCTGTATGTTGGGGATATGATGTTTAAAAACAATATGACTGTAATCGAATGCTGTGTAGATCAGTTTCCTGATGCTCAGGTGGAACACGAGGGTCCTCGGCTAATGGAAATGTTAGGACAGGACTCTCCTGGCTCTGGCTAGATTAATAAGGTCTGTTTATGGTCAGGTTGAGCAGAGCAGGTCAGTGTGTTCCTCCATTATGCTACATCCAGGTGCTTAGGCCCAATTTTAGATTTTCATTGTGTTTCTCTGGGATAGCTTGTACAAATAATAGTGCTGCAGTTTCCATGAAAGAAAACAAAAGAGAAATTTGTAGAAAATGTGACTTGAATAGTGATCTAAATGTTTAGACTTAATGGTCATTTTTAATTCCACTGATGTCGGACATTGTCAAACATTGTTGGGAAAAGCTACTTTTAAAAGTAATGCATTTCAGTATTGTGTTATATATATATATATATATATATATATATATATATATAATTTTTTTTTTTTTTTTGTTACTTAATTACATTTTATGGAATGTAATGCATTGCATTAATCTGTCACATGGGCTGGGCTATTCATTTTTTAATAATTTAATAAGCCTCAACCTGAAAGAAGTGCCTCTGCCTTAGCACCTGACTTCCAATTTCTCCAAACACGGGGCCAGGAGAGGTGTCAGTGAATAAATGAGAAAACATACTCAGATAAACTTGTTGTAAATTTGAAAGTAATGCATTACTTTACTGGTTAATGTAAATACTGGTAATGTGTTACCCTCAACATTGTTGAAAAATAAAAATTGGTGACTTGGGTACGATCTGTTCACATAAAAATAAATAAAGTGGAGAAAAATAAAATGAAGTGGAGAACATACTCAAAATAAATAAAAGCACAGTCATGTGTACAATCAGTGTACTGGCCATAACCTTTATTAGATTTTTCGAGTGGTATAATATATATATATATATATATATATAAATATATATATATATATATATATATATATATATATATATATATATATATATATATATATATATATATATATATATATATATATATTAGGGCTGTCAAACGATTAATTGCGATTAATCGCATCCAAAATAAATCCAGTTTGTGTTTATATAACACGTGTGTGTACTCTATATTTATTACGTATATATAAATACACACACATATATACATGTATATATTTTAAAAAAGTACGTCTATATATATTTATATATATTTTAAAATATAGATACATATAAATATTTTATATATAAATATAACATTTTTATTAAATATGTATGAGTGTGTGCGTGTGTGCGTGTGTGCGTGTGTGTGTGTGTGTGTGTGTGTTTATATATACACATGACAGCCCTACTAGTAATGCATTATGGGAATTATTTAACGCTTTAAAAGAGCTTTCCTTTAAGAGTGTATGTTGTAGTCATTTGCTATGAATTTTATTTCTGAAGTAATTAATACATTTATATTATTAAATGTAGTGCATGGTACATGCTTTGTTTTTTTTGTGCATGTTTTGTTTTATTTTTTATTTTTTTTTATTTTTTTGGTCCCACAGAACCATATTGTTACAGTCTTTGCTAGCAGTAGTTAACTTGACCATGCCAGCCAAACCTTGACCTTTTAGCCTGTAGTTGTAGTGCAGAGGACTTTTACCTTTTACCTGTGACTGGCGGATCTAGTCTGGAAAGGTGGAGCTAGAGAAACCTTTGCACTAAAGAGAGGGAAGAGGACAAAAAAACTACTCACGCACAGTCCTATTCTTCATGGAGGACTGTTATTTTTTCTGTTGTTTTGCCCTTTTATCATGAGCGAAGGAACTACACCTGCACAGCAGGACGGAGGTCTGTGTTTACTTGTGTCCTTTTGTGTTTGTGTGTGTGTTTGCTGTCCTTTGCATCATCCAGCTTTAACAAGCTCTGCGAGTCTTTTCTGAAAGTGAAAGTGTCAGATTGCAAAGGAATGCATGAAAGAGCTGATCTGTAACAGGCTTTGCTGAGTCGCAGTTTTTTTTTCACAAACACTCCAGTACTAAAACTTCCACAGAGTCTGGCGTTTTATCAACTGCTATGCAGATACATTCAACTCAGTGTGTTTCTTTGTCCAGCTAAGTAAATGTTAGGAATTATTTACACTGACATACTAAATATGCTTGTCAGTGTTGGGGCAAAAACTAAAACTCTTTTGATAGGAAAGTGAACTGCACACAACTGTAAATATTACCCATATGTATGCTCATCATCACGATTAATTGCATACAAATAAAAGTTTGAGTTTGCCTAATATATGTGTGTGTGTACTGTGTGTAATTATTATGTATATATAAATACACACAAATTAATGTATATATTTAAGAGAAATATGTTAGGTACACATTTTTTTTTATTTATATATAATATAAATTCTATAAAAATTATAATGAATACATATAGTTGTAAATATTTCTTAAATATAAACATGAATGTGCTTGTATTTATGTATACATAATGATTACACACAGTACACACACATATATTATCCTCAAACTTTTATTTTGGATGCGATTAATTGTGATTAATTGTTTGACAGCCCTAATATATATTTACATTTGTAATTAATTTAGATAAATCTAACATATTTTTCCTTATTTACTGTACATGCATGTGTGTGTATTTATATATACATAATAAATATAGACAGTGTACACACACATATAGTATGTAAACATAAACTTTTATTTTGGATGCGATTAATTGTGATTAATTGTTTGACAGCCCTAGAACACTGTACCTTAGATGACTTGTGAACCAGTGAATAAAATGCTATAGAAATAAAGGTGATTTGACATGGTGTGTGTTTGACTTTTTTTTTTATTTTTTTTTTTTATTTATTTATTGTTCATAATGTTTTCTCTACAGGTCCTGCTCAGGTTCCCATGATGTCCCCAAACGGTTCAGTGCCTCAAATCTATGTGCCTCCTGGATACGTTCAGCAGGTCATTATGGAGCTAATTCTTGTTTTTGTTGGTTTGATGAAAAGGATGCAATGTTCAGTCTAATCTACATCTCTGTTGCCCTTTTCCAAACCTGTTGAGCGTCCTACACCATTTTCAGGCCTCATAGGCACTGTCAAAATGAAGGCTGTTCCCAACATTAGTCTTTAAAATGACACTGCCTTAGGACACATTCTTGCCTGTAAAAGAGCTAGATGGAGCACACTGGAATAAATTAAGCGAAATAATTTCCAAAATGGTGTACATTTTAACAAGATGTCAAAATCTTCCATTCAAATCAGGCTAAGTGTACAGTATGTTCAGTATGTCCTATGTGACCTCTCTCTCTCTTTCCGTGCAGATCATTGAAGAGAACGGAGTGAGGCGGGTGTTGGTCTTACCTCAGACAGAGTTTCATCCGGGGGGCCATTCCCCGCTTCACCACCCGCCCCCTCCGCCACCCCACGCCCACCTGCAGGCCTTCATCCCCCATCCACACATCATGCACCCTCCCCCTCCCCTGTACTCAGGCATGGCTGGAGATATGAACCCCCAGTACATCTCTCAGTACCATCCAGCACACACGACCATCTACTCAGAGCAGGGTCAGTTTATACGCACACACTTTTGCCTCACCAAGAGTGAGGATGGCATGCTGTGCCACTGCTGACTCTTCAAGGAGAAAATATAGGCCTATATTTTAGCTGAGTTATGGACTCTCTGAGAGAGAAAAAGACTGAAAGCTGTGAAATATGTTGCCAGTAAATGGTCAACACAACAAAAACAAAATCCTGCAGGGAACACTTACCTTTACCATAGATTTGAGTCACTTTACTAATATTTCTGTATAATGCAAAATACTATTTAAAATGCAAATTAAAAAATGATAAACAAAAAATAAATGTAATTAGTAACGGTAATTTAGTTAATATTAGAAGTTAATAGCAGTCATTTAACCTGTATATGAGTAATAATAGTTATCTGCATTATTTTTCAATAACGCAGCGATCTGTTGTTCATTATTCCTCACGTCTCTCTTTTGTCCAATTTCCTCAGATACTCACCCTCCACATGGACGTGCATCGTTTGCTCACAGAGATGAAAGGGCTAGCAAAACCTACGAGCGCCTGCAGAAGAAGCTGAAGGAGAGGCAGGGGGTGGGAGGAGGGGGAGGTGGAGGCCTGGCACTCTCCAAAGACAGTCCCCCTCCATCCCCGCAGAAGAGCCGCGGGACGCCACCATCAGGAGGAGATCTCCAGAACGGGCTGGGGGGTAAGGGTGCAGAGGAGCAAGCACAGCCCAGCACTGCTGTCACCGTCCTGGGCAAAAGTCCAGGGAAAGGAAAGGAGACAGAATCTGGAGGTAGGGAGGGAGGTAGGCTATACATTAGGGCTCCTAGAATCATTAGAGTAAAGTAGTAAGCAACAGGATGCTGTGTGTTAGTTTTTGTTTTGTTTTGTTTTGTTTAAACACTGTTAAAAGGTGTGAGGCTCAATTTGAAACCCATGTGAAAATATAACATGCTGCCTGTTGTTTTACTGCTTTCGTATAATAGCAGAATCGGCAATATGGGACAACAGTGGTAAAGAAATAATTATATTTATGGTGACCTTATAATGGTTTTGTTTTGTTTTTTTATTTTTTATTTGTTTTACTTGACCTTTTTTGCTACAAATTGTATTGCCAGTATAAGAATTTAAGTGAAGAAAATGTCAATGAAAGTTAAAATCAGTTGATGTGATCACTGTTTACCTATTTGTTTACATTTTATTAGTGAATAAAACAAATCTTTTCAAAAACTTTTTAATTTACATTTATTTAAATCCAAAACTTGATGTATTTTAAGGTTCACATGAAGAAAATCATAGTGTCTCAGCCCTTTGAACACTGACTAATTGTGTATATATGTAGTCTTGTTGCATTAATAGGTTTACATAAATCAGCTATCAACTTTGGCTCATCCAATCACATTTTAGCTTAAAAATAGCTTTAAAAATGAGACTTTCGTGATAATCTCCTACTACATCTAATTAAAAGATAAACTTGCTTAAAAATGACCAGGGAATTAAATATTTACTATTTATCTCTCCCTCAATTAATAATCATTTAGAGTTACTCATTCATGTGATCACTGAAGGTGATATATTAGGGAATAGCTATTAACATTAACAGACATCAATGTCCAATTAAGTCGTCTTTTTCCTAGAATGATTATATCTCAGGTTCCAGGTAGAAGTCCATCCAGGAGCCCGATGGAAGATTTAACGGGGCTCCAGGGATGGGCCCTCTCTCTGGCCCCACTGTAAACAGGCCCGAACAGCTCCTCTCTGGTCTCATTAGCTTCTTCAGCTTTAGGCTGCTGCAGATAACATTAGCTGTAATTACCTCTGCACTGACTCAGTCATTTATCAGTGCTAACTAACTCCAGCCTGGAGGAACTCAGCTGCAGCTACTGTACGCCGGCTAAACTTAGCTGGTGTATCTATTAATCCATTCATGGAAAATAAATGCCTTTATGTGATTAAAGAGGCGAGATTGAGCATGAAGCCTTGTCCTTTTTATGAAACAATTGATAAGGGAGTTGTCTGATCTAGATATTGTTTTTTTTCCCCCATTATGTAGAACTGGATGAAGAAGCAAAGGCTCTTCAGGAGCGATTAAACTCGATCTGCAAGCCAGTGGTAAGGAGATGATTTGATTTTAATGTTCATTTGTTAATATTCATGTGCATATAATTTAATGTTAAGCTTTGGTTTTCTTAATCATTTTCAGCAGTTGCCTGGTATTTTAATTAGTGGTGTCAATTGATTTAAAAAAAATTAAGTAATTTATTGCACATTTATTCTAAAATTAATCGTGATTAATCACGATTAATCCCACCTAACATTACATGTTTTAATTATACTTTTATATTGCAATAATTTCACATTCAATCTTTAAATCAATGTAGAAACAACATAAAGGAAGTATATTTTTGATATCTGTTTAATGCCATCTTTTTTTAATGACTGAACGCAAGTATCACTGATGCCAACTGATGTCTCAATGATTTTTTTCCTAATATTTAACCATTGACTATAGCCATTCAACATTACAGTAGAATTTAGAGCTTTCAATTTACCATTTATTAGACTTGTCATTTAAGTGAACTTAAAAATATCTTCACATAAACCCATTATAATAACTTTCATATAGCTACCTGCGCTCTTCAGCAAGAAAATATAGCCAAATTTAATAAAGTTATCAAACACTAAAATCTAGATTAAATAAAGATAAAGCTTAAAACTACAGAATTTATTGATTTCCTCTTTTTTAGTAACTTTATGACCTAACTGACGACATAACTACAACTAACTACATACTCGTAGTTTCATTTGGGTTTAAATATGTTACAGCGCTTTAATAGTCTACACTGTGTGCAGAATTATTAGGCATGTTGATATTCTGGTCATATTTTTTTTCCAAACACATTTTACCAATTCCAAACCACATCAGTCTTAGTAACTACTGTTAATTTTGTATTTAATCATTTATATGTGATGTATAATTGTCCGTGAAGGCTGGAAGTGAAAAACTCCTTATATTCAGGTGTGCAGGATTATTAGGCATGTTTTCGTTTACAGCTAAAATGAGCCAAAAAAGATATTTAACCCAGACTGAAAAGTCCAAATTATTAAATGCCCATGAGAAGAATGCAATACTAATGCATTACAAGAATTTGCAAAGTTAAGGCTTGACCATTGGACAGAGAAATGCTTGTTGAGTCTGCATGGTCAGAAAAAACAGGTGGAGAAGAAAAGATGCATGTTAACTGCAAAAGAATTAGGAATTAAGGTGAAGAATTAGGTGTGACACCATCAGGAACCGTTTAGTCTCCAGCGCCACCATTTTCCAGAACTGCAACCTACCTGCAGTAGGTTTTGGGAGTTCATGTTTAGTCTCTTATCCTGAAAAGTCTGACTTGCAGAGATGGACTAAAATGAACTCCCAAAACTTACTGCCAGATTTTAGAAGATAAATTCTTGAATCAGAGGTACAAGAGGATGTGATGCTTGTCCTTCAAGAGTCACTCTCAACTTATCTGTCTCTAAAGCATATAAAAAAAACTGTCTTCATGTATTTCACAAGACGTCAGCTTGTTATTCTTATTAAGTCAGGGGCATTTTTTAGGATTTTTTACCAAGCAAAGTCTCTGAGAACCTGACACATTGTACTTCTGAAGACTCCAGGTAGGTTGCAGTTCTGGAAAATGGTGGTGCTGGAGAACTGGAAACGGTTCCTGATGGTGTCACACCTAATTCTTCACCTTAATTCCTAATTCTTTTGCAGTTAACATGCATCTTTTCTTCTCCACCTGTTTTTTCTGACCATGCAGACTCAACAAGCATTTCACTGTCCAATGGTCAAGCCTTAACTTTGCAAATTCTTGTAATGCATTAGTATTGCATTCTTCTCATGGGCATTTAATAATTTGGACTTTTCAGTCTGGGTTAAATCTCTTTTTTGGCTCATTTTAGCTGTAAACGAAAACATGCCTAATAATTCTGCACACCTGAATATAAGGAGTTTTTCACTTCCAGCCTTCACGGACAATTATATATCACATATAAATGATTAAACACAAAATTAACAGTAGTTATTAAGACTGATGTGGTTTGGAATTGGTAAAATGTGTTTGGAAAAAAAATATGACCAGAATATCAACATGCCTAATAATTCTGCACACAGTGTATAGCCTAAGTGGCGAAGTCACACAGTCTGTGACGGACAGATCGTTAGTGGCTGGTCTGTGTGGTAATATAGTACATCAGACAGGACATCCATACCTATTATTCAACGACCTCAAATATGGCTTTTCATCTGAACGATGAATGTAATAGCAACATTACATGGCTGCTCAATCTAATGTTAACCTAGAAAAATGTCCACTGTTCAAGTCTGTGGAAGCTGAATTGTAGCACGCTCCCTGCACAACAGATGGAGCCGCCGGTGTGGTCACTAGCTCTTAAAATACTTCATTTTTGGTCATACAGATAAAAGGAATACATGTTTTGAATCTGTAAAGACTTGTTTTAAAGACATTTTAAAGACGTTTAATTGTGTGCGCTCACGTTGCGCTTTTTTAAAATAGTAAAAGGAAACAGGATGCACTTTCTGCCATCTCTGTCGAAACGCTGTGTATACTTGCCTTACAGACATGCAAAATATATCTATAGAGAATGAAATGTCTACTTTCAAATGAACCAATTCAAATAGAAAACAAATATTCTCAGATTATGTAATCCGTATGAAACGTGAGTGCATGCGCATCACTACTGCGGAGTCAGTGTTGCTGACTTCAGAATGTTAATGCAGTCTCCTTGCTGTTTTTCTGAGACACATTCATAATTATTATATCTGCCGGTGCATGCATTTGAGCACTTATTAGGCTATGTAGGCAAATAAAGGCTCATTATTATGATTTACATGGTTTATTAATAAACGTGCAACTAATAGTTGACTAATACTTAAAATTAACGACTACTAGTCGGCGAGAAAAATTGTTAGTTACTTAATCATTTTATTCAGCAAGGAAGCATTAAAATGATCAAGATAAAAAACTGTTTAGAAAAAAAAAACATTGATGAGTAGACTATCCACAGAAGGTTAGCAGATTTATCCAGAGATGAATCAGACCAAATATTACTTTTCAAGCTTGAAGTTTATGAAGATGGAATTTAAATATGTTTTTCTGTCTGTTTAGAATATAGCCACACCATTGAAAAATATAGAAATAGATAATGGCTAATTGCTTGTTCTGCAAAGTCTGTGATGGGAATGCAAAATAAAACATTTATTTTCCCCCAAAATGTTTGAAAATGGGTCCATTGATGAGGCTTGACATTTTGAAAGGGTAGACAATCTCACACTGACCAAATATCAGTCTATTAATCAGCCTGCCTGGTCAATGCATTAGTCTATCACTGGCATAATCGTACTGATATGGCATACTGTTCTTCTTAGTGAGCTATTTGAAAGGCCTTTATGCTACATTTGACACTGCTCTCACTGAGAATCCACCTTCTTAAGAACTGTACGGCTGCTTGCTGCGTCAACAGTTTTCTTAATGACAGTCATTTCCACGGTCTCAAAAACTCTACATCCATGCATGATTACAGTCCCCACAAGAAGACAGTAATGGCTCTCCGTAATGGGTCATTAATGCTGTATTTGATTTGATTCATAGAGGAAGCTAAATCGCTGTCTTGTCTGGTGTGCTGGGATCTGGTTTATTGGTGTTTTCATGAAACAGTGAGCTCAGTTTTGGCAAAACAGCCTTGTCCATTTCACTGTAATAATGATTATTGTTCCTTTTTCATTAGATATGCAAACCTTTTTTGAACATAATGTCCTAAGCAATTTTTTAATCTTACAATAGTACACGAGATATGAATAAATAGGGGCACTACAAATGAATTTTAAAAAGGCTAATTATGCATGCTGTTCAAAATAATTTTCAGAGTATCCAAGCTATTTACCACCATTGGCATGTAAGCGATATTTAGAATTAAAGAGATGAATTTTTCGTTGTTTATCTTAGAACATTTAAGGTCACATCCCAAATGTTTCTTAATTTTTTAGAATAAATATGTATAAAAAAAAAAAGGTATTTAGATATTAAAGCCAAATCAATTATTATTATTAAAAAATAAAATAATAATAATAATAAATGGAAAAGTTAGAAAAGCAATTTGGCTGACATTATAAAAATAATTGTCTTTGTACTCCTCATGAACCACTGGAATAGGAAAGACCAATTTTGTTTCCATAGCCCAAAGCTTTGTAAAGATAAAGATTGACTTCTTTTATTCAGTTCTGTTGCCTTCTATTTGGGAAAAACAATGGCAAAAACCAAACATCTAGCCAATAACTTTCATGAGGCTTGGTTTAAAAATTTGGTGAAGATTGAATAAAATTAGTTGGAAATAGTGGAAAGAGATTTTTTTGAAGATTGCTTTACCTTTTCTTAACTCAGAGAAGAATGACAAAATGAAGACCACTAAAAATCAATTTAAAAGCTCTACAAGAGTTAGTTTTGCATAATGACTAATTTTTTCCTGAATTTATAATGTAAGTATTAAGCGAATGCATTTTAATAAGCATGCTGACCTTGCTGCTTATAAAATGGTACCCATATTGTCAGATTTATGTAGATCAGTTGCATCAATAACTGAAAGACTATTTCCACAGCTGAAGCAGTGAGAAAAGTTGTAGCGAAAAGTGTAGAAGAGAGAATCATGCCCCGTGAGGCACAGATAAATAGGTTCTTTTTAAGTCAGTTTTGGCCTAGTAATCCATGCTATCTTGAGCTATTCTTGTCTGAAAACCCGAAAGGTACGTAGTCATGCATCCATAACTAAAGGAGACACTTGTTTCTCAACTAAAATACAGCTAAAAATATTCCTTCTTGCATAACAGAAGTTCTCTTTTGTTCCGGAGGGGAAGTGTTGCATGTCATTAAAATAAGCTGAAGTGACTCTTTCCAGGCAAAACAAGCAGACGTTTGTATTTCCCACATAAACGTGTATGTCGTTAAATATATAGCCAATTAGCCTTAAGGAACAATTAACCTCTGAAAGTAGTTGAACACAACAAAAAGGGTTCCACTTAATCTGACATATTTAGTTGAATCAATCATGCATCTTGTAACATGAGTTTTCAAACTTTTCCTTTTCGTCTGCATATACAGTCCCTTGGCTGTCTTTTGTGCGTCACATTCACTTAGTTTACAAACACAGATTCTCATCAGACTGTCTAGGGGATGTGACCTAAAATCAGGCTAATTATAAAAGGGTGCTTTGAGAGAGACTAATTGCACAGACAATTCTTTGACAAGTCAATTATGAAAATAATTGTGGTTTTGCACTTCCTTATGGCTAAATTGATGAGACAAGACCTGAGCCAGAAACCCAATCTCTTCACGTTTGCAGACTCAAATGCAGAGAATGCTACCAATATTTCTTTTACTTTGCCAAGACAGTTCCTGGCTTTTTCAGCTCTTTTGAATTTGTTTTGGTGTAATGGTGGCGTAAACCTGAAATCCAGCCAAAATCTTTTGTGAGTGTTGGTCTGAAGGTTATAAGATGCATCTGGTGAACAAAATTTGAAAAAGGTCAAAAAAGAGATTTATCTTTTTTTTGAGTATTGTTCAACTACAGGGTTTCTGCGGGTCTTAAAATAATTTTTCCTTGAATTAAGGCCTTGAAAAGAGCAGCAAGTCTTAAATTCATATGATCATGGCATTAAATTGGCAATCCGTGAGGGATTGTTTCCTCATGTGATTCATTTTAAAGTGAAGCGAAAGCATAATTTCTCTGCTACATGGCTTAGGTCACTCAATATTCATTAAACAATACGCGGTAGATGGTGCTATGTGCTGCTTCATCTGTTAGTCACCCGAAGAAGAACTTGTCGTTTCGATTTTTTTATATTAATAAAAATCATTTAGTTTAGTTAGAGAACCGGCAATACAATTAAAACTGAACGCGGCTGCTCAATGCAGTGTAGCAAATGACAGTTGCATCACAGATTAGATTTAATTTATCACCTAAAGAGAGTGAGAATGCAAGTTTGCCGATACAAATAAAGAGGATTCTAAGAATATTAAGAATATAAAACTTTTGCATGTTTGCATGTGCATGTGCTTAAGTAGGTATCAGGCAATGTTTAGAGATGTCAAATAAATGTTATTATACTGGTTTTTGGACGATATTACAGATTTTATATAAAAATATCTTATGGGTCAATATTGGATTTATCAGATGAAATTGGACATGTACATATAGTTCCTCTGTTTTTACATTTAGATTCACTTTGTTGTCCTCTGACATGCATTAGAAAATGTAATCTTTAAAACACTAGCAATTTCATAATTTAAATGTAATCTCAAATCTAAATAATGTTGTCTGTATTAAATAATATAAGTAGTATCAGCAAGAATTTTAGTACCGGTGGTTTTTTTTTTGAGGAAAACATTTCAGCATTTTTTTTCCCATATAGTGGACTTCTATGGTGCCCCGAGTTTGAACTTCCAAAATGCAGTTTAAATGCGGCTTCAAACAATCCCAGATGTGGTTGTAAATGATCCCAGCCAATGAAGAAGGGTCTTATCTAGTGAAACGTTTTTTTTTTCATAAACATTATACAATTTATGTACTTTTTAATGTCAAAGGCTCGCCTTGTCTTACTCTGCCTGAACTGTTTTTTCTGGTTCATGACAGTAAGGGTATGTCGAAAAACTCCCATCTCATGTTCTCCCTCAACTTCAAAATTGTCCTATATCGCTGTTTTACATTTTTTGTTAAGGGTGTTTGATCTTCTTTGCATGTTCACTTTGCAAAAACTGGGTCGGTACTTCTGCAGCGATGTAGATTTTAAAATGATTTTTTAAGTTGAGGGAGAAAATACGATTGGAGTTTTTCAACATACCCTAACTGTCTTGAACCAGAATACACAGTTCAGGGAGAGCAAGACAAGAGAAGCGTTTGAGATTAAAAAGTATTTTTTAAATGAAAATAACCGATCGTTTCCCTAGATAAGACCCTTCTTCATTGGTTGGGATTGTTTACCACCACATTTGGGATCGTTTGAAGCCGCATTTGAGCTGCATTTTGAAAGTTCAAAATTGGGGCACCATAGCAGTCCATTATATGGAGAAAAATCCTGAAATGTTTTTCTCAAAAAATATAATTTTTTTATGACTGAAGAAAGAAAGACATGAACATCTTGGGTGACAAGGGGGTGACTACATTATCTGTACATTTTTGTTCTGGAAGTGAACTTCTCCTTTAAGATCTGTGTGGCAACTTTCAATCCAGTAGAAGTTTCATTTGAGACTAGCTCAGATGAATTTTTTCCCCCTCCCCCAAATTGAAAGATTTGTGCTAATCTGTTGGATTATATATAGTGCTGTATGTAAAAACTTTGTATCATCTTGCATCATCAGGTGACAGACATCCAGGCCAGAGGGGCCAGTTTGAGTTGGGTGGCCCCATCACGGACAGAAGGTGACGATGAGCCCAAAGAGGGTGAAGAAGGTCCTGCAGAGCCCAGTTTCACGTACGAGGTCTCGGTCTCATACAGTGGCAAGGACGGGAAGTACAAAAGCGCCTACAGGTGAGATCGTGCTTCGTGTCACAATGCGAGAGAGGTCTGGGCAGGATGTGGAGAAGGTGTGGGTGCAGTTGAGGAACTTGCTGTTGTTTTTTTGTGGTTTGCTGTCGGTTTTCTGAAATCAGTGATAAAGTTCAACAGCAGTTCACATGAAATTTGCAGCTCTTTTAAGATCACAACAGTAGATGAATCCTGAAGGGGTGTTTTAATTGTTTACATTCTGCAAAAATATTACTAATATTTTCTTTCTTTTGTCTTTTGTTTGTGTTAGTGGTGCCGAACTAAGTGCAACCTTACAAGACTTAAGACCAGCAACAGACTACCATGTCAGGTTTGTCTTTTTTTTTTTTTTTTTTACTTTTACATGCACAAGACATCATCAGAATTCTAGTTTTTACAGCATAGCTCAGTCAAGAATATCACTTCTTTATGAATAAAATTCATTTGAAGTATATATTAATATTATTAGGCTTGCCATGGTAATCAGTGTTAGCACCTGTTCAGAAATATTTCTGTTTAATACAAGTGAGTTTGTCTTTTTGTTGTTTTTCATTAAAAATGATTATGAAGCCCAAGTTAAACTTTTGTTCTAAAGTAATGGGAAAAACCAAAGATCTTTCATTTATTTGTGTTACAGCGCAGGTATATACTGAGCCACTCTCATGAAATGCGGGAAAAAAAAAATATATATATATCATAGTCACAAAATGGTAATTCTTTCCCACATTTGAATTAAATTGTGGCCATGAAATTAAATATTTGTTTCCTTGTGTTTAATTTTTTTTTTTTTTTTTTTTTTTTTTTTTTTTTTTTTTTTTTTATAATCATGGCCACGTTGTACTAACTTGTTTCCTGATTTTGTGTTGTACCATTTTGTTATTGTGTTTTTCATTGGACTAATAATGAATCCATAATATTCAAGCATTCGTTTTGTTCAAAGAAGGGGAAAAAACGTAAAGAGATAAAATTTTAAAGATCAAAGTATGCGCTACAGATCCTGAGTGACATTGACAAATATCTTCTTGTAAAATATGCGTTGTTATTGGTAAAATTGATTGCCACATTATTTTTTTTTGTCAGGACTTTATTAATTGGCAGGAAAATTTCCTTACCATTGTATCCATCTAATAATAATAATAATAATAATAATAATATAGTTATAGTAATTGTTTTATAAGAGTATTCATTCTTTATAAATAAAAAGCTTAAATAAAAAAAGTGTGTGTGTGTATTTAGGGTCCAGGCCATGTGTAACTGTTTACAAGGCATCCCTTCAGAGCCTGTGAGCTTCACCACTCTGAGCTGTGAGCCAGACAGGCCCAGCCCGCCACGCAAAGCCAGCGGCACCAAGAACAGCCTTGTCCTGCAGTGGAAGGTGTGTGTGCAAACATTAACACACTGTCACGTCTCACATAAAATGTTATATTACTTATTTAACCTGACATATTAAGTGCATAATAACAAAAACAAAACTTTTTTCTAGGCTCCATGTGACAACGGTTCCAAAATTCAAAACTATATTCTTCAGTGGGATGAGGTATATTTTTTCCATTATTACTGTTTGCATAAAAAAAAAATTGAAGCCTATTTACAGAAACATTTAGGGTTATTTGCATTATTTTTATGAAAATTAAGTACATTTTTAAATAATTTCTCATTACTGTAATGTGAGAAAATATATATTAAAAAGTTTGTACATTAGTACTAAATTTAAATGATTATTTAATAAAAATCTAAAACATTGTGTAAAGACAGGATTATTTTCATCAAGTGATGGGAATAGTGGTAGTTACAAAAAATTGAAAGCCTGGACACATTGCTATAATGAGGATTGGGGGAAAATGTGCTAAATTATCACAACAGTATTGTCACAGTGCAAAAAAAAAATCATAATGTTCTTTATGCAAAACATAGTTCTTCAGGTGATCTGGGGTCTGTGAGGTGAGGTTTGCGCTTTCATGTAGAGATAATCCTGATTGTTATCTGTGAACAGGGGAAGGGGACAAGTGCTTCTGAACAGTGCTACTACGGGCCTCAGAAGCAGTACAGGCTCACCAAACTCTCCACAGCTTCCAGATATTCGTTTCGGCTGGCAGCCAAAAATGACATGGGTGTGAGGTATCTATCAATGTGTCAAAATGTTTCTAAATCCAGCTCCTAAAGACAAAAAATTTAAAATTTTCATTTGTAGCATTTCATGTACCATAAGTCATGCTGGATCAAAATTGCATTGTTGAGAGGGAAAAAAATAAAATAAAAGAAGTTGCATTGGTGTGTAAGTCACATGACCCGTGTTATGGTAACATTCAGAAATCATGTCAAATATTGGTGAATGAAATGCTTACATACTAAACAATATAACCGTTACAGTGCCATGTTATTATAAACAACTTTTATAACTTTTATTATAAATGCCAGACTTCCACGATGTAGCTTATAATTAGGTTGCTAAACTGTTATGTAATATGTAAACTTTGCATTTTACTTGTCTCCCAATTAAAATAACACCACACTGGTATGTCAAGTTAGCAATACTACAACTGACATGTTGTTTGTGTGCGTATTTAAATGCGTTTTGCTCATGTTTTACATGCTTAATGTTAAATACATTATATGTACTTTGGAATATATTTTGCAGCATATTTCATATGATAAAACAGTTTAAATACAGTAAAATATAGTATATAGTAATATGCAGTGTATGTTTTGTCTTTACAATCATTTTTAAGCTGTATTTACTCTTTATGTAGTGAGTTTAGTGAGGTCGTCCACATCATGACATCATGCAGTGTGCCTGCTCCCCCCTTAAGCCCTGAGCTGATTCAGTCTGGAGTCACATGGCTCTGTGTGCGATGGCACAGGCCAGCCGGCTCGCCAAAAGAAGACGAAATCGGCTACGTGCTGGAGATGGAAGAGGAGGGCTCAGTGAGTGAGAGATGCACACACACACTTTCACAGACATGCAACACACAACAGCAAAAAAAAAAATCTTTTTGCTTTACTTTTTTTTTCTTTTCTTTATTTTTGTCTATGTGTCTGACAAAAAGATAATACATGTAATTATTGTTTTGTTCTGACTAAAAAAGTGAATAAGGTAATGTGTGTTTTATTAATCATTTTAGTTTTATTATTAAAGTATACATTTTATACGTAAAATAATAATATGTGTTTTGAGAAAAAATGGAAATGTGACTATCAAGCTTGAGAATACTACATGTTATGTAAAAAGTAATTTATGCAAACATAAAGTTGTTAGTAAACCATAATAACCATTTAAGGTTAAAGTGTGGTGTAAACTGGGTCATAAATATTATGTTTTTATAAATACGCCAGGTTTTTAATGCTTGTTTACATGAGTTTACATGAGTATGTCATGCGTTTTACAGGGTTATGGGTTCCAGGCCAGTTTTGATGGTGACGACCTGTCACACACTGTCAGAAACCTCCACAGGAGCACCACTTACAGATTCAGGGTGAGAACACCTGCCTTTTTGTCCTTATGTTGTATGTTTTGCGACTTGAGTGTCAGAGTCTCAGGTTCTTTATTTCTTTTTTGTTAGTAAGTTTATTTTGTTTCTTTCTTTTTATTAGTTTGTATTTATTTTTAGTTCTTGTTTTATAAGTTATTTTTGTTAGTTTTGTTTGTTTGTTTTGTTTCTTTAGTTTGTTAGTTCTTTTATGCATTCAATTTCTTAGTTTTTGTTGTTTGGACATTCTTTATCATTATTTTTTTTCTTTCTGTCTTTCATTTATTGTCTCTTTTTCTTTTATTTCAGTCTTTATCTTTTATTTTTATTTTGTTTATATGCTTTTCGATATGCTTTTCGATTTGTTTGAACTTATTGTGGAATGTTCTTTCTTAATTAGTTTCTTTAGTTTATTCTTTATTTTCTTTCTTGTTTTTTCTTCATTTTGTATGTCAGTTCATTTTATTCATTTTTTCTTGTTTACTCATTTGCTCTTTTTTTTGTTAATTTGTTAGTTCTCCCTTTGCACTTTTTTAAATCTCTTTTTTATTTAACATTCCTTTTGTGTTTCATTTATTTTTCTTCTTTTCTTTTTCTTTCATTTTAGTTTTTTTATTTTTGAATTTGCTTTTTCTTCATTCTTTAGTTTCATTCTTTCTTTTTCATTTCATTTAGTTTCATTTCATTCTTTCCATTTTTTTCATTCTTTGTCATTCTTTTTATTTAGTCTGTATATTCTCTAATTATGTTTTTGTTCTCTTTCTTCCATTGTCAGTTTCTTTTCTGTCTTTTTGTTGCTTTTTTATCGTTTGTTAGTTCATTTTGTTTTTGCTTTATTTGTTCTTTAATTTGTTCTTGTTGACTTTCATTTGTTCATTTATTCCTTTGTTTTTTAGTCCGTTCTTTTTATTTTTTTTCTTTCCTAAACCCTTATATCTCCTCATCCCTATCATGGTGATTTGTGGGAGTCATGATTGAGACTCACCTGTAGCCAGTGGCTGTGAGATGAAGCAGGTGGTGTAGTGATGCGATCGGTCACTGTTGTCTGGTATTGGTGGGTGGGTTGATCATAATCATGTTTCCAAAAACAAAAGTGTATTAATGCGATCAGAACGGCTGCACGGATCCTGATGAAAGGAGCTGATTACCTGCCGAGAGCTCACATCCCCAATTACTGCCAATTACTATGATAGATGACATCACAACACCACTGTTTATTTCTGAACCGTGAAATGCTTCCTCATCCTGCGCTTTCATCAGGGGGAAAACTGTTTCTGAGTGAGGTAAATTTGGTGGTGAATATAAAGGGTTTTGAAAGGCCCTAGAGATTTGCATTCCCTCTGCACCCAGTGTTTGGGTGAGTCATAATGAAGTCTATTTTTAGGACCATTCAGATTTTTTGCATTGTGACATTTTGAATTATTAATACCCCCAAACCTCCCGCCCCCTTCACACTTTCATTACTATAATGAATAACATTCTGCCTTTTTTTTTTTTTTTTTTTTTTTTTTTTTTTTTTTTTTTTTTTTTTATATAAATCTTTGCAGGTTATCGCCTATAATGCGGAAGGTAAAAGTAACCCCAGCGGTGTATCTGAGTTCACCACGGCCCCTGACAGACCGGGCTGCCCATACAGACTCACGGTGAAGGGAAAACCTCACCCGACCAGTTTCCGTCTGACCTGGGGTTAGTTCAGCATGTTATAAGTACACAAAGATTGATCCTTGACTCAATACTAAACTAAAACTAACCTAAAAATCACCTTTGATTTAGTTCTGAATCACTTTTACTTTAAATTCAGGTGCTAAAATAACTTAGAGTGATAATCTAAGTAAAAACTGAAACTTCAGTTAAATTCAAAACAGAAAATGTAAAAAATCTAATTTAAAATATTATAGTAGCATCTCGATACTAAAATAACACTGGAACTGGCTGCTAATACTAAGGGTGTTTTTTTGTTGTTGTTGTTGTGTTACTTCAGATCCTCCCAAAGACAATGGCGGTTCAGATGTGACGAAGTATGTGATGGAGTTGTCTGAAGGTTTAAGTGGTACGTTCTAGTTAGGTTTTTTTTGTGTCTACACATGCTCAATTAATTCCCGACTTTATTATGATTATTCATTGATTGCTTGTATGTGCGTCTCAGGTTCTTCTTGGAATCAGGTGTACAGTGGTTCGGCTATGGAGTGTGTTTGTGATGGTTTGAGCCCAGGATGTTCATACCAGGCTAGAGTCCACTGTATCAGTGCAGGAGGCGAGAGCCCGGTATGTCACAAAAGCATGCAATACCTTATTGGTGTAGGCTCAAGTTAAACTATTTTTTTAAATAGTGATGCTTATTTAAGTAAGCGTACTTTAAAAAAAAAAAAAAAAAAAAAAAAAAAAAGATTAAAACTGTTTGTTAATATGTGAAAAATAATTACAAAGAACATATTTTAATAGTGTATTTAAGTGTGTTAAGAAGCAGTCAATAAAGTGTACGTCCTTTAAGTACGCTTAAGTTGCCATTTCATTAATATTATATTATCTGCAAGTACAGTTTTTTAATAGTATATAATATAATTATATAATTAATAGTGTATATAACCAACATTTTTAGTAATCTGAATACTATTAACATTTTTTGCATATTTTGTATACATCTTTGGTGTTAGCATCTCTGTTGGACTATCATCTTTTTTTTTCATTTGCCTCACAACTTGTTACCAATCCATCCACCTTCCTTTTATCGGTTCGTTTACATACAATCGCTTACTTGTTTCCCCTCTTCCATCATCTCCACGCCTTCAAAATCACAACACGCTTTTATCAATGGACCGCTTTTGGCAACCGGCTGGTAATCATTTCTCTCTTCCGTCTTCTGATCCCAGCTGTAATGGCATTGTCGGTGCTTCACAGATGCATATCTGCATGCGGGACTTGCCAGCACACAGCTATGACTCATGTTGGTGCTGGTTTTCACAGCCGTGAATGTGAGAGAATGCTCACATGGCTGTGGTCTGCTGTCACTGTTTTAGCTGGTGCCTACACACTTTTCTCATTGAGGAGGTGGAACGTGGTGTGCACGATTAAAGTGTATCAAGACTTTCTAATTTCTCATCCTTGCTGTTTTTAGTTGACGGAGCCTTTGCAGGTCCAAACACCACCTGTTCCTCCTGGTCCATGTCAGCCGCCCAGGGTCGTAGGGAAACCAAAAGCAAGAGAGGTTCAACTACGATGGGGTAAGCTTTACTTCGCATTTGTGGTCATTCATTCAGGTCATTCATTCAGATTTTGTTTTTGAAAGAGGTGTGATATTCAAAAATTTGCTGCTCAGGAAATTTCTTATTTTTATCAATATCGAGAATGGTTGTGCTGCTTCATGTTTTTATGAAAACTGTGATACATTATTTTTCAATATAGTTATTTTTCACAAAGATAAAAACAAAAATTTTTTACGAAATTTTTTTTTGTAAAAATGCAGAAGTATTTACAGTTAATTTTGGTTAATTTAATATGTCCTTGCTAAGGTTTTTTTTTATCTGCACATTTTCTTTTATTGCATCTGTTAGCACCCCCTCTGGTTGATGGAGGTAGTGCAGTGTCTTTGTACAGCGTAGAAATGTTCGCTCCCCAGGTGGATGAGGGGAGGGAAGTGTACCAGGGCTCAGAACTAGACTGCACAGTGGGAAGTTTACTGCCAGGCAGGACCTACAGCTTTCGGCTTAGAGCTGCCAACAAAGCTGGGGTGAGAGCAAGCCTTACAAATGTCATGATATTATTTGTTTTTATAGTTGCTAATAATCTGTTCTTTATAGAGTGTGCCACATATAGTATTACATCTACTGGCAAGTTGTTTCATATTTTATTGGTGTTCAACAGTACGGCCCTTTTTCGGAACGATCCGAGGTCACAACAGGTCCAGGGGCCCCTGAGGCATGTCGGCCCCCTCATGTCACCTGTAAATCACCGACATGTGCTGTGATCAGCTGGGAGGTAAGAATATCCTATGATGCAATGTTTTAGTACCAAGCAAGTCTTTAGTAGCTTTGAGAGGACAGGTTCATTTTAATGAGTTACTTATTGTTAAATGAAACTTTACCATATTAAATAATGAATAAATAAACAAACCTATAAAAAACAACAACTAAATTACTTAAAATAAACATTTGCTGAAAATTAAATAAATAAATATAAAATAATTTTAATAATATTTTTGTTTTTAAAAAAAGATCAGAACTGTTGCCCCTTCTCAAATAGTTTTGTAGTGCTTTTTATTTGCTTCTTTGTTTCTGATTTGTTTGATTGACTTTTTTATTTTGTATTTTTTTGCTTCGTTCGTTTGTTTTGCTTTTTGTTGTCTAACACATTTGCTGTGTTTTGCACCCATGCAGGCCCCTTCCTGTAACGGAGCAGCAGTGTCAGAGTATCGTCTGGAGTGGGGGGCGGCAGAGGGCAGTATGCAGATGTGTTACACCGGTGCTGCACTGTCCCATGAGATGAGGGGTCTGCTGCCTGCCACCAACTACTTCTGTAGAGTACAAGTGAGAAAGGCTATCAAACTTAATTCAGCTCAATGTTTGAAATGTAATCTGCCCTGTGAAACTAACCAGGAAATAACAGTCTAGTGACTGATAATGCTTTTACTTCCTGTGAGCACAAATAAATCAGCTTAATTCATACAAATGAAATGATAGGATGAATGCCAACTTTACATTGTCAGTGCCACCCTGTGGATGAGAGAGACAAATGCAGTTTGTTTTTTTTCCTTATGAGCTTTATAATAGCTGTTTATTACTATATTGAGGGCTTTTATGCACTAATTGTTGGCTGAAATTTTTGTACAATTAAATTATTTTGCTACAATTTGTAATTATAATCAATTAAAGTTCAGATTCTCTTTTCTTAGGAACTGATTTAAAATTAAAATATTGTTTTAGAACACTAGTTATAATCAATTATAAAATTCTGTAATTGATGCTTTAAATGTTTATTGCCCTCTTTCATTGTGCATTTCTAGACTAGTCTAGCCCAGTGCAATGTTTTACTTTTGTGTATATGTTATTTTATGTGTAGAATTATCAGTATTAATTATCAGTTGGTCCTGTGTTTGTTATAATCTTAATGATTTCTCTGCTTGCTCAGCTAGAATCAACTACAAGAAAGTTGCTGTTCAAGATTATAAACAATGTTATTTGCCGTTCATGTCAGTTCTGTTGTAAATTGTAGTCACTCACTGACTGTGTATTTTCTGCCTCAGGCAGTGAATATAGCCGGTTTGGGGCCCTTTAGCGACGCCGTGCTTTCCCAGACACCCTGCTCTGTGCCAGCGCCAGTCAGCAGCGTCCACGCTCTTCGCGAGTCAGAGATGAGAGTGGAGGGCAGCAGGACCACAGAGAGAGGCGAGGATGAGGAGGACGAGGAGGACGAAGAAGACAGACCTCTCCTTTACTCTCCATCCACCTGCCTGGGGCTACGCTGGGAGGCGCCGTGTGATCACGGATCAGAGATCACGTCATACCTGATCGATTTGGGAGAAAGACAACCCATCCTTACTGGGCCCGTAACCAAATACATCATCCAGAACCTGCAGCCCGACACCACCTACAGGTACAGCGAAATCTCTGTTATAGAATAATGACAAAATTAAACATAAAGCACGACCAGTGTAGTGCATTTCATGAATGTATGACTCTTATGAACCTTACAAATTAAATTCCACAGCCATTCCAAACATGTGCATGAACCTTGAATGAATTTGTGTTGAAAATTTAATTTTGTGCTTGTGTGTTTGAAGGATAAGGATCCAGGCTTTGAATAGTCTGGGAGCAGGACCCTTTAGCCACACCTTTAAACTAAAGACCAAGCCACTGCCACCCCTCCCTCCACGTCTGGAGTGCACCGCCTCCAGTCACCAGACCCTCAGGCTCAAGTGGGGTGATGGCCCAGCCAAGGCCCAACCCACCGATTCCCTACAGTACCATCTCCAAATGGAGGATAAAAATGGGAGGTTTGTATTGTTTGTGCTTTCCAGTATATTTTAACACTGTGCCCTAACCAGTCATGGCAGAAGTTTCAAGTAATAAACAAAAGTTTGTAGTCAGTAAGTTCTCTCTCTCTTTTTTTTTTATTAAAGGATTAATGCTTTTATTCAGCAAGGACTGGAGTAATGGCTGCTGAAAATTCAGCTTTGCAATCACTGGAATAAATGACATTTTAAATATATTAAAATGCAAAACCGTTATTTTAAATTGTAATACTATTTCACAATAGTGTTTTTTGATCAAATAAATGCAGCCTTGGTGAGCACAAGAGATTTCTTTCAAAAACAATCATAATAGGACTATATAAGACATTTAAGCATACATGGGAAAAAAACACATTGATTTAGGTGGTTACAGGCTTGCTAAATAACTTTAAATGTATTTTTGGCAAATCCAGGTAATTTATCATAGAAATACTGCTTTTTAACGTTTATGACTGTTATAGCGCCAGCTGTAGTCCGATCTCCTTAAAACATTGCATGCTTCTTAAGAATAACCTGTCTCATGTGCTCACCAGGTTTCGTGACGTTTTTCTTTGGGCTTTATAGGATTTTGGGTCAATTTGGACAGGCCCCTTTTCTAAACGACCCCGTTATAGCCTCTCAGAGGGTAAATTTCAACATCTTTTAGAATTGTACTGCAGTGTTTTCTTCCAGATTAAGCAAAAAACATAGGACAAGTTCGCAAAAGTAGGTTTTATTGCAACATCTCAATTATTTAACGAACAGTTTTATTGACAGCAGTGGTTCCAGAGGCAAAGTTTTTCGGAATGAGGCCCCCAGCGGCCGATTTCTTTCAAATTTCTCTCAGACCTTTGAGGCCGTGAGTCGAACAGGCCCACCGAGTTCGTTTCCAATCGGCCTCCATTAACCTTGTCTAACAGGTGCTCAAAATTGTTTATAGACACGTGTGGCACTTTGACCACTTTGACCAAGACCGTGCACGCCTATTTTCATGTTGAAAGGACAAATGGTTGCGCAGTTATAGCCATTTTTGTTTTTCCCTCTAATAGCACCACCAAGCTTAAGCGCTACGCGCTTGAACCCCTAATTAGTACCAACCCCAAACCTTTGAAAGGTATTATAGTACAAACATGCAAGGGATGTGTTGAACTTTATAAATAATTCAAATTAGAATTATTTGTACATTTTTATTAATTTATTATCTATTCATTTGAAACTCACTCAGATTTTGTGGGGTCTGCTTTCAAGTCAGTTTTAAGTTTATTATATTGTGTATTTTGTGACTTTATAGAGGTCAACTCTGTAACCTTATCTCTGTCTCTGTTTTTGTCTCTTCCTAAAGGTTTATATCCTTGTATAAAGGACCCTGTCACACTCACAAAGTGCAGAGGCTAAATGAGTCTACCTCGTACGCGTTCCGCATCCAGGCCTTTAACGAGGCGGGCGAGGGGCCCTTCTCCGCTGTTTACACCTTCACCACCCCCCGCTCCCCACCTGCACCCCTAAAAGGTACTGCATCCCAACTTCAGCAGCCATACACTTGCCCCATAAACTTCCATTGATTCATTTAATTTACTCTGATTACAAAATGTACACTCTTCAGCATCACATGATCCTTCAGAAATCAATCTACTATGCTGATTTGCTTCTGAACAAACATTTCTTTTTATTATTATCAATAATGAAAACAGTTGTGATGCTTAATATTTTTATGGAAACCGTGATATGTGTATTTTGATACTTCGATAGAAAACATTCCTCATTTTATTTAATAGAAACCTATTTTCTTTGACTTTATTGTATTTATTAATTTTTAACATAGATGTGTTCAATAAAGCTTGACTTGTATTTCATACAGAATATTATGTCTGTCTTCTCATAAGGGAGCTAATCTATGTGCAAATAACAATAACTGCGCAGCTCAGCACAATAACTGCTACAGCTGGTGTTACATGAATTAAGTTTTACACTCAAATTCATTATTTTAAACTGAGGCACTTTGACATCAGCATTTGATGTTCTACGATTTGACCTTAAATGTTTGTTTATAAAAAATAAAAGTTTAGTTTGGTTTGTTCTCATTATCTCTTCAAATGCATCTGTCTGTCTTTAGCTCCTCGTGTGGAGCGTGTGGACGAGTTGTGTGAGGTGAGCTGGGAGACACTGCCATCTATGAAGGGAGATCCAGTCATCTACTGTTTGCAAAGCATGCAGGGAAATTCTGAGTTCAAACAGGTACCTACAGCACACTATACCAGCTGCATGTATGAGTTTCAGTAGAAAACAGTTCACCAAACAACAAAAACCATGAATTATAACCTCAATGATGCATCTCAATTAAAATATTTCTGTTCACCGTGAGGCGAAAGTGTCTCAAATGTAGGTTCACACTTGTAAACACATTACACAAACATCACGATGCTCAGCAGGTGTGCTTAGCGGACAGCAGGTGTTGGGCTCAGCAGTTTGGATGAATATTATTATAGCATAATGGTGATCCAGTGGTCATTACTTGAACAGCTTAGTGACAGTTATTACACTTAATGTTAGAGCCAAATCAAATCTATCCTATCACATTTGTTCTGTGATTTTGCATGCTCTTTATTCTGACATTATATTATGACAATGGCTTTTATAAGAAGCACCAAATTACAAAATAAAATTAGTAGAGTTGGTATTATTGTTGGTAATATTCATAAACTCGTTATATATTCATATCCTTATGTTGTTCCAAACCCAAACCCGTCTTGTGAGGTCCTATGATAGCTTTGCTTGAGAAACAGACTGTAAATACTGAAATAACTCTCAGTTGTTCTGCTTTTAAAACATTTAAACATATTATGATTGTTTGTGTAGTGCATCAGGACCTTTCGCATGAGAACATTGATGTCAAACTTGTAGAGATGCGCGGATGAGCTCAAACGTCACCCGAATCCGCAGCTTCAAATAAATTATCCGCCCCCCCCCCACACCACGGCATATTACCCTACTCGATAGCATTAACACAGGCGTAACTCCCTTCAAACTTTATCTGGAATGTCACCTTTTCTGCCACAACTTTTCGAACAGGAGAACAGACACACACACAAAGTATTTAGAACAGGTTCATATTTTAGAAAATGTAGTTAATATTTGCTTCATTATTGATTTATCTCATCCACCCGCGACCCACCCACAAATAATCAGAATGCATTTTTTTATTACCCGACCCACCCGACCCACCCGACCCGCAGATTATCTGCAGCGCCCGCGGATATAACCGCCATCCGCGCATCACTACAGACTTGGTAACACTGTATTTTGCTGTCCTTGTTAAACAGTGAGAAACTCACTGCTAAAAGGAGGTGCGTAGACTGAAAAATCCAAGTAGATAAAAATTCTAAATGAAGCCAACACACTTCATTATTATAATGAATAAGAAACACTAAATCCAAGAAGAAAACCACTACTTTAATAAAAAAAGCAGTCAACGTTTCAGTCACGTCACCCTTTGCAATGCCCTTTTACAATACTTAGTGCGGGAGCCCCGTCTTTGTTACATGTTGCATCGTTCCTGCCTCTACCTCTACATGTACAATAAATTATGCAATATAATTACATGCAACTATCCTTAAGCCTAACCCTATAGTAAGTATATGTTGTTAAGTAATATTATTTAGTACTTAATTCTAAAATTATATTGCAACAGTGTCACCTTAAAATAAAGTGTAACCCAAACTTGTGGCACCATATTCAAGTGCATAATGTACAAAAACCGATTTGATGATTCACAATTTGGTCTTTTCGTCTCACAAAGCATATTGAAGACTGTAAGAAGACTGTAAATAATACTTTTGTGAACATACATAAAAGCTGTTTATATAAAAGCTACATTTATATAAAAAATAATCATTCAGCAAAAGGTCTCTTTTTCCAAATAACCAAAAACTCACTCATATGTGGTTTGAAAGACATGAGGAGTAAACTATGACACAAAATAATAATTTTAGGATGTGCTGTCCCTTCAAACATGGGTCCTAAAGGGCCAGCTGAAGAGCCGGGTAAAATCATCACCCATTTGTCTGTAGTTGTGATGTTGAATTCCTAATGGTGATTGTCACTAAAAGTATTATCACTGAACTATTTGTCAGACATGACCAGGCAGAACCGTTTGATTTAACTTTAAACCACTCTACCGTGAGCACCTTCAGGCTGCCTCTGACTGACTGTAGATATGAGGATAATGGAAGGGTAAAGCAGTCTCACTGGCTCTGACTCATCACCCCCTGCTGAGAGATGCTGTAGGAGACTGCAGGCATGATGGGAGGCTTGTGTGTTTGTGTTGTTGCAGCCCACACACACGTGCGGGACTTCATATTCTCATGTTCTTCAGGCATATTATTTTTCTGCCTACACATCTGCATCCTTAAAATAGACTTAATCAGCTCTTTTCTTTTTAGTATAATATATCTATGAAATTAATCCAGTGCTTAATATCGTTGTATATAAATACTATTTACTGATTACTGATCTATTAAAAAAACGAGCAAATTTTAGGTCTAAATAAATTACGATGTTTTTAATTCGAGAATTGGACCAAAAATGTGCTAAACAATATTTCTATTATATACACTACACTTGTATACACTATTAAATTGAGTCAGTGACAGTATGACAGTAAAATAAAGACAATTTACATTTTATAACAACAAATTAAAATGACCAGGGTTCAAGCACTTTAAGGCATTTAAGCACATATATAAAAATTCATTATTTAGCAAGCTTGTAACCACCTAAATCAATGATTTTAAAAAAAGGATTTTTTTGGCAAATCCAGGTACTTTACCATATAAATATTCAGTTTTTTAACGTTTATGACTGTTATATCGCCAGCTGGGGTCCTGTCTCTTTAAAACTTTGCATGCTTGTTTAGAATCACATGTTGCATGTGCTTAGCAGGTTTCGTGAAGTTTTGAGTCTTCCTTTAGGCTTTGTAGGATTTTGGGTAAATTTGGACAGCTTCCCAAAGGGTAAATTTCAATTTTTTTTTGATAATTATTGACCTAGAGAGTCCAGAGAATTGTACTGCAGTGTTTTTTTTCCGAATGTTTAACTTTTTTTTTTTTTTTTTTTTTTTGTAATCAGTAGTATTCACTCTGCAGAGAATCTTTCTGCACCGGTTTGATTCCAATCGGGCGAAAGACCTATGGTTAGTTTGCAAAAGTAGGTTTTTCAAAAAAATATGAAATACCTGAGAATTTCAGCAGGCTCACTATTAAATCTGTCCAGCGTGAGCCAAGGATTTCAACAACATAAGACACTTCAGCCTGTAACTGACAATTTAGGAGTTATGAGCAATTTCGGACTTTTAATTGCTATAGCACCCCCGTCAGGCTGATTGGGATGAGCCTTGCTGACATTGTCAGCAGTGTGAGTACTACCATACCTCCAAGTTTCAAGTCTTTACGACTTACGGTTTGGTCTGCATGATCAGTTTACGTGGAGATATCTGATCCTTGGTCATTCTAACAATTACAATAGGGTTTCAGCGCTACGTGCTTAAACCCCTAATAAATGCTTTTCTTTTTTGAAGGATCATGTAACACTAAAGACTGAAGACGTAATGCCTGCTGAAAATTCAGCTTTGAATCACAAGAATAAAATACATTTCAAAATAGAAAACCCTTATTTTAAATTGTAATAATATTTACATTATTATTGTTTTTATTGTATTTATGATTAAATAAATGCAGCCATGGTGAGCTCCAAATAAGAGGTCCAAATGTATTTAATACTCTATGTAGTGTTTAAGAATATCTTTGCAATGTATTTGTGTTTAGTTTTTAATGAAATATTTAATTGTTGCCTCTAATCCTTTTAGATCTACAAGGGCTCAGCCACTTTCTATCAGCTCCCTAACCTGAGCTCGTCCACGGAGTACAGATTTCGTGTCTGCGCAATCCGGCAGTGCCAGGACGCCCCCGAAATCATCGGGCCCTACAGCTCCACCGTCATCCTGCTCCCACCTCGCGTCGACACCCCCGGGGTCTCCGGCGCGACGGGGTCCAAAACAGCCGAGGCCCAGAAGCCAAAACGCAGCCTGACGGATGAACAGTTTTCTTTCCTTATCATCGCCCTCTTGGCCGTGACCTCCATCCTCATCGCGGTCGCCATCCAGTACTTCGTAATTGAATGAGCCTCGGCCCCGTGTTACATCATCAGAACGAGTTTTGTTTGTTGATGTTTGTTTTTCTATCTTTAATTTTTGTTCCGGCACCAGCGCCGAGGAGCCGCGTGAAGGGAAGGATTGAGAAAAGGAAGTTGTAATATCACTTCACCCAATCTATTGTTCTATCTTTCTGCTCCCTGCTGTCCCTTTTGAGCATGCTGTTGAAAGAACGCCGTTCCCTCCATCGGAGGGTGATTTATTGAAGGATCAGCAGTAAAGCTTACCGCTCGTTGCATACTCATCGTACAACTTCATTTATTTGTGTAGTTGTAGTCTTTATGTTATTTATACGTATAATTTCAGTTGTAAACTGTTGAGTGTAAGTTTCGTTCAGTGTTCCAAAGCTAGCTCGGTGGTCGTGCAGCTCACCGATTTGCTATATTGGGCCTGGGACTTGAGGGCCAGTGACTACGCCGTCGGCGAGGGGGTACGGGCGAGCAGAAGGCCCGTCGGGGGTCCCGAGCGAAGTCTACAGGTCTGCGACTTAAAAGGGGAGGCGAGAGCGATACCGCTCAAATTAGCGAACGTTGATTTAGCACTTTCCTCAGAACTTTTTTGATGTTCAGAATGTGTAAAGGATGCAAAAATAACTAGAGAAATGTAGTATATTTTTGTACAGTATGATACGAGGACCTGAGATTCTGGCTTAGTACGGGGAGTAAGACTATGACTATGAATACCAAACTAACTCAGCTTAATAGTTATTTTTACTATCATGTACGTATACTGTAGCTTGTTTTTACAATCAAGCAGCTGCTTTGCTCCAAAATATTGTCGTTCAGCACAAACAATGTATGCTTCTCGGAAACCTTTCCTTCAGTCGTTACCTTTGCACCTTAGTGAGAAGAGAAAAAAATACTTATCGAATGCGTCTTGATCTTGTGATGCGTTTTTTGGAACATGTTCTCCAGTTGTGCAAGCCCTCAATGTATTTTGGCAGTTTTTAAAAATGTAGTACCACAAAATTTGTTCTTGGAATGGTTTATTCAGCCAGTAATCATAATTTCAAAAGTCATATAGTATTTTCTTAATTTCTCTATTGTTTTTTTTTCTGTTTTGTTTAGTTTTAGAAACCAAATTATCGCATTGTGTTAACCTTTACTTTTAGCATTATTACTTTTTGATGTAATCTCGAGAGTATTGAATATAGGACTAAATATTAATTTTCAGATATCTTTTTTCTTAAATCACACATTTGAACTTTATTTTTTATATGGAAATAAAACCTTTAAGTTAATTCTGTCCAGCAGAGAAATTAAGAAAAGCGCAAGAAATGAAATGCAAACAGCAGTAATGAATTGTGTTAATCCTACATGTACTTCCTGTGAATCAAAATTTTTGCCTTTTTCTCTGTGTGTTAAAGTCTTGTGACTGTCAGTGCTGTGACAACAGCATGACGGTCCATTCGTAGGGTTTTGTGTCGTGCTTTGGTTATGGGCATATGAGTGCTGTCAAAAACTGTTAACAACTACAGGTACCTTGCAAGAAGTCTTGGATGAAAATGAGTTACATGATTTGGTCTATTAGATATTCTGCAGATGTCTTCTGTTTGTCATTGAAGGAAAAAAAATCTAAAATTCCTATTTTTGATAGTGATAAAATGTAATTGCGAAGTGTGCCATTTTAACATCTCCCCACCATGGTAGGCGTTTGGTTCTTGGGAGAAAGAAAAACTACAAAAAATCAATAAAATATGCACAAAAAATGAGACCATTTTTATGTAATTTTAATGTTTGCAGTTACCTCATACACCGTACATTCCAAAACAAAAATTTGTTATAATATACATACTACCAGACATATCACTTTAAAATGTTCGTTATCAGATAGGAAATGTATAATCATATATATGTATCTAAAGTGTGTCTGTATAGTCATGATATCTACAGACGAATCCATGCACAATAAAAGATTTATAATTCTTAATTGTCTTCTTTTACTGCATGTTGCTATATATACGTAGATTCATATTGCTATGCTAAATTTTTTGTATTAAAAAACCCCCAAAAAACTCTAAAACAAGAATTACTGGTTTGTTGATTTTAAATTTAATAATCTTATTAATGAATTTTATCGAATTAATATAATTTCTAAAACAGCGAATGAAAACCTAGTGTGTTTAATCAACATTCCGTTTTCCCAACTCGTCACATATTGACGTTTGGTCAGGCCATTTCTGCGTCGATTTTTGACGCTCAAGGTACCCCTTTAGGTCCTCCATTGATTTCAGTTGTTCGCCTAAATTTAATGGTTTGCATGCATTTGTAAAAAATATAAATAATTTCCATAAATTTATACTTTCATTAGAGCACCTAACTTCTGAACAATATAAAACACGTAACGTTAACAGGCAAATATAAGTACAGTCACAGGTATTTATTGCAGAAACTGACCATAAACAAGCAGTATAAAAGCATTACAAAGAAGTCATGTTGCATTCTTCTAAAGCCACACAATATCTTTATGTGAAGAAAAGAGTAAACCAAGGGGAAAATGATCCTGCTCCGTTAACGTGCTAACATCTCATTAAAAAAAAATACTCCCGAACATTAGCATCAGGCTTGTGCACAATTCAGAATTGATTTGAGAATGACTCCTAAATTCCAATTCAATTCTTGAATTTGAATTGATGTCAAAAATAGGATCTAGAATTACAATTCGAATTTGAATTAAAGGAAGCAGAATTGCAATTCAATACAAATTAAAAGAAATTCATATACATAAGTGAAGTGTTTAACAATGAAGCTTTACAATATATGTCAGATATGATTTCATTACATATTCTATAAATGATATTAGTTTGAACTACTTTTTTAGATTACATTAACAGGAAATGTTTCCCCCCAGCAATGAATGTTAAAAGCTCTAGTCACAGAACACATAATTAAGTTTGATTTATTGGAATTGTAATTTTGTGGAACACAATGGAACTTGACTCCATATCCCAGAATGCTTTGCTTTAAACCAAGTATTTAAAATGGTTGCCAAACAAGTAATTTATTTCAAGAATTTGATCATTATCTATATGTTGGAACAAAATGTATGCAGGGTTGAGGAGTGACTAGTTATGTGTAATGAAATTATGCTATTAAATTACAAAATTAATGTAATTGTATGTGAGATTCAACACATTCTTTCTGTTGTATGACTGTGTGGAATGTCTTTGAATTGCCATGAATTTAATTCCACTTCCTGTCATTCCAACTCCAATTCATATTCAACTTCCTGTGGGGCGGAGTCAATTCAATTCAAATTCCAACTCATGAATTGAATGGCGGCCAATTCTGAAATTCTGAATTGTGCACAAGCCTGATTAGCATGACGCAATCCGTTACGAGACACACAAGAGCCAATGGCATTTTACAACCAAGGCTGATGTAACACTTGTTCTGGCGGCATTTTTTAAATTTAGACTGAGCTTTAGGCCGGAAGGAGATGGCGATCGCGTCCATTCCTCTCACAAACCAAATGTTTTGCCTCGGAAGACTTGGAATATTAATATGTTTTTAATAAATTATGACTGTAGCTGTATCTGCCTGTTATATCTTGTTTTATTGACAAATGGTAGGTTTAGAGGCAGGGGTTGGGTTACATTCTCTGAATGTGTAAATAATGTAATGTAAACTCTTGTGTCTGTTTACATTGAAAAAATGACACCCCAACTTATATGCAATAATGGCAATATTATTACCCAATATATAATTCAATACGATAAAATTCCTAGTGCCTTTTGCATTATAACACCTAGGGTTTCTTATGTTGAAGCAATGAAGGACCCTGCATGTCGAAAAATTACACTAAAGAGGTACCCTGTGTGTCAAAAAGTGACGCCAAATGGTCCTGACCAAGCATCAGTATGTGACGAGTAGGGAGTGAGAATGTTTTGTTTTCTTTCCCTTAAGCACATTTAAATCAATTTTTCAGATTTCATGCATCATATGATTTAATAAAACAAAATCTAATTTCACGGAATCTACATAATCTAAATATGTACACTTATACCTACTAAACACCATAATCATAATGCTTTTACTATTATATATTAATTATGGAAAGTGGTAAAACGTTCAGATGTTGTGTTGAGATTCAGAGATCCAGACTTTCTGACCAGACTGTGCACAAAAGCTTATTCTCCTGCTTATGGTTACATTTCGTCCACAAAGAAAGAGCCACCAGGGTCACTGGGTTGGAGTGCTCACTCCAGACAGATTGTCCATTAAATTAGATTATTCTTCAGCACTTGAATCAAGTGTTAAAGCATATTACGAAGACATTAAGATGATCGAAATGTACTTGTCTGATATGTTTCAAAACAGATCTGAAGTGAACACAACGCACCTGGCACACCAGCAGCGTCTTTGTGCATCAACTGTATGAATAAAGATTGTGTTAAACATTGCCAATGTAAATACTGTTCATAAGTAAAATACACAGTTAGGTCATCGTTTTTGTTCAGTATATCTTTTGAACTGGAAAAACAATATGCTTATTGAAATTTAAGGACGTATTTTCAGCAAGAAGGCATTTTGAAATATGCTTGGGTCACAGCTCTCATTTCTTCATTAATTTGACAGGCTTTCATTTTAGATGTTGATAGAAAACTACCAAAAATGATTTGGTTTAAAGATTGCATGTTCAATATTTTGTCTGAATAATTTCATTGTATAAAACATCATAAATGCTGATATACAAATAATGAAATTCATATTAGTAGACAGTTAACATTTATACATGAATCAAGAGCTGATCATTTAAATGCACACATTGAAAGCCAAAGCCCCACCTCTCACCTCAATCCTTATCTGTCTACTGTCTCCACCTCTTCTGATCTCACTATTTAATTAAGAACATGACTTAGTGATATATTGCACGCACACAGTAGAGGAGAGGTGATTCTCTCATTTGCAGCAGAGCACCAGATACAACCACACATCTTTTTCACGTCCTGTTTAAACGCACCACCTCTTTGGTTCCACCTTCCCTGATGCTGAAATGAACTTTCAACAAAGGAGTCACATCCTCTTGTAAACGTCTTTTATACACTTACCACAATCTCTTAAACCTTATCAAGAGGCACTTGCAGACTTGCATCAATATGGAGGAGTTCATGGAGGATCACCATTGCGGAGACTCTCTCTTCCCAACCTCTACCCTGATTCCTGTCACCACCATTTGCATCCTGCTCTTCATCGTCGGCATAACCGGCAACACCATGACCATCCTCATTATCCAGCGCTTCAAGGACATGAAGACCACCACCAACCTGTATCTCTCCAGCATGGCCATCTCAGATCTTGTCATCTTCCTCAGCCTCCCCTTCGACCTCTACCGCCTCTGGAAGTACGTACCCTGGGTCTTCGGGGAGCTGGTGTGCCGTCTGTCACACTACATCAATGAAGGATGCACCAACGCCACCATCCTCCACATCACAGTGCTCAGCATGGAGCGTTACCTGGCCATCTGCTTTCCTTTCAAAGCCAAGGCTGCCATTACCAAGCGAAGAGTCAAGTATGTCATTCTGGCTCTGTGGGGATTCGCCCTACTATCTGCTGCGCCAGTGTTCTTCCTGATGGGTGTGGAGTACGAGAACGAGACGATGCCTGACCCAGACACTCGGCAATGCAAGCACACACGCTATGCCATTGAATCAGGGCTTCTGCACACCACTATCTGGGTGTCGACCGCCTACTTCTTCTGCCCCATGTTTTGCCTACTCTTTCTGTATGGATCCATTGGTCGAAAGTTGTGGAAGAGTCGTCATGAACTTCATGGGCCCAATGCAGCAGCCAGACAGAAGGTTAACAGGCAGACTGTCAAGATTCTGGGTGAGTGGGTCTTGGGAATTGTTGAGACTGGAATTTACTATATACTAGACTTTTAACGTCTGAACAGATTTTAAAACACTATGCATCATTCCTTTGCTGCATTTTAAAATGGTTACAGAGAAAATGTGGGCATCCCTGCTGAAAAAAAACCCAGCTAAAATCAGCCTAAGCTGGTTGGCTAGTCTTGGCTGGTTTAAGCTGGAAGTAGCTGGTTTTAGCTGTTCTCCCAGCCTGGCCAGGTTGGTCAGGCTGGTTTGGTTTTAGCTGGTGAGCAGGCTGGTTTTAGAGGGGTTTTGGCCACTTCCTTAGACATTAGACACATTAGACGTTTATTATGTAACTTTTCATAACTCATCAAACTCATGCAGAGTTTGCCATGAAGGTGCATGAAAAAAGACTGCGTTCTAAAATCGGATCCAAATATCAGACATGGTGCCCATTATAATCTATGCAATTTGTCTGCCTAAAATCTGCAGATGGTCTCTGGTTTTATGCAACTAACGTCAACTCAAAATGCAATCAGTGTAAAAAAAAAACAAATCTTGTAGTGTAAATAGTCACGCAAGGTTTGTGCTGTAAACATAAAAGAGTCTCAAATCTCTAATCACAAGGTGTGTTGAAGAAAGATGTGCAGTTACTTTATGGTCATGCTAATGATTTTTGCCTGATGGACCCTAAAACAAAAACTGGAGAGACCCAATGCATATTTAGAGATCAGAATGTCATCAGACATAGAGGTAGGCTCCTTTGACTTTCCTTTGTTAGTGACCTCAGTTTCTGAAATTGTGTCAGAAATGTGGCCATGAAAATCATCAAACAGAAGGTACCTCTAGTAAAGTTCACACAAAGTTCAATGACATAGACTAAATTAATGCTAAGGATATAAATCTGTTATAAATAAACAATGTTCTAAACTGTTATTAAATTATATATGTGATTTGTATATATTTGTACATAAAATTTTGCAATAATATTATTAAAATGTGTTAATAATATTTTTAGGATGTTTTGACTAATGTGGCACAGTCAATATGTTATTCAATTGATAAAATGTGCATTAAGAAAGTTAAATGCCATACATATAATTTAGATCATTTTAGGCTTATAATGCAGCAATATGTTTTAAGATCCCAGTCTTAGAGACTAGAGGAAAATGGGATCCTGGATCATGATGAGTCCATGACTGGAAAGGACTACTTTTTTCTGTTACAAAGTGTTTTTACCATTACAATTTGCAATACATGCTTTTGACACGCTTTCTAACCCAAAACATAGGCTCATTCCCATTAGAAAATCCACAAGGAGCACTAAATGTGTGCCATTTCCTCTTTACAATTTTTGAAAAATAACTCTTTTCCCAATGTTTGTTACAAATTAAAGTTGTTTTGAAATCTACAACTTAGACTTGACCAAAATAATGTTAATGTTAATATATATTGTTGCTACAATCTACCCCACTACCAATGTGAGCTGTAGCGCTATGTGACAATTATTCTACTGTACTTGTAACTATTGAATAAATACATAAAGAGAAGTAGATTAAACAAATCTTGATTTTATTTTCTCAAATTAGTTTTTTTTTTTTTTTTAAATCTGTCTAAAAGTTGTATTTGTAGACTACGGTTAAAAAGAATAACTGTAATTTCATCACTCTCCCTAATTTCTAAGGGGTAAAAGTGAAAGTTACTCTCATTCTTCACCATCTAAATCAGGGATGGGCAACTTCGTTCCTGGAGGGCCACTGTTCTGCAGAGTTTAGCTCAAACCCTAATTAAAAACACCTGCCTGTAGCTTTTTAGTGATCTTAAAGATATTGATAGCTTGTTCAGGTGTAATTGATTAGGGTTGGGGCTAAACTCTGCAGAACAGTGACCCTCCAGGAACAAAGCTGCCCATCCCTGGTCTGAAGTGACTAGGGTGAGACATGAATATTGTCTTATCTAAATTAGTACCAGTAGAAATGTCTTTGCAGTGTAAATGAATGATGTCAACTTGTGTGAAAAGAAGCCTGACAGATCTTGTAAATATGTATCATCTTGTCTGTTTATCAGTCTTGTTTATTTTTGTTTGATTAACAAGTCTGGCTGTTTTGTTTATTAGAAGTCTTCATAAATCAGTCTCAGTATGCAACCACCCAGAACATGGACAAGTCTCATTCTTCTATTAACCCCGTGTCCTGTCTCCCTCTCTTCTCCTAGCTGTTGTTGTGTCGGTCTTTGCCATTTGCTGGCTGCCTTACCACATTGGTCGGTTTCTCTTCACACATGTGGATGACTACCACTCCGCCCGCCTCAGCCAGAACTTCAACGTGGCCTCCATGGTGCTCTTCTACCTGAGCGCCTCAATTAACCCCGTCCTCTACAACCTCATGTCTAACAAGTATCGCTCTGCTGTCAAACGCCTCTTCCTGTTGCCCCGCAGGCGCCACCACGGGCCCAACCGGAGACATATCTCGACCCGTGATGACATCACCATGTGCACAGAGACATTCAATGGGGTAAAAGAGACCGTGATGACAGAGGAGGCCCTACGGTAACATCATCCTTGCTGAAGAGGAACTCAGGAACCTGGGAGAAGAGAAGAAAGTGTGGGATTATTGGATAAGAGCTGGAGTGATTGGTGTGACGGAAATGAAAAATGAGTTTGGAACTGACTCACATTGTGAGTGGAAACAGCTTGTGACTGTGACTGTGCCGGGGGAGATGACTCATAAATGAAAGGCTTCACATAAATGCATAATATCACAGTTATTATACAGTTATTACACACTGTAATGATTGATCATTGTAGTGATAGTAATCATGTTGTCTAGATCAATAACATATAATAGGTTTCGTAAATAACTACTTGATAAATGTCAATATTGTGACTAGAATGACTAAATTTTGACATTTTTATTATACAAAAAAACTAGTTGTGCTGAAAGAAACTGCAAACCACTGGAGACACATATAAATGTGGTGTGAAAATCATTTTAATGCTTCTCTCTCTTTAAATGCGTGCTGCATCTGAGCTCATAAATGAAATGTGGCAGCCTTTAGGCAGCATTTGTGTGCTTTAACATCACTATTGTATTACACAGCAACATAAGCCATTTTACAGAATGACTTACAGAATGCATGATCTAAATCTTTAAATTCCAAATAAACCTGTTTATCATTCAGTGCATGGCAAAATGGTGATTCTTTACATCATAACCACTAAGTTATGTTATAATCTTGTTGTGGTGATGTGTTATTTGTATTTTAATGTACTTGTGTCTTCAAATGATTCTATTTTGCTCTGTTTGATGTCATTTCCTTCGCACATATTTGTATTATAGTATTAATATGTGTATTCTACTTTAACCATTAAAAAAACTATATAATATTAGTATAACAGTATTGTAATCATTATAATATAGTGTATTACATATTATATATATTATAGTATGATCATTATAATATAGTGTAATTAATAAGTAATATAATATTTATCTTTTATAGATGGAAAGTAGTTTCTTTTTAGTGGCTTTTGAAACTACATTAAATCTAAGATACTGAACAATTTTTTCAGTGGTAATCTAAACACAAAAAGTTAACTTTAAAAAATAATTTTGTTAGACAATAAAACATTCTAATAAAATGTGAACCCTGTGTTTCATTTGTTGTACTATTTGAACTTTTTAAAATTAATTAAATTATAATAATTTTAATTATAAAATATTATAATTATTTTTTAAATTAATGATATTCTAATCTTTTTAAGATCAAATTTATAGTCATTGTTTGTTTGTTTGTTTGTTTATTTTACAATTTTCATATAAAATGTGGATCAAAGTAAGAATTGAAAAGATGCGTTGAAGTATTTTTTTTTTTATAAATTGCATAAGTAACTGACAACCTCCACTGTTTTTAAGAAATTAGCTGTACAATGGCAGTGCATTTCCAGTAGGGGGGGGGCTACTCTCTTAAATGCTTGAAAAAAATAACTTTTGGGAAGTGAGAGCAATATTTTGTATTATAAAATAACAAATATTTAATAAATACATCAAATTAAATAAAATATTTAATCAAATATATTTCATAAAAATTTTTAATTTATATTTCATTTTTATCAAGTTTATGGATTCAAACAAACAAACAAATAAATGAATGAATAAATATATAAATAAATAAATACCAGACAAGATCTGCAAAAAATTACCTTACAATATTTGTTTTTAAGCATTCTTGTATAGTAGTTTTATTTAGATTTTTGTTCCTAGAATTGTTCAATATTTAAATATTATTTAATATTTTAACATCCATGTTTTAAATATTTATTAGTATATATCTATCATTAATATAACAATCATTCTGTGAGAACAGTCTTTAAACAGTCCAGCTATTTTACTGCCGGCATGTATTTTAATGACACAGTAGTGTGTAACGTGGTGTGAGATCATTAATAGAGGTTTGTTCCCACATGACTGAACTACTGTATCTGGTGTCAGGAAAGAAGGGTCACGGGAAGCATTGAGACATTATTTCCTCCATCAGACAGCCATGTGTTTGGAATGTCCTTGTCTTCCTCGTGGCGTTCTTCCAAACACCTTCAAAGCACTGTTATCAGAACTCAGCGTTGTTGTGTTCAGCTTTGGCCAGCCTCTTGACAGAGAGCTTGTTTGCTCTGAGCTAATCTCAAACTCCACAGGACGTGAGCTCACTCAGCTGTGGCCATGTTTATAAATATGGGTATAAAAGGAGAAGGAAGGGTTCTTTATCACAACGCAGCCTTGAAACTGAGCACTCAATGCTATTCTTGATCAACAGATTCTAAAAAAGGACTTATTGTTCATTATAGAACGGATCATTTATTTTTAATTGAAAAATTGTGGATAATTGAAAATTATGGAATCTCGGTGGATAGAGTAGGTCATCCGAGTCCTTTTCACCTATACTGTTTTTTGAATACTGTCAATTTGGACATGCTACTCTTTAGCATACTATATACAGTGCCTTGCGAAAGTATTCATACCCCTTCATTTTTTTTATGGTTTTATGTTGCAACCTTATGTTAAAATGCTTTAAATTACTTGTTTTTACACATCAGTCCACACTCCATACACCATATTGGCAAAGCACAAAACATGTTTGTAACAACTTTGCAGATTTATTAGAAATAAACAACTGAAATGAAAAAATAAAAGTAAAATGCATATCAGAGCAAAAACCAAGCCCTGAGGTCAAAAGATCTGCCTGTAGAACTCAGAAACAGGACTGTGTCAAAGCAAAGATTTGGGGACAAGTTAAAAAAAAGGTTCTGCTGCATTCAAGGTTCACAGAAGCATATAGCCTCCATTATTCATAATGGAAGAAGTTTGAAACAACTAGGACTCTTCCTAGAGCTGGCCTCCTGGCCAAATTGAGCAATTGATGGAGAAGAACCTTGGTTAGACGGACCAAGAAGCTGATAGTGACTCTAGTTGGCCTCCATGATCATATACGCAGATGGGAGAAACTGACATATAGACATACATCACTGCAACAATTCAGTCTGGTTATTATGGTGGTGTGACAAGACTCAGTCCTCTCCTCAATGAAGACACATGAAAACCCCCTTGGAATATGCAACAAAGCACCTAAAGAACTCTCAGATTGTGAGAAACAAGATTCTCTGGTCTGATGAACCTCAGTTCCAAGCATACATGTATGAGGAAACCAGGCATTGCTCATCACCTGCAATACCATCCCAATAGTAAAGTGTGGTGGTAGCAGCCTCTGTCAGGGTTCTGTCAGTCTAGTTTTCTTGTGGTTTTGTGACAGAACCCTGGCACTCCCATCATGTCTTGTTTTCATGTTGTCTGCGTGCCTTGTTTCTTGTTGGAGCATGGTGTTCGGATCCTGGCACTCATATCTGTTGAGTTCAGTTTCAGTTTCGTGTCGGGGTCCAGACACTGGTGCTTTATGTTTTGCTGTCCATGTGCTTGTGTTTTTGCTTTTATGTGAGCACATGGCTTTTGTCTTATTTCCATGTGCTCTCATGTCTATTGTCTTGGCCCTGCCCATCTTGTTACTTGATTATTGGTTCATTTGCCCCAACTCTGTTCCCTCATTATCTGCCTCATTTGCTCCCTATTTATTTTCCTGTGCTAGTTTGTTATCGCATGTTGCATGTTTCTGTCCTGCACCTTGCCTGTTTCTGTCCTGCCAAGCCTGCCATGTTGCCAGCAGTGTTTTCCCCCACGGGGCCGTTTTTGTTGTTTATTTTGTAATAAACTATTCCCCTGGGCAGAAGATTCACCTTCCAACAGGATAATAACCCTAAGCACACAGCAAGAGTGGCTTACAGACAACTCTGTGAATGTACTTGAGTGGCCCAGCTAAAGCCTGGCCTTAAACCCAATCAAATATTCCTGGAGAAACCTGAAAATGTCTGCCAGCCCCCATTCAAGCTAACCAAGCTCGAGAGGTGAGGAGAACAGCAGATAATTGATATCAGAAATACAGATGTGCAAAACTCGTCGCATTATACCCGAAAAGACTTGAGGCTGTAAAGGTGCTTCTAAGTATTGAGTTAAGGGTATGAATACTTATGCAATGTACCTATTTCAGTGTTTTATTTTTTAATAAATTTGCAAAGCTGTCACACATTTTTTTGTGCTTTGTCATTATGGAGTGTAGATTGATGTGGGGAAAAAAAGAAATTCAAAGCAGTCTAACATAAAAAAAATGTTAGACTATAAAAAATGAAGGGCTATGAATACTTTCACAAGGCACTGTAGAAACATGCAGATAAATTCACAAAGTAACAGAGGCTGGAACAAGGGACAAGTGAAAGTAATTAATTCATTACTAATTAATTTATTAACTAATGAGGGTATATGGAAACCAGTAAGACAGGCAATGAAACAGGAACTAAACACGGGAAGACAGAATAGAGGAACAATGGGAATAAAACATTACAAAATGAGTCTTAAAACAAAACAAAACAAAACAAGGGAACATATAACAATTAAATTAGTGTAAAACCGTTAAATTACTTAAAACTCCAGTCCACCCTGTTACATTAATGCTACTTGCTCTTTAAAATCTTGGAACAAAAACAATTGGAAAGCAACTCCAATTGTATCAGTTATAAACTCTTTTATAAAACATTTGGTTGTTTTGTTCAATTCATGCACAAGATGGTCAGTTGATTAGGGCAGTACCACTGTCATTACAAGTCAAGTGGATTATTTATCTGCAATTTTCTTTTTCATGCTTTGCCTTGTTGTTTTCTTTTGTACACACAGAGAGCCTCTTCATATTCCTCTGTCACATGCTTGACATATGAACTACACTCAGAGTGTCTGTTTTTGCTCTGTGTTCAGTAAAATGCTTCTTCCCTCTGACAAAGTAGTGCAGGAAATAAGCATTATATAAGCTATCATCTTAAATGCCAACTTCCTTTTTTCATGGGCATCTTTAGAGTTATATACCACATTTTAAAGCACGCAGGCATAGTGTTGACTGAATGATAAATACATATGCATAAAGAAATATACACCTACAGTATGTTTTCGGAAATGATACTCGAATGTTTGACGATTTGAACACAATATGATGCGCACACTAAAACAGAATTCAGCCTTAGCTATGATCAGTGTTGGAGGTAACGCATTACAAGTTACAAGTTACATAATATTATTACTTTTTCCAAGTAACTAGTAAAGTAACGCATTACTTTTTAATTGACAAGAAAATATCTGAGTTACTTTTTTCAAATAAGAAACACCAGTTACTTTTCCCCCCATATAGTGATTAAAAGCTCAGCTTTCCCCATGCTGAGAGAAATCGGGAGTAAGATGTTAGTTCTAGAATAAATATAAACATGCATTAATTCATCTCACATACAAAAAAACTGATTCAGTATTCCTCAACATGAATAAAAACAGTAAAATTCAACTCAGAATATGACGCAAACCTGCAATAATTAAATATGTTAAATAATACAAATATCCTTCTTTATCCTTCAAATATCCTAACTTTTTATATTGAAAACAAACAAGCAAGCCCTGCCCAGATTTAAAAAGTAACGCAAAAGTAAAGTAATGCATTACTTTCCATAAAAAGTAACTAAGTAATGTAATTAGTTACTTTTTTAGGGAGTAACTCAATATTGTAATGCATTACTTTTAAAAGTAACTTTCCCCAACACTGGCTATGATACTGAACATGTAAGGAAGTGGACTGGACAACTTGGTAAGTAAACATAAATAAAGTTTATTAACAGGAAGAGTTCGACATCAAATAATAGGTAAGGAACTTAAGGTCAGAAATAACTGAAGAATCACTTTTGGAAGTCTAAACAGTCTTTTTCATTGCAGAAGGATGACGAACTGGAGGATAGCAGACGAGATGACCACGACCACACACACACCACTGACCAGACGAGGACGAGGAGGGGATTCCGAGGACTTGGAGAAACACGGAGGGTCAAGGAGCACACTAGGAGAAAGCAGGTAAGGTAAGAGGTAAGTATAGCAGCCGCTATGAGAACACAAGAGTCCACTTTCATGCATACGAGCTTGGACACTGACTGAACTGGTGTGTGTGTATATATATGGTCGTGAAGAGTGAGATCAGGTGGTGATGACAGGTGTGTCTGATTAGTACTCAGGTGACAGCGATCGTTGTGAAGAAGTGAGGGTGGAGCCTGGTGTGGATGTAACATTACCCCCCCCTCCAGGGCCCCCTCCCGAAGCCGGACCCCTCCGACGCCGTGGTGGTCGACCTCTACCTCAGGGTGCTGGACGATGAGGGTGAGTTTCATGGAATTCTTTCAGGAGTGTGTCATCCCTCTCTAGGGACCCAGGACCTCTCTTCTGGGCCATAGCCCTCCCAGTCTAAGAGGTATTCCAGTTTACCACCACAACGTCGGGAATCCAGGATTTCCTTGACCTTGTAGATAGTTCCCTCTTCGACGACTATAGGAGGAGGGGGTTCTTCTTCACCAGGCACTGTGGAGACAAGAAGAGGATCGTGAAAGGGTTTGAGTAGTGAAACATGGAATGTAGGATGAATCCTGTAGTGAGGTGGGAGTTGAAGACGGTAGGTGACCGGGTTGATCTGCTCCACTATTGTGAAGGGACCAACAAACTTGGGACTCAGCTTCCTACTGGGCAGGCGTAGGCGAATGTCCCGAGTTGACAACCAGACCCTATGACCTACTTGATACACTGGAGCCTCAGATTGACGGGAATCAGCGTTGGTCTTTTGTCTACGCACTGCCCTCTGGAGATGTTGATGAGCTTCGTCCCAGACCCTCTCACTCTCCCGGAACCAGTAATCTACCGCAGGCACGTCAGATGGTTCTCCCGACCAGGGAAAGAGTGGGGGCTGGAAGCCGAGTATGCATTGAAATGGGGTGAGTCCGGTGGTAGCCTGTCGAAGAGAGTTCTGAGCATACTCAGCCCAGCCCAGGTACTGGTTCCAGGTGCTTTGGTGGCCGTGGCAGAAGGTACGGAGGAACCGCCCCACTTCCTGGATCTTCCTTTCTGTCTGCCTGTTAGTCTGAGGATGGTAGCCAGAGGAGAGACTAACGGTCACACCTAGGAGCCGGAAGAATGCCCGCCATACCCGGGATATAAATTGTGCCCCTCTGTCAGATACGATATCTTCAGGTAATCCATAAAGTCGGAATACGTGGTCGAATAGTAGTTGGGCTGTCTCCCAGGCAGTGGTAAGACCCTTAAGAGGGATGAGACGACAGAATTTAGAAAATCGGTCCACTATAACTAAAACACAAGTGTTACCTCCGGAAGCGGGTAAGTCGGTGATAAAATCAACCCCTAGGTGTGACCAGGGGCGGTTAGGTGTGGGGAGTGGCAGAAGTTTTCCAGATGGTAGATGTTTAGGGGTCTTCGATATGGCGCATTCCCGGCACCCTCTCACGTACCTTTGCACATCTTATTCCATCAACCTGGCGGAGGAGCTGGAGCGGGTTCAACAGCGGCTGGAGGGGTCACCCACTGAATGGGACTTACAAAGATTCGTTCAGGTAGGATGGGCTCTACTAACTCTGGTTCCTCCTTGGTGGCATGGAGTCGAGATAGAGCGTCAGCTCTCACATTCTTGGGTCCAGGTCGATAAGAGATGGTAAATCTGAATCTTGTAAAAAAGAGAGCCCATCGAGCTTGCCGAGGGTTGAGACGTTTAGCTTCACGTAAATACTGTAAATTTTTATGATCAGTAAGTACCTGAAAAGGGTGGACTGACCCCTCCAACCAGTGCCTCCATTCTTCCAGAGCCAGTTTTATGGCGAGAAGTTCTCTGTTTCCAATATTCCAATAATTTCTCTCCGCCGGGGTCAATTTCTGGGAAAAGTAGGCACACGGTTTTAGTTGTGGAGGGTTCCCCTGCTGCTGGGAAAGAACAGCTCCGACTCCAGTCGTGGAGGCGTCCACCTCGACCACAAAGCGTTTCTCAGGATCTGGATGGATTAAAACGGGTGCAGAGGTAAAAGCAGTTTTACGTTTGTGGAAGGCTCGTGAGGATTCTGGGTTCCAAAGGAGCGTCTTCGGTTTTCCCTTGAGTAGAGAGGTGAGGGGGCTAGCTACGTCACTATACTTGTCAATGAACCTTCGATAAAAATTAGAAAATCCCAAAAACCTCTGTAACTCCTTGATAGAAGTGGGAACCGGCCAGTTGGTGATGGCCTTAATTTTACCTTGATCCATGCTGATCCCAGACTGATCAATGTTGTACCCTAGGAACTGGGTAGATGGTTGGTGGAAGGAACACTTCTCCGCCTTTAAAAACAACTGGTGTTCTCGGAGCTTGGTGAGTACCTTGTGAACATGTTGGCGGTGTTCCTGGAGACTGGAGGAATAGATCAAAATGTCATCTATGTAAATGACAAGGAATTTGTGTAGGTACTCACGGAAAATCTCGTGCATAAAGTCTTGGAATATGGATGGTGCGTTAACTAATCCATACGGCATCACCAGATATTCATAGTGCCCAGTGGGGGTGATGAATGCCGTCTTCCATTCGTCTCCGTGACGAATCCGAACTAGATTATATGCACTGCGCAGATCCAGTTTAGTGAAGATCTTTGCTCCTCTTAACTTCTCCAGTGCTGAAGGGACAAGAGGCAGAGGGTATTTAAAAGGTACGATTACCTTATTTAATGCTCTGTAATCGATACATGGACGGAGCCCTCCATCTTTCTTGGCGACGAAAAAGAAGCTGAAAGCAGCAGGGGAAGTCGATGGACGGATGTAACCATGTTGAAGTGCCTCTTTAATGTATTCCTCCATAGCTTGATTTTCTGGAATCGATAATGGATAGATCCTTCCTTTGGGCACTCCGGGAGCATCCGGGAGCAGATCAATTGCACAGTCCCATGGGCGATGAGGTGGCAGGCGAGCAGCTCTCCTGGGGCAGAATACATCTTAAAAGGCACGATAATCTGGTGGGATGACAACAGATTGTCTTTCAACAGGACTTTCAATAGAAGTGGTACATACTTGCAGAGAACGAGGAGAACGGAGAGGTAAACTGGGGAAGCATTCAGGCCAGCAATGCGGGCCCCACTTTAGGATCTCCCCTGAGCCCCAGGAGAGGATGGGATCATGCCTCGCCAGCCACGGACGCCCCAATACCACATCCATTGTCGAGCCCTCCAGAACCAGGAACCAGATGTCCTCCTCGTGCCATTGACCCACGCGTAGATGTACCGGCCCTGCACGACATTGTACGTCTTGATCAGACAAAGGTTTCCCAGTGACAGATTGAACTTGATATCTTAATTCAGTAGGTGTGATTTTGATCCCTAGACGTCGTGCGAGATGACCAGCGATGAAGTTACCCGCAGATCCCGAGTCGATAAGGGCTGCTACTGTAATGGAGACACTCGGAGCAGTAAGTGTTACAGGTGATGTGAACGGGTACATGTTTTCGTGCATGGGTAAAATGGTACTCACCACCGGCCGCGGAGGACGGCGAGGGCAGTCTTTAATGAGGTGATCTGATTGCCCACAATAAAGGCATAACCCCATAGTGATCCGTCGCTGACGTTACCTTGGGGTTAATCGACGATTGTCAAGCTGCATGGGTTCTGACGATGGTTCTGGAGGGTGGTGAATCTCTGGCGGACGGGGGTTCAATGTTGTAGTGCTAGTAGGATGCTGAGAATAGGCTGTTACCCGAGCTGAACAGCGTAGAGCCAGCTGAATGAAGCGTTCCAATCCGATTGCGTCATCGTACGGCGCCAGCATCAGACGGAGATTGGATTCTAAACCCTGCCGAAACGAAGTTACCAAAGCCCTTTCGTTCCATCCACTCGCGGCCGCCAAAGTCCGAAACCTGACGGAATATTCGTGCACAGTGAGGTTATTTTGATGAAAATGATACAACTCTTCACCTGCTGATGACTCGTGATCAGTCCGTCCGAAAACTTCCAGGAAATGCTGAGAGAAAGCAGCGTACGAACTCACAGCCGGCCCCGCTTGATTCCATATAGATTCGGCCCATCGTAATGCTGTACCGGAAAGACAGGAAATGATATATCCTATTTTAGCACTGTCAGTATTATATACATTCGGATAGGTAGCGAAAGTGATGGAGCATTGTAACAGAAATCCCTTGCAATCCCCCGCCGCACCAGAGAAAGGCGTCGATCGCACCATGGGACATACTACCGTGGCGGATGAAGAAGGATTGTTTACTTCCGGGTTTTGAGTCTGGGTTGTTGAAGGATTTGATGCCGTTGGTGTGGTGGGTGTGGGAAGGTTCCTTCGGGATGCGTCCACAAGTTCCCGAAACGGTCCAAGCTTCTGTAAGGAAGTGGACTGGACAACTTGGTAAGTAAACGTAAATAAAGTTAATTAACAGGAAGAGTTCGACATCAAATAATAGGTAAGGAACTTAAGGTCAGAAATAACTGAAGAATCACTTTTGGAAGTCTAAACAGTCTTTTCCATTGCAGAAGGATGACGAACTGGAGGATAGCAGAGGAGATGACCACGACCACACACACACCACTGACCAGACGAGGACGAGGAGGGGATTCCGAGGACTTGGAGAAACACGGAGGGTCAAGGAGCACACTAGGAGAAAGCAGGAAAGGTAACAGGTAAGTATAGCAGCCGCTATGAGAACACAAGAGTCCACTTTCGTGCATACGAGCTTGGACACTGACTGAACTGGTGTGTGTGTATATATATGGTCGTGAAGAGTGAGATCAGGTGGTGATGACAGGTGTGTCTGATTAGTACTCAGGTGACAGCGATCGTTGTGAAGAAGTGAGGGTGGAGCCTGGTGTGGATGTAACAGAACATGACCAAATATTATACAGTTGTATACACTACTCACGAAAAGTTAGGGATATTAGACTTTTGGGTGAAATGTATGGAAAATGGAAAATGTTCATGCTATAGTGATACTATATAGTAGAGCATTTAAGTAGAAGCATGCAATGGTAATTTCTTCATCTCAAACAATTTTTTTTAAACAAAAGCAAACAACAGTGGTGGGTATACTACAACAAAAAATGTCAATGTCTCAGTAATTTGTCATGTGTCCTTGAGCATCAATTACAGCTTGACAGAGATGTCTCTTGATGTTCACAAGTCGACTTATTGTCTGTTGAGGCATGGCATTCAACTCTTCTTGAAGGGCTGCCCTCAGGAGATTGAGGTTCTGGGGTGCAGGGTTACGACCCTCTACAGTTCAGCTGATCCCATAGGTTTTCTATGGGATTCAGGTCTGGAGAAAGTGCAGGCCACTCTATTTAAGTTTCCCCAGACTGTAGCAGCTGTTCCCTGATGATGCAACCTCGATGAGCTGGGGCATTGTCATCCGTGAAAATGAAGTTAGGCCTGTGTTGCTCATGCAGAAGCACAATGATTGAATTAATGATGTTATTCAGGTAGTATTGGCAAAGAGTATAGAAGTACCAAGAGGCGAAACTCTGTACTGATATGGGCAACAGTCTATAGATGGCGCTGCGGAGGCGTTGCCGCCATTTTGGACTGACACCTGCAAAAAGTGTGTAGAAGATGCGAGCGAGCAAGTGGCTGAAACGTAAGCAGTGTGCTGCAATAAATTGCAGCAATTATCAATCCACCAGGCATGATTTTGCGTTTCACCGGTTTCCAAGTGATCCACAAAGGTAATAATAATAAGGGGAAATATTTTAACTATGAATCGATTTTACAGTACATATTAAATTGTTAGCAGGACTGCTTGACATTAACATCTGCCAACTCGCCAAATGCAGGTTGATTTCAGCTGTAGCGGGTAACACAATTGCCGGTGGTGGTTTTGATCTCTGTTGCTTATTTGATTTTGATCTATTACTATTTTTAGTTCAGTGTTCACTTAATACATGACAAATTACAGAGACCTCACAATAGTTGGAGTCCGTGAGACAATGGTTGCTAGGTGTTCATATTTTGTGATAAATTTGAACAGTTTTTTATGAATGTGTACCATTTTTTTATAAATGTATTTTTTAATAAAAAAAAAAAAATTACATTGTGAATAAATAAATTTGAGTGTGTCTGACTCTATCACTACCAAACATCGAATCTGGTTATTTCACTACATTAAGTTTTTAACTTAACAAGGAAAAAAATACAATAGAACATAGATATGGGTAAGTAAAGGGTTTGCAGTAATTGTATCGGTTTACTTGGTAAACAGTAAGCAGTATGAAACAGTCTAGTCAATTGGTGAAGGGGACCTGTCTATAATATTTAATTTAGATATAAATACATATATATACAAACTTTACATAAGTCATTGTAAGTTGGTCAAGCGCGACTGGCTCGTATTATTCTACGGCGTTTTGTGTAGGTGTCAGTCCAAAATGGCGGCAGCACAGTTATGTCATGGGCGGAACTGTTGCTATGGAGCGTTCTATTGAGTTTCGCCTCTTGGTACTTCTATACTCTTTGGTATTGGCTTGTCACAGTACCATTCACAGGGTGTAGGGCAGTTCTGTATTGACTAGACACACCTACCCCGACTGTAACACCACCACCTCCAAAAGCTTGTCTGGTGACAACAGTGGTTGATGCATAGCATTCTCCTTGACGTCTCCGGCCATCATTAGTGCTCAGTGTGAACTGACTTTCATCAGAGAACAGTACTGAGGCCCACTGGTTCCTCAACCAGCGCAAATGCTCATGCCTATGCAAGACGATGACGCCTGTGCCTGGTGGTGTGGTCAGGTACCTTTGCAGATCTTCTAGCACACAGCCCATGCTGATGTAAGCGGTTTTGAATGGTCTGACGTGACACTCTGGAGCCTCTTATCTCCCTTAAACGTGGCTGGAGTTGAGTGGCATTGATCATCCAGTTCCGCAGGGCACTGTTAACAATGAAGCGGTCATCAGCATGGGATGTGGCCAAAGGACTACCACTATGCCTTTCTGTGACTCTTCCATTCTCTCTGTGTCTCTCTTGTAACCTGCTGATGACACTGTGTGACACTCACAGTGGCAACTTCCCTCTGAGAACATCCCGTTTGAAGCCTCGGAATGGCCAGGTACTGTTAATAAATTGTTAGGTGTCGTTTTGGTCTCACGATGTCAAAATGTGAACAGCTGCAACAGCATGATGAAGAGGACTGTTTAAATACAAATTGTCATTGAACCAGAACATTTATTGGTCGATTCATGGATCAGACACTTGTTGTAGTTTTTGCGGTTAATCACCTTGTTAGAGAACAGCATGTTATGCAATAAATACTGAAACATTGAACAGTTGGACATGTGCATTCAAAAGTTTAGGGAAGGTAAGTTCACCTGTAAAGATTATAGCGCATTTTAGCTGCATTCTGAAATTTCACCCGAAAGTTGAATATTCCTAACTTTTTGTGAGTATAATGGACTTTAACAGATGAGTTTGCTAAACTAACACAATACAACAAGATGAAGGTGTTAGCTAACACAAAAGTTACCATAGTTAAAAGGGCACCTATTATGCAAAACTCAGTTTTATTTGTTGTTTAAACATAAATGTGTGTTGGCAGTGTGTGTACACAACAACCCTATAATAATAAAAAAATCCCTTGCTCCTTTATTTTTAAACCCCATAAATCACAAGAAGTTTCTCAGAACAAGCCATTCGCAGAATCAGCAAAATGTGACATCACATTTTACAAGCCCCGCCCACGACTGTTGATGAACACTGATGCATTAGCAGAGGACCCGCCCTGAGTAAACCGCACACAATTCGCCATGTTTATCTTCACGCTAGAGCATTTAAAAGCAGCATTCAAGTAAGAAATGTCTTCTTATTAAAGCTATAGAAGTTATTCAGTCCAAAGCAGTGATGAATTTCTGCTTTTATTTTATTATTTTAGTCATATCCCGCCACCGCTGTCTTCTGGCAGCCCATCTGCTCACCCTTAGCCCACCATCTGTGCCGTGGGCTCGCTGCAGGTCTGCCAGTCTCCATCAGTGTCGAAATAAATCGAAATAACATTTCAACTACATGCAATTTGAACTACAGGCACTAGATTGCTGCAAAGGATTACTTAATTGCTCATGTACCATTCTCAAGTGTTCTTCATTTAGATTTTAGACATTACAAAATCATATATATATATATATATATATATATACATATATATATATATATATATATATATATTTACTGTAGTATGTTTTTTTTTTCGTAATTATGTCACAGTATTACAGGCAAACCTGGACATGTGGTATGTGTGTTATATGTGTATATGCACGCTCTCTCTCATTTATGCAATGAGAAAGCCAAAGTGTTTTGACCCGCTCTCTTTACGTATTCATGCACATTTTGAAATTTTTTTTTTTTTTGCAGTATTTTTAAGCGATAACGCGCATATGAAGTATAAAACACTTCGCGCCTGATGCTCACACGGATGGCATCAATATTCAAACTAAAAGTTTAAACTGGCCAAATAGTGGCTAAGAGCTTGAAGGCAGTGTACTAGGTTTTGTGACACAGCCAGTTTGTTTGTCATAATTGTTCATGACTCACATAACTGTCCGGCTTTGAGTTTTATAATACTGACATTAGTGAACGGGAAGGCAGAAGGACAGTGTCGCGCAGCTCATTCGCCTTCTCAACACTACACGGTTTCTCTTCCTTTGTCGTTTGTGTTTTTGAAGTGCTCGCAGATCTGGGTGTTGCTGACTAAAGAAACAGAAAGTACAGTGAAGCTGCTGTCAGACTGAAGAGCATAGAGACGCATCTCGATACTTCGCTGGATACAGAAGATCAACGGGATAAACGTGTTTGAGGATGGAGGTATGTCTCGTTTTATTTATCTATACATTTTTTCCTCAGGGTCTTTCAATAAAAATATTTTCAGATTCGACTGCATAGTCAAATGAAAAACGCAAGACATTCGATTTAATAACGTACAGTATATGAATCCATGTAGCCTATATGGTACTCAAATGGACTTGATAATCGTGAGAAATTTAAGTCCAATGACTTACATGTGTTTATATTGACATTTAGGTAATAGTTTATATTAACTTCTTAACATGAATAACTAGACATTTTAGAATAGTACTGAAGTGTAACATTTATTATTATGACTCTTCAGACTGCATTAGTTTACTTTAATGTCCTGTTAGGGCTTGTTTTAATAATATTTGTAAATGTCATTTAGTTATTTATAAAGTCTTGCCTTTATTGTTTAGTTCTGACCAGTTTTAGGGTTGTTGCTCTTTTAGAAATTTACCAGACTCCCTCTAAGGACTACCCCTGGTATTTAGCAACTTTAAACAAAATTGCAAAGCTTGTTATAAAATTCAAGATTTTTTATTTATTTATATTTTATTTTATTTTTTTATTTTTTTGAGAGGAAATTAAAGAAGTTAGTCGTTTGGTTACTCCTGCTATCATAATCATTTAATTTTGACCCATATGTCCTCCGAACTATCTGTAACCCTAAATCTCAGTTAGTCCACAGTGGCTGAAGTGAGCTATTGCAGATACACTATAACAGACATGTGCTGGTAAAATTACTACTTAGACTGTTTTAACCCCAAATTATCACAAAGAGAGGCAGGAAGGGCCATCGACAGAATATCCTCTGTTTGAAAAGCAAGAGCTTTGATTTTTTCTCTTAACCACAAGCATTAAAGTTCCTCACGTGACATGTGGCGGCTGGGTTGTTACTTCTGCAAGTGTAATCAAAGAGCATTCAACTCTTTCCTTGGTGTTCATCTTAAGGCCATTAAAAGGGATGTGAAATGAGGAGGTATGCTTTTCCACAAAATGTGCATGTCTGCACTACCAGTCACAAATTTGTACACTCATACAAATCTGAATATATGTTTGGAATTATCATCATAAAAGCCTTCTCTAAAGACTGTTGCATTGCTTGAAGGGCTAAAATAAGTTTTGCAGACAAATTTTGCTCAAGGATTAAAAAAATGAATGAATGAATGAATAAAGTTTTGTAGACGCATTTTGGCAAAATAATGAAAATTATTAACCTTTACATATGTATATATGTACACTGTATATGTGTAAATGTACACTGTATATGTACACTGTACACTGTATTACACTGTAAATATGTAAGGAATACTTAACGACGGGCAGTTGTGCATTATTTTTCAATAATTCTATGGATTGGTGTGTATATATATATATATATGTGTGTGTGTGTGTGTGTTTATATATATATATATATATATATATATATATATATATAGAAGGTACAGTATGCATCAGAATTCCCATACTTCTAGTTTGCTTCCACTGTTACCATTAGAAGTGTACTATTATCTAAAATGTAGAAAATAGTCGTAAAGATTGAGAAGGCAAGCATCAGTCTGTTCATTTTTAATGGAAAGTTTACATAGATGAGTGAGAGGAAGAGAGAGAGTAAATGATGACTGAGAGAGGAAACACGCTGAGGGTCATTCTCATGAGAGAAAGCTCTTCTATGTATGACTTCGACCTAGTTGAATAATGTAAAGAGAAAAGAAGAACTTACTTAACAAATTCACATCACTGCAGAAAGCAAGACCATTTGAAAAAAAAAAATCCCACATACCATCACACTTAGAAAACTTGGTATCCCCTCTGCTTGAGCATGTTGTGGAAAAAGTAAAGAGAACACAGTGTAACTGAAGATGTAAGAAAGTAGGATGGACTTACCCAGGGGTTAAATTGGGATTTGTTATGTGTGTGTGTGTGGGGGGGGTTCTATATGGTGTCAAGCTTCCTATATATACTATATATATATATATCCAAAACGCGATAAACGCTTTTTTTTTTACTTATTTATTTATTTATTTTTTTTTACAAAATTGAGTTCCTGCCAAAATCAGTATTGTTTCTGGTCGGTATTGAAAAGACAGTTTTTAATTTTACGCAATATGCGATGTCCGCCGTGTTATTCTGTCATGTTTTCTCCCTATTTTGCCAAACCGCGACAAACGCCAGTCCCGGCAAAAATGCGATACATCCGCTCAGCCAATCACAGCGCACAATTTCACGCATTGTAAACAGTAAAGGCAGCGCTTTCAGTACACCCCGCATCCTAGTTTTCAACGTTGACTAATGTACCACAGTAATATCTGGTGAATCCTTTCATAAACAAAGTGTAGAGAGAGTGTAAATAAGAGATTCACTGTGCAGTGTAGAGAGCTTCCTTGATTATAATGGAATTTTGCTCTATTTCGTCGAAACAAAGTCACAACTGAGCTACTGTACATCTCTATTCAAACACAGCGACTATTCAAATACAAGCCACTTTTGTGTTCTTCTGTGCCACCTCTGTACAAATTAATTTTGTTAATACTGATTTCATTTGATTGGTAACTTATTCTCATTTTGTTGTTTTAATTAGAAATTTAAAAAGCTTATAAAATATATTTTAAAAAATTGACATAAAAGTTGACATACTTTTAATAAAGTTAAAAAATGCGAAAAATCAAAAACAAAATCCCCCTCTAATTCACTTTAAGGAGTCAAATATCACCTCATAATGGGAAGGCTAATTTTTGATCAGATTTTTTGATTACTGATTAGAAGGTGCTTCTAAAATTTTGACTGAGCTCCTGAAGTTTTGATCTAAATCTGGATTTGAATTTTTAATGTTATTATAACCTAATGATGCTATGTGAAAGTTTGAAACAGAAAATAAGGATTCTCATCTTGACACTTTCTTGGTAAAGAAAACCCATTTTTACTCTAATTAATCAAAATTGATTTATAGTGTTTTGGAACCAAACTCGTCATATATAATTCATTTATTTTTTTTATTTTTTTATTTTTTTTTTGCAAATATGATTTATTCTGAAGCAATATTCTCATCTTTTTTCTATCAGCTGTGACATATAAATCTGCATGTTTTTTATATTTAATTCAAGGGCATTTTTTTTTACCTGTACAGAGGGCATTTCCCCCCTAACTTCATTAATATGTCATCTTTTTTTTTAAATTCTTACATTTAATCTATAAATTATATTGCAATAATATAAATATTGTTATCTATATGTTAGCTAATAAAATAATTTACACTGAAAAAAAAAATTGAAATTAATGAAATAATATTATGTGATTGTTTTAAGTATTTATTTTGAATATACACAATAAATTATGGGGGAAAATGGTACTTGTAAACAAAATTAAAATGCCAGTAGGTGATGGCAAGTGTGTAATGAGTGAGTCGTTCAGCGATTCGTTCAAACTACTGATTTATCAGATGTTTGTGCATGGGGTAATGAAACTTTGACTTGACCGGTTTGTTCAAAACAATGAATTATTCAGCAATGAGTCGAGATGCGCTGTGGTTTTGCTGTCTTTCTTTGAAATTATTTTTGCTGCTAAAATAGAACAAAAGCAGTCTGCAATACTGCGTCTAAAATGTAAGTGACCTAAAGTTATTGAACTTGAACTACTGAACAGTTGTGATGGTGAAAACGTGTGACGTTGCTTAATTAACTGTAATTTAAATATAAAAAATTAGTGGTGTAGTGGTGCCTGGAGAAGTGAGTATATGCCCCAAATACAAGCTGAAAAGAATAACTTACTTACATCTGCACGTGATTCTCCGCAATCTCTAATGAAAACTTTCAGGTTTTCTCTGTAGAGATGAACGCATTTGTTTACTGAATCCTTGGACTGAAAAGTTTACAGGGGTTCACTGGTTTAAAGAAACCATTTGCATTGTTTTCTTTATAATGTACTGATTCAAATTGGTAATCCATAATTAATTATTATTTTACCAGTCTGCACACCTCTCCTGACATGTTTGCGTATTGTGTAAGCATATTTCAAAGGAAGCAGGGTCCAGACCGCATCACTCTGTCTTTACTGGGTGTTCTTATGGAATATTTGCATTTATTCACATGTGATTGAATTAGCTATTCATGTGGTGGACTGTCGTGATTTTGGCTAATGCAGGACACTACTGAATGGACCTTTCTCACATTTCCATGTTTCTCAATAGTGGAAGTTGTCATAGTTGGGTAAAATCCGAGAGCAGTGAATGGGAGAGTACCACAAATATATTTTTTGCATTCCCATTTTCTCAAATAGCAAAACAAAAACTACACTATGGTGTTTTCACGACTTTCAGTCAAAAGAAAAAAATTGAAAGAGACTGATATCGGCAGTCAGAAGAGAGAACGAATTTACCATCCCTTCCATAGACGTGGCATTAGAAACAGCCTTGCATAGTGTTAACTAGTTTTTTTTGTAACTTGATGAAAAGGTGATATAATACAAAGTATAGTGCTATAAATGTACATACATATTTTAAAAAATCAAAAAATAAAAAAACTTTAAAGGATTTATGATGATGATGACCGTTGAAATGTCATCACAGGCTTGTGAAAAGTCCATAATGCGTGTCAGAGGGGATTCAGAAGTGGGTATACGCAAAGCCCACTGATAAAGAAGTGGGTATACCCTGCACTATACCCTGCACTACACTACTGCTCTAAATGTAAAAAAACCCCTGAATAATACTTACGTTTTCGTGATTGTCTAGTTAGTTTTGGTTAGTGATGTTTTAATCGGGTTACTTGTGTTAATGAAGTGTTAATGACGAGTCCTGCAGTCCTGCAGCTGGGGCTCAGCCCCGGACAGCTCCGGCCCAATTTAAACTCTGGACAAATATATGGGTCAGATATCATATGTAATAGTGATCACTGCCACAAATGCAAGAGCACCTGTCATTTAATTAAAATATATAGAAGTTTAAAGGAATTGTTCATCCAAAAATGTGTAAATATTTATTCTTATTTATTCACCTTCATGTCATTTCAAACCCATATGTGTATCTTTCTTCAGTGGAACACAAAAGATTTTTTAAATAATGATACTGTTGTTCTTTTAATGAAAGTTTATGGTGACCAGTAGATATTAAGATCTGAAAAGTGAAAAAAGAAAAGTGACCATAAAAGTACTCCATATAAGTCTTCTGGCTTTATACAATATCAATATAATAATCTTTGTGTAATTTATTGGAAATCTAAAAGCTCTTTAATTCAGGGGAAGTAGAAAATAAAATACTGTAACAAGGGGGTGGCATAAGGACCATGAGCAAGCATCCATGCATAGTTCTTGTAGATTTATGGTGTCATATACATATATGTGTCCATGAATATTCAAAACAGTTGCATTACAGGTTATAGTCTATTTTGTTAATTAAAAATTAGTTACAATATCAGTTTCCCTTTTTTTCAAATCACCTCATTAACAGAGGTGGGAATGTCTGCATGTGGAGATTACTGAAGGTCACCCAGAACACCCTAGTAATAAGTAATTACAGTAGGTTACTTTACAAAAGTACTCGACTCAACAAAATAATACTGCAATCTCAGATGTCATATCTGGATGGGATTTCTTACAGGATCTCTGCTTTAGCTAAGTTTTCTGATTCATGAATAGATTTGCTTCCAATTGGCTTTCACATGGGTGCTCAGATCAAAATTGTAAATAATATGAAAAATCTGACAGTTATCTTTAAAGTACAAAGTAAAAATCGCCTAGGCTTTTCCCACAATTGCACACACAATGCATTGTGACAAGCTCTGTAAAAATAGTCGATGGGGTGGGAGAAATTATGATTATAACTTATATTTCATTCAATACCGAAAAGAATCTGTTAAAAAAGTTCACTTGATATTCACAAATTGTTATGTTCTTTAAAGTTGCAGTTTGTAACTTTTATTTGGTTAATTTATTATTATTTTTTTTTCATTCATCTTAGTGATAGATTTAATCACTATTGGTAGTGTGATTTATTCTAATGCTTTTTTTTCCCCCCTCAGTTGGTCAGAACAATAGTAACAGACATGTTACTTACTTGTTCAGATGGCAATATCCGGTAAAAACTCTTTACAAGACATAGAATCTGTGATTCCTAAGTACAGTATCCACACCAGTGCTGTGCCTGACAGCCACACATACACCTCAAAACATTATCTGCGCTGAGGACCCGTGCCGATGCACAACACCCGTAAAGATGATAATTGCACAAATTACTGCAACTGCAGGTTTCAAACAGAGATGGGGACAAAGAGGCAAAATGTACAGACTCCAGCTTTAATTCAAGTATATTGTGCCTTGAAAATAGTTCCAAATTGATCAGCTTTAAGGTTCCATGACATTTGGAATGCTGCCTAAAGGTACATTACGCAAAATTTTGTGGGGGATATCAAGTCATTTAAATAGGAACCCACTTGATTGGGTGTTTTGAATTAATCGCACCTTAAGGAAGGAGGCAGGTTTGTGACTAACTAGGTTTTGAAACAGAAAGAATTTTAACTGCCTCTTTATATACGCCCCTGAAAAAAATAACCATCAGAATTTTGTGATATATTTGGTCTGAAGAAAAAAAATGTAATTTGCATATCTGCTAATTTAGTTTATTAACTTTTTAGGATTACGCACACTTACAGAAGGCCTTAACACTAACCTTAAGCCACAAAACTCCAACTTTGTATAAAATCTGTTTTGAAGCTGTAAATATGTAATAAATAGAGAATAAACATCCTGCCCAGCTTATCTTTTATCTATTATACAACCTGTCTTACTGGATTTTGTTTTGCTGTCAAGCATTGGTATTAATTCCTGGTGCACACCTAGCCTATGTTATAATGTTCCCTCCTGTCAGGCCTCATAATATGGTAGCTGTTTCTCCCATTGCTTTGAGTGATGTAGCACACAGAGAACCTTTGTAAAAACACAAGCTGTGTGCTTGTAAGGCCGGTGAAGGCAGTGGAAAAGTGTGATCTTCCGATGATGTAAAATTCAAACACATCATGTTTTCCTGGAATGGCTGAGATGGAGACTTGCGAGTCTGTTCTCGTATTAATGAGACATGGAATGACCTTATTATTTGAGTCTTGGCAGGATCATTCAGCTAGAGAAAATCTGTCCAAATGACTTATAATTAAATATATAATACCTATTATCTTTTCATTGTCATTTTCCCTGTTTTTGTTTTTTTTGTGTTTATATTTAACATTTTCCCTTTTGCCTCATACATACTGTATATCCACATGACCCCAAATGGGTTTAAACCTTGGCTGAACCCTCAGAGGTGTGTGTCCAGAAAGCATGAATTAAAGTAAAGTGCATCATATGCTAGTACATCTGATAGCGTTCACTCAATCACAAAGACTCTCTTTAAAAAAAAGGCGTCATAGGTTTACCAAGAGGTCAGGTGTAAAATTTTCTTTCACATAATTAGGGGTGCAGCAAAAAGTACTGTGGTATGCGACAGTACAGTATTGTATTTAAATGGTAGTCAAACATTTGTCAAAGAATACCACGGTACTTAATACCTGTAATAATACCTGGAGAGAAAGGTTCGTTAGCATTCACATTTGCTTCAATGTAAGTTACTTGGCTAGCATAGGGCAGGGGCCAACTGGGGCTAACTTAGCTAAACATTAGTGAAATCACTGTAATGCGAAGACTGGAGTGGTTTACCGCTGTAATAAATCATGATAATTCACTCTTTATAGTGTAAATTGTAATACAATGTCTGCAGACATAGGCAATTTAGTTTTTCCTGTGGTATCCTCTTGCCCTGATTTACGCCCTTCCAAAGGAAGATGATAATTCGAGATATGACAGATGTTTTGTCTGGTGCTCTGGAGCCATAAATTAAGATGTCTCCAAGTCAGTTTTGCTGTTGGATCCTATTGTGATTGCTAGTTTTGCAGTTCAAGAAACATCTGCTCAAGTAGGACAGCCCTGTGGGAAACTCAGTGGTTTTCCCTTTAAAATAAACGTTTGGTTAGAACTTAAAAGGGATTTATAGTCTGATACCTTCATTAAGAACTTTGTTGCTTCTTTAGTAAACCCTATATGTACTAGTGCTTTTAAGTATTATGTTTTGAATGTGCACTTGTAGTCTACTACAAATCTTAAAAGTACATCTAAATTTTACTTACAATATAATATTAATTAAATAGAAGGCCAGTTAAGTGTGCTTAAAGAGAGTACACTATCATGACTATTTAAATATACTTAAGTACACTTTGTAATAATGGCAAATTAAAAGTTTTACTTCGAAATACATTTTTGTAATCTTTTGTTTTGTGCTTTAAAGAAGTACATTTATTTTGACGTGTTGACTAACATACTAAAGTACATGTAAAGTACTTGATTAATTTTATTCAGCGTTTTGTTGATATTATGTTTAAAGTTACTGCGATAAATTGCAACTCATTACAAAATATAGATAATTTGAAAAAAAAAATGAGCAAATTGTTTAATCATCCACATCTAATTATTGATTACAATATAGTAAGATTTTATGGCAATTAATTTAAAAAAATCTACTCAGTGTAGTAAGCTAAAAATTGTTTTGTCTTCTGTATGGAGTTTTGTTACTTGGCAGAAACACAGTGTGAAAGCACAACATGAACCTGCTGTTGCAACTTAGGCTCCTGTTGTGAAACAGACCTAAAAGTGAATGTTTCCATTAGAAATTCCATTTACTAAATGTATACACAGCTTCAACAAAATTTGAACCAGTGTTTCTCATACCACAAACTGCACATGATCTTTCTCCACTGACATGGTTTTGCTCAAGTATCACTGACCCAGACCCTCACAAACCGGTCTGTGGTTCATTTCTCAGGCCACAGCAACCTAAAATAGAGCTTTCTGTACTCCCACTCCCAAAGCGAGCCCATAATTCCCACCCGCCCTACAGTTTTATCCAAACACAGGGTTAAAACGATCTCTGGCTAACTGATGTAGGTCATACTTGTGTGTCTTGTTTTCTTTAACAGATTTTACTGTTTAATTGGAACTGAATGTTTTGACTAAATCGGCTTGACTGTAATATAAATGTACAAAAAAATAAAAAATAAAATAATAAAAAAAAACATCACTTTTAAATATAATAATGTATTTCCTAAATTCCTTTGAAGAATAAAAAAAGTCATAAATGAGACAGTTGTTTTCACTTACATTCATATGGATGACACTCTTCCAAAGATCTCCATTTTTTTTTTTTTTTATCTTAGGGTTGCTCCTCCAGTCCTCTTTACCAAAAATACCAACAAGGGTGGGTTTAAAAAACATTAAACAGATTCTTGAGCCTATTGTCCTCATTGTGAAGTTTACTCTTTTAACAGTGGCTTTGTTTTCGAGGGACAGGAAAGAGTTAACAATCATGGGCGCCAAAATAATGAGTCAAGGGGTGGGTGGTCTCAGGGGAATTCTGCTTATCATGGGTGAAGAAAAGGAACTGCAGGAAATGGAGGGAAGTGGATTGGGGGAAACACGTCTTCTTTCTGTGCTTGTAAGCACAAATGTGTGCAGTGGTATTCAGAAAGTGTGTGATATTAAAGTAGAAGTCCACTTCCAGAACAAAAATTTACAGATAAGAAGAAATACAGATTTCTTCAGCTGTAAAGAAATTATGTTTGTTGAGGGAAACATTTCAGGATTTTTCTCCATATAATGGACTGGCATGGTGCCCCGATTTTGAACTTCCAAAATGCAGTTTAAATGCGGCTTCATACGATCCCAAATGCGGTTGTAAACGATCCCAACCGAAGAAGGGTCTTATCGAAACGATCGGTTATTTTCATTGAAATAATACAATTTAAATACTTTTTAATCTCAGATGCTCGTCTTGTCTTGCTCTCCCTGAGCTCTGTGTATTATGGTTCAAGACATTTAGGGTATGCCGAAAAACTCCAATCGTATTTTCTCCCTTAACTTCAAAAATGATTTCAAAATCGTCCTACATCGCTGCAGAAGTACAGACCCAGTCTATGCAAAGTGAACATGCGAAGAAGATCAAACACCCTTAACAAAAAAGGTAAATCAGCGATATAAGGTGATTTTGAAGTTGAGGGAGAACATCAGATGGGAATTTTTCGACATACTCTAACTGTCATGAACTGGAAAAAAAAAAAAAACAGTTCAGGGAGAGCGAGACAAGAAAAAGTATAAATTGTATTATTTTTATGAAAATAACAGATTGTTTCGCTAGATAAGGCCCTTCTTCCTTGGCTGGGATCCTTTACAACCGCATTTGGGATCGTTTGAAGCCGCATTTAAACTGCATTTTGAAAGTTCAAAATTGGGGCACCATGCCAGTCCATTATATGGAGAAAAATCCTGAAATGTTTCCCTCAAAAAAATTTCTTTACGGGTGAAGATAGAAAGACATGAACATCTTGGATGACAAGGGGTGAGTATCATCTGTCAGTTTTTGTTCTGGAAGTGGACTTCTCCTTTAAGTGAGAGTGTGTGGTTTTGTGGCTGGAGGAAACAAGGTTGGGTCACCGTGTGGGAAATCTAGTTAAATAAAGTGTGGAAAGTGTGTATATTTGGGAGATTTAGGAAGAATGTTGATGGAGAAATGTGTTTCGATGTGCAAAGTCTGGCAGAGCCACATAGAAAGAAAAAGGGAAGTTTAAGGTATGTTCTTGCCAAGAACAAATGCTTACTCTTGTGTTTGAGGCTTTGATCTGCATACTGTGGGATAATGTTCAGCACAAATTCAGTCTTGACAAATTCTTTCATGAGAATGTTCTTCACTTTTCAGTGAAACACTGATATATTCTTCATGATAAGAGAGAGATAGACTCCCCCAGGCAGTAAGTGTGATGCTGGTCAGCTGTGTTGCCGATAAACTCAGAGTACACCCATGTTTGTTTTTCGATGCAAAACAGCTGCTGTGTCCAGAATGTAAAACTAGTGTGCCGCGTACTACAGAGTATATCTCACAGCTGTGCACTCTAAAAAATGCTGGGTTGTTTCAAAATAACTTTGTGTCAAATATGGACTAACCCAACTGCTGAGATCAATTTTATACAAAATTTTTAACCCAACAATAGGTTTAGTTCGTATTTGACCCAAAATTGGGTTGAAACAGCCCAGCATTTTTTAGAGTGTGACGTTGTATCTCTTAATAATAAATTTATATAAACTTTATTTCTCTAAATTACAAATCCTAATTCTGACTTTACATCTTACTAACATCTTATCGCAACTTCTTTCATATAATTATTGTTTTATATCTCTCAATCACAAATTGTGTATCGTAATTGTGACTTTATATCTTACTTTTGCAACTTTTTTCTTATAATTATGGTTTTATATCTCAATTGTGACACTATTTCTATCAATAACACTTCACAAGTTCGCCTGCCCATCTAGTCCTGATGGGCAATGGTAAACAAACTTGGCTTGCTGTCCTTAATGGAAGCTCTAACTTAAGGCTCGGTTTGAGCGCAGAGTTCGACCCCCCATTGCGATATTACCTAGAGGGAGAATAACAGAAACAGAAGAGGGGAAGGGGAGGTGGAGGGATGCCGGAAGAATGGAGGCTGGGACGGTGCAATGAGAGCTGCTTATATAGGCTTGTAATGATGATTGACATGACTGAATGATTAGGCTCCTCCCGAACCTACATTTGGAACTTCATATAAATATTTTACAAACTCAACTTTTTTTTCGTCATAACTGCAACTTTATAGCTCTCAATCACAAATTATGTATCCTAATTATGACTATATCTCACATTTGCAACGTTTTTCTTATAATTACGGTTTTATATCTCAGTTGTGACAGTATATTTTTCTAAAACAAATTTTTATATCACATTTCATTTCTCTTACTGCAACTTTATATCTCTCGTTCACAAATGTATATAACCTAATTGTGACTTTATGTCTCATAACTGCAACTTCTTATTTGTAATTACGGTTTTATATCTCACAATTGTGACTTTATTCCCCTTTTCATAGACAAGACTTAAACCTAGTCCTAGATTAAAGTTTAAATCTGAGCTGTTTCAACTGAAAGAAACTTGCACTGACTGATCTTAAAATATATTAGTGCCTTTGTTTTGTCTCAAGATGCATACCAGTAATGTTTTTTCTAAGGCACATTTATAAAAAATTACTTAAATGTCTAAATTGAACTATGGCCTAATCCTGGCTTAGGCTAAACCCTGTCTATGAAACCAGGCCCATATCTTTCGAAAAACAAACTGATATATCACAAATTCAACATTTTTTCCTCATAAATACAAATTTATCTTTCAATCACATTTATATATTGTAATTGTGACTTTATATTTCACAATTGCAACTTTATTCTCTGAATTGTGACTTTATATCTTACAACTGCATTTCTTTCAGTAACAAATTTTTCACAGTTGTGACTTTAAATTTCACAACTGATAATTTATTTCTCATTTTGACTAAATTTCTCACATTTAGATCCTTATATCACATTATTATCTTATCTTATTATTTGTGAATTCTTGCTTTAAACTTTATCTCACAATGTTTTTTTTTTTTTTTTTTTTTTCACTTTGAGGTGGAAACAGACTTCCATTCCAGAGAGCAGTGTGGCTAATGGGTGATATAAAGCTGATAGATAAATAATATAGGCAAATAATTTTCAATTTATGTGGAATTTACACTTTTTTTGCATTTATTATGTATAGAACAGAGGAAAACTCACAGGAAGGTGAAGGGAAAGAAAGGGAGAGTGGACATGGGACATGACTCAAATCCCAGATTTAAACTCTGGGCCAGGGTTTTTTGTTGCTGTTCTTGAAAAAATTCTTGCCAGTTTGATTTAAAAATGAAAATAATCTGATTATGTAATAGAAGTAGCAAATTGTACTTTCAGATACTACACACAGTATACATGCTGCAGAAATAGAGCGGTAATGTGCTTTTCCAACCAGCCTCTCCACCACCCCCCTCTCTGTGGTTCTGATGTCACCTTTCTCCGTTTTGAGAGGTCTTTCATTTTCCAGTCGTTCTTAAGTAAGAAAACATGTCTAGTAAAAACAAGCACATGCAATGTGAATGGGATCAAATGAATTTTGATCCCATTATTGCATCATGCTTGTCTTATGTAATGGGCCCGAAAAAGATGCCCGTGTGTAAAATGAGCAGTAGGGTGTGTACTTCCCCCTGCAAGCTTCCTTGCTTGTGTTTGATGGTCTGAACTTCACTACAGGCCCTGTGGGATTCTGTGTCAATAAAGTGAGATCAGGATACTGTGGTCCATCAGTAAAGAGCATCCAACAGTAACACCTTTGAGTGAAACAAACAGTTTAAGGCTCTGCTTTTCTGCTTGCAGGAGGAAGCACCAGTCAAGCCGTCAGTGGCTCAGCTGGCTGGAAAACTCAAAGGTCATGCACTGCCAATGCCAGGAAACATGGAGGTAGTGGAACATCTGACGTCTTTCTGTTTGTGTCTTATTGGTTGTTTCTATTCCAAATCATTGTATGTTTGTTTTTGTTCATATATCGTAAAAATAAATGGTACTGAAATTTTGGCAACACAAACATTGACAAAGGGTTCTGAAGCAACGTGTGCCAATGTTGGCCTGCAAATTAACTTAAAGACTGAGGAGCTCTGTTGTTAACAAAAGTGGTAGTGTCAATTACATGGTCAGTTACAGTTACATTTACAGTCCCACTAAATTGCAGGTGAAATCTATGAGAAGAGGCCCATGTTCTCTGGTGATAAACAACCAAAAAGATGAAGAACATGAAGAGGTGAGCATGTAACTCTCAACACACCAGTTACGAGATGGTGGGGTGATTTAGGATAAGGGGCCTCGAGTTCAATATCTTAATGCCAGTTTTATCATAGTAAATGTAAAATGATCTCATCTCAAATGTCTTTGAATTTTCTGGTGCAGAAGTCATCTGTCTGTCCTCATCCTCCTAAGATGAAGATAAAGAGTTCACCCCTCATTGAAAAACTACAGGTGATTATCTTCCTTGATTATCCACTTCACGCAAGATCTTGGTCTCAAACAGCTGTTCTGCACCATATGATTCGCACCATAAGTTTTCACCATATGATTTGCATTTGAAAGATGCTAACCTTGCAGGTTTGTGAGGTTACTTATCAATTTCACATATCATTTCCGAAGTGAACTTTCATTCAGGAAACAGGAAATCTGTTGCAATCTGAAACCATTTGCTGAAATATGTAGTTTAAGGTAACTCGCATGTAATATGCAAGGGATCTTCTGAGTTTTCAGTATATTTTAAATGCATATGTGTTTCCTGTAGCATTAACAGGAATCTACTCCTTTTTGTAAAGGCCAATTAATTTTCTATTTTTAACAGCAAAATATTGGACATATAGATTTTTCAAGTCTACCTGTTGTACATGCTGTTACTTTTATGAAACTCTTCTGCCACCTTGTGTTGAAAATATTGCTATTGCAAGGGCAAATCAAAAACGAGACCACACAATGGCTGAAAATGTATCTTTATACAATGTATCATTGTATCAAATGTATCTGTTTATCAAGCTGACACACTTGGACTGGACACACTTTTACTTAAAATCAGTAGACGGTATACAGCGTTATGTGCAATTTGCAGTAAACAATATTCCTCTGCAAACAAAGGCAAGTTTTTTTTTCTTTTAACTCTTCTGCCACCTAGAGTTGAAATTGTACAACTGCAAGGTCAACACCTGAAACTAAACCCCACACAGCATGTCTCATGAGAGGTGTCTAGTTAGTTTGAACTGTCATTGGTCCGTGGGATATGTCTGCTCATAAAAGGGACAGGTCTGCACCGTCTCCTCCAATTGGTTCAGGCAAGGACTCTAATGAGATAACAGCTTAGCCACAGTTGCTGAGTGCTGAGCTGTACTAGACTCGACTTAGCAGCTATCAGGCAGTCATGGGACAAAAGGGTTGCCGTTTCTCTCTCTTCTTGTTCTCTCCTGTACAGGTAGGAGATATTATTTTTGGAATAATATCTTTAATTAACATCTTTAATTTAACCAGTGGAATATAAACTAGACCTAATCTGCGTCCAACAGCCTGAGAGAGTTTAACCATAGGTAAGACACAAGTAGTCAAGGCAAAGATGATTTAAACTTTTTAAAGTTATATTATTTACTTACTGCATTCTACCAACTAGCATCATTTGTTATTTTTATTTTTATGAATTTTAACTACTTATTTTTTATGAATTAAAAAATATTTGAACACAATATTTTTACACAAAAGTATATTGCATTTTCTATTTTTATTAAATTATTAACTTGCCATTAATAGCTTATTTTATGTAGAAATTTGTATTTTATAGTATATTTTATTATTTTAGGTAATGTTTTAGTAATTTTGTCATTTTTATTAATGAGTAAAATGTATTTAGTTTTATTTATCAGCTTTAGTTTATTTAGTTTTAGTTATTTTAGAAAGTCAAGTTCCTTCTAAACAAAAATGAGAAATGATAACCAGACTTTGAGTGCAACAGTTCTTTACAGGCTATGTCTTGAAGAATGCACTGGCCTGCGTGCCACTGAATAAATATTTAATAATAATTTAAATAATTGTTTAATTCCCACAATTTTATGTACAGCTCATCATCAGTAGATTGCATTGGGTTTATATGTGCATTATATAATCTACTCTGTTCTTTAGATATCAGCATTTAAAAACAATTTCATCTTACCACTAGTTTTGTCTCTATTTAAGAACATAACACATTCTTTCCTTCTCTCTTTTAGGCCAATCTTGCTCTCTCTCCAACTGTCCTTCTCTCCCCACCTAAAAGTCCTGAGTCCAAACAGCCGCCCACTGCCTCCAGTCCCATCAGCTCCTGCAGCTCCCTGAGCTCCACCCTGCAGCCCCATCAGCTGTCCTGTGAAGATGAGGCACCGGTTAGCTTCGAGCAGCCGGTTGAGGGGACTCCGCTGCTCAGCATCAACAAGGTCAACTAGCTTATCAATATCAATATTAGTACCAAGTCTGGCCTGGGAACTAACTGTAATGACACAATGGTGTCCTGTAGAGCTAAGATTTGATTCTGATAAAGAAGTGATATTCTTTTACATTCTGTATAACATATTTACACTAATAAGTAAACTTGACACACATTCCTTACTTCAGAACATTGGAAATGTCTGGAGCCCCTAAAGGGACATGAGGAATAAAAATGATAAAAACTAGATGGGAGGAAAAATTATATTTCAGTGCTTTTGCATTCACTCACAGACCTTTTGCATTTTCCCTGAGAAACTTTGCGTTTGCTCACAAAACTTTTGTGATTGAAAATAATATGAGGTGGTGGGGGGGAAATGGAACATTTCTTGGTGAAATGCAATATTTTTGCGAGAGTGTGCAAATGTTGTGAGGGACTAGTCAAAGTTTCTTTGGGTAACGCAATACCTTTGCAAGAGAATGCAGAGTTTCTTGGGGTAACAGTACTTTTGCAAGAGAACGCAATGCTGTGTGAGAGAACACAGTACTTTTGTGAGAGAATGGAAAGTTTCTTAGGGTAACACAAAGTAGGAGAATGCATTGAAATGTAAAATTTACTCCCATCTCATATTTGTTTCTATCATCATGTCCCCTTTATAGAAAAATAAAAAAAAATGAATTTTTTGAGGGATACTCGCATAGAATTTACTTAAATATATACATTTCAAATATACTATAACTGGTTTAGGGTAGCATCAGTAAATAATTATTGGTATTGCAGGGCTGTGATCACACATTTCAGACTGTGAGTGATAACTTAAGTTGAACTGGTCATTGAAAATCCTGTGTTTGTTGTAGACTAATGTCAGTGGCAAAACATGATCTGATGAAAGTTCAGCAGTAACCTTTTACAGGCTTGCTGTTTCTCAGAGAATCTCTTATGTGTGCAGAATAGGATCTGATGATATCAGCATGAAGGTGCACATCCCTTTGCGTGCAGGCAGTATTGTGGGCTTAAGCTCTGCGTAAGCCTATAGAGACTGTCCATGCACTGCCTGAGAACATAACAACAAGGTTTGCAAACTCTAATCCAATCAGGCCACTTCTGCATCACACCCTCTGTGCTTCTTCAAAGAGCATTCACAAAAGAATGCAACCATAACAGATAATTGTTTATATTCTGTAAAAGAAGTACTTAGCTGCTGAACTATGTGATGCACAAGTACTACTGTACTTTTGACAAATTATGCAGTGTACCTACAGAGCATGCTGCATTGAATACTACTCTATATCCCACAATGTGTTTGGCTCAACTTAGCCTTCCAGTTCCTGTGTGAGGAATGCACTGGTAGTAATATCAAATTTACATGAAAAGTTCAGATGCAAAACCAGCTAAAAGCCATCTCGGTCTAAACTGAGATAATGTTACTGAGTGAATGCTCGTGACACATAGTATACGTCCATCAAATACTTTTACTTCAGACTTGCTAAATTCCAGCCTCAGCCCAATGAGAACTACCAGTACTTACATAGAAACCTATACAAAGTAGCCAGAAAGAAATGCTAATTTTAAAGAAATACGTCAGATACAGACCTTGTTGGGAGAGGCTATTTACACTAACTCTGGCCACCAACATGTTATTGGGCTAGTTAAAACTACAAAAGACAAGAAATAAAGACCAGCTCCTGTGATGTAGATGGTAAAGCATGTGCCAAAGTATTTTTTGACGTGATCAACCCCAGCTTGAATTCGCCTTTTGCCTAACATTTTTTTTCTTCCTTTTTGTTGTATATCCTTAAAATCTAGAATAGGTTGCAAAAAAAAAAAAAAAAAAAAAATCTATGATCTCATTTTAGGGCATCATTGTTGCACTCCGAACATGCAGGCTATATAAAAAAAAATAGACAGAAACCATCACAGGAAGGAACAGGAACCAGTCGCAGTATGCACTGTGACAAGTCAAAAAGACTTTGACTAGTCAAAAAGAATGTTGATTATAGATTTATTTAGTTTTTCTCTTAGTACTGAAAAGAATCAATAAAAATAGTTAATTGTCTAATTAAAATGCCATTTTACCATATTAAGAGGAACAGCCAATATCACCTAAATGTTAGATTACTATGAAATTTTTCCGTAAATGATTCATAAACCTTTACATTAGGCCTCCATTTGATTTGACCGAAAAACACCCTTGATTTTACCCAATATTTATGTATTTTATGCTTATCAAAGTATTGTTGTTAGCTGGTTTTATTATAGTAAAAGTGTAGTAACCATGTTTTTTTTAACAGATTGATTACCATTTGTATAACCACAGTTTTACTAAAAAATACCATGGTTAAACTGTGGTTAGTGTAGCAAAACCATAGTTAATTTGTGGTTACAATGGTTTAATTACAATAACCATGTTTTGTTTTTTTTATTTGTAGTCATGCTTAATTTTCGTAAGGGGATGGCTAATTGTGTGGCACATGGAGTTGCAGCCAATGTAGAGCATTTCATTAACTAGATGAGTAAAGTTTGAGAACAAACTTTAAGTTGGCTTGAGAAAGCCTAGCCTGAAAGTTTGAAGCAGTTGTAAAAGTATGGAAGCAGCTAGCATCATTTAACATTTTGTTAACATGTTTTAGCATAATTAGCTTATTTCTTGTAGTTTTATAGGCTGATTACAATGTTGTTCGCATGATTAACTTGTTGTTAGCATAATTTGCAAATTACTAGAATGTTGTTAGCATGATTAGCATGTTGCTAGTATGTTTCTAACATGATTAGCATGCTGTTACCATGATTAGTAAGTTACTAGCATATTGTTAGCATGATTGCCAAGGTAATAGCATGTTGTTAGCATGATTCTAGATGTTACTTACTTTTGGTAGCATGTTTCTATCATGATTAGCAAGTTACTAGCATGATTAGCATGTTGATGATTAGCATGTTCTTCTAGCATGTTTCTAGCATGATTAGCATGTTGCTAGCATGTTTCTAGCATGATTAGCAAAGTTGCTAGCATGTTTCTAGCATGATTAGCAAGTTGCTAGCATGTTTCTAACATGATTAACAAAGTTTCTTAGCATGTTTCTAGCATGATTAGCAAAGTTGTTAGCATGTTTCTAGCATGATTAGCAAAGTTGTTAGCATGTTTCTAGCATGATTAGCAAGTTCTTAGCATGTTTCTAGCATGATTAGCATGTTGCTAGCATGTTTCTAGCATGATTAGCATGTTGCTAGCATGTTTCTAGCATGATTAGCAAAGTTGCTAGCATGTTTCTAGCATGATTAGCAAGTTGATAGCATGTTTCTAGCATGATTAGCATGTTGCTAGCATGTTTCTAGCATGATTAGCAAAGTTGCTAGCATGTTTCTAGCATGATTAGCATGTTGCTAGCATGTTTCTAGCATGATTAGCAAATTTGCTAGCATGTTTCTAGCATGATTAGCAAAGTTGCTAGCATGTTTCTAGCATGATTAGCATGTCGTTAGCATGTTTCTAGCATGATTAGCATGATTAGCATGTTAGCATGTTTCTAGCATGTTTCTAGCATGATTAGCATGTCATTACCATGTTACTAGCATGATTAGCAAGTTATTAGCATGTTTCTAGCATGATTAGCAAGTTGCTAGCATGTTTCTAGCATGATTAGCAAAGTTGCTAGCATGTTTCTAGCATGATTAGCATGTTGCTAGCATGTTTCTAGCATGATTAGCAAGTTGCTAGCATGTTTCTAGCATGATTAGCAAGTTGTTAGCATGTTTCTAGCATGATTAGCAAGTTGTTAGCATGTTGCTAGCATGTTTCATAGCATGTTTAGCATTATTTGCTAGCATGTTTCTAGCATGATTAGCAAAGTTGCTAGCATGTTTCTAGCATGATTAGCAAGTTGCTAGCATGTTTCTAGCATGATTAGCAAGTTGCTAGCATGTTTCTAGCATGATTAGCATGATTAGCAAAGTCGCTAGCATGTTTCTAGCATTGATTAGCAAGTTGCTAGCATGTTTCTAGCATGATTAGCATGTTGCTAGCATGTTGCTAGCATGTTTCTAGCATGATTAGCAAAGTTGCTAGCATGTTTCTAGCATGATTAGCAAGTTGCTAGCATGTTTCTAGCATGATTAGCATGTTGCTAGCATGTTTCTAGCATGATTAGCATGTTGCTAGCATGTTTCTAGCATGATTAGCAAGTTGTTAGCATGTTGCTAGCATGTTTCTAGCATGATTAGCATTGTTAGCATGTTTCTAGCATGATTAGCATGTTTCTAGCATGATTAGCAAGTTGTTAGCATGTTGCTAGCATGTTTCTAGCATGATTAGCAAAGTTGCTAGCATGTTTCTAGCATGATTAGCAAAGTTGCTAGCATGTTTCTAGCATGATTAGCAAAGTTGTTAGCATGTTGCTAGCATGATTAGCAAAGTTCTTAGCATGTTTCTAGCATGATTAGCATGTTAGCAGCATGTTTCTAGCATGTTTCTAGCATGATTAGCAAAGTTGCTAGCATGTTTCTAGCATGATTAGCAAAGTTTTCTAGCATGTTTCTAGCATGATTAGCATGTTGCTAGCATGTTTCTAGCATGATTAGCAAAGTTGTTAGCATGTTTCATGATTCTAGCATGATTAGCATGTTGCTAGCATGTTTTCTAGCATGATTAGCATGTTGCTAGCATGTTTCTAGCATGATTAGCAAAGTTGCTAGCATGTTTCTAGCATGATTAGCAAGTTGCTAGCATGTTTCTAGCATGATTAGCAAAGTTGCTAGCATGTTTCTAGCATGATTAGCAAGTTGCTAGCATGTTTCTGTTTCTGATTAGCAAAGTTGCTAGCATGTTTCTAGCATGATTAGCAAAGTTGCTAGCATGTTTCTAGCATGATTAGCAAAGTTGTTAGCATGTTTCTAGCATGATTAGCAAGTTGCTTAGCATGTTTCTAGCATGATTAGCATGTTGTTAGCATGTTTCTAGCATGATTAGCATGTTGTTAGCATGTTTCTCTCATGATTTAGCAAAGTTGCTTAGCATGTTTCTAGCATGATTAGCAAAGTTGCTAGCATGTTTCTAGCATGATTAGCAAATGTCTAGCATGTTTCTAGCATGATTAGCATGTTCGCATAGCATGTTTCTAGCATGATTAGCAAAGTTCTTTAGCATGTTTCTAGCATGATTAGCAAAGTTGCTAGCATGTTTCTAGCATGATTAGCAAGTTTCTTAGCATGTTTCTAGCATGATTAGCAAGTTGCTAGCATGTTTCTAGCATGATTAGCAAAGTTGTTAGCATGTTTCTAGCATGATTAGCATGTTGCTAGCATGTTTCTAGCATGATTAGCAAAGTTGTTAGCATGTTTCTAGCATGATTAGCAAAGTTGTTAGCATGTTTCTAGCATGATTAGCATGTTTCTAGCATGTTTCTAGCATGATTATCAAAGTTGCTAGCATGTTTCTAGCATGATTAGCATGTTCTTTAGCATGTTTCTAGCATGATTAGCATTTGTTAGTGTTTCTAGCATGTTTCTAGCATGATTAGCAATTTAGCATGTCTATGCATGTTTCTAGCATGATTAGCATGTTGCTAGCATGTTTCTAGCATGATTAGCAAAGTTGCTAGCATGTTTCTAGCATGATTAGCATGATTAGCATGTTCTGGAGCATGTTTCTAGCATGATTAGCAAAGTTCTTTAGCATGTTTCTAGCATGATTAGCATGTTGTTAGCATGTTTCTAGCATGATTAAGTAAAGCATTCTAGCTGATTAATGTTTCATGCATGATTATTAGCAAGTTCTTAGCATGTTTCTAGCATGATTAGCAAAGTTGCTAGCATGTTTCTAGCATGATTAGCAAGTTTTAGTTTCATGTTTCTAGCATGATTAGCATGTTTAGCATGTTTCTAGCATGTTTCTAGCATGATTAGCAAAGTTGCTAGCATGTTTCTAGCATGATTAGCAAGTTCTTTAGCATGTTTCTAGCATGATTAGCATGTTGCTAGCATGTTTCTAGCATGATTAGCAAAGTTGCTTAGCATGTTTCTAGCATGATTAGCAAGTTGTCTAGCATGTTTCTAGCATGATTAGCAAAGTTGTAGCATGTTTCTAGCATGATTAGCATGTTTAGTAGCATGTTTCTAGCATGATTAGCATGTTTTAGCATGTTTCTAGCATGATTAGCATGTTGCTAGCATGTTTCTAGCATGATTAGCAAAGTTCTTTAGCATGTTTCTAGCATGATTAGCATGTTGCTAGCATGTTTCTAGCATGATTAGCATGTTTGCTAGCATGTTTCTAGCATGTTTCTAGCATGATTAGCATGTTTCTAGCATGTTTCTAGCATGATTAGCATGTTGCTAGCATGTTTCTAGCATGATTAGCAAAGTTCTTTAGCATGTTTCTAGCATGATTAGCAAGTTGCTAGCATGTTTCTAGCATGATTAGCAAGTTGCTAGCATGTTTCTAGCATGATTAGCAAAGTTCTTTAGCATGTTTCTAGCATGATTAGCAAAGTTGCTAGCATGTTTCTAGCATGATTAGCAAAGTTGCTAGCATGTTTCTAGCATGATTAGCATGTTTCTAGCATGTTTCTAGCATGATTAGCATGTTTCTTAGCATGTTTCTAGCATGATTAGCAAAGTTGTTGATGTTTAGCATGTTTTAGCATGTTTCTAGCATGATTAGCAAAGTTGCTAGCATGTTTCTAGCATGATTAGCAAGTTGTTAGCAGCATGTTTCTAGCATGATTAGCATGTTTCTAGCATGTTTCTAGTTGCATGATTAGCATGTTTAGCATGTTTCTAGCATGTTTCTAGCATGATTAGCAAAGTTGCTAGCATGTTTCTAGCATGATTAGCATTGTTGTTAGCATGTTTCTAGCATGATTAGCATGTTAGCATGTTTCATGTTTCTAGCATGATTAGCAAAGTTGCTAGCATGTTTCTAGCATGATTAGCATGTTGTTAGCATGTTTCTAGCATGTTTCTAGCATGATTAGCAAGTTTGCTAGCATGTTTCTAGCATGATTAGCATGCATGTTAGCATGTTGATTAGCATGTTTCTAGCATGATTAGCATGTTAGCAAAGCATGTTTCTAGCATGATTAGCAAAGTTGCTTAGCATGTTTCTAGCATGATTAGCAAAGTTGCTAGCATGTTTCTAGCATGATTCTAGCATAGCAAAGTTGCTAGCATGTTTCTAGCATGATTAGCAAAGTTGTTAGCATGTTTCTAGCATGATTAGCAAAGTTGCTTGCATGTGTTTCTAGCATGATTAGCAAGTTCTTAGCATGTTTCTAGCATGATTAGCAAAGTTGTTTCTAGCATGATTATGTTTCTAGCATGATTAGCATTGATTAGCATGTTGCTAGCATGTTTCTAGCATGATTAGCATGTTGCTAGCATGTTTCTAGCATGATTAGCAAAGTTCTTAGCATGTTTCTAGCATGATTAGCAAGTTTCTTAGCATGTTTCTAGCATGATTAGCAAAGTTGTTAGCATGTTTCTAGCATGATTAGCAAAGTTGCTAGCATGTTTCTAGCATGATTAGCATGTTGCTAGCATGTTTCTGATTAGCATGATTATGCAAAGTTGCTAGCATGTTTCTAGCATGATTAGCATGTTGCTAGCATGTTTCTAGCATGATTAGCAAAGTTGCTAGCATGTTTCTAGCATGATTAGCAAGTTGTTAGCATGTTTCTAGCATGATTAGCATGTTAGCATGTTGCATGCATGTTTCTAGCATGATTAGCAAAGTTGCTTAGCATGTTTCTAGCATGATTAGCAAAGTTTAGCATGTTTCTAGCATGATTAGCATGTTGCTAGCATGTTTCTAGCATGATTAGCATGTTGCTAGCATGTTTCTAGCATGATTAGCATGTTGTTAGCATGTTTCTAGCATGATTAGCAAAGTTGCTAGCATGTTTCTAGCATGATTAGCAAGTTTGCTAGCATGTTTCTAGCATGATTATGATTATGTTTCAGCATGATTAGCATGTTCTTCCTAGCATGTTTCTAGCATGATTAGCATGTTGCTAGCATGTTTCTAGCATGATTAGCAAAGTTGCTAGCATGTTTCTAGCATGATTAGCAAAGTTGTTAGCATGTTTCTAGCATGATTAGCAAAGTTCTTAGCATGTTTCTAGCATGATTTCTAGTTTCTAGCATGATTAGCAAAGTTCTTTAGCATGTTTCTAGCATGTTTCTAGATTAGCATGTTGCTAGCATGTTTCTAGCATGATTAGCAAGTTGTTAGCATGTTTCTAGCATGATTAGCATGTTGCTAGCATGTTTCTAGCATGATTAGCATGTTTAGCATGTGTTTCTAGCATGATTAGCAAAGTTGCTAGCATGTTTCTAGCATGATTTAGCAAAGTTCTTTAGCATGTTTCTAGCATGATTAGCAAAGTTGCTAGCATGTTTCTAGCATGATTAGCAAAGTTCTTAGCATGTTTCTAGCATGATTAGCAAAGTTGCTAGCATGTTTCTAGCATGATTAGCAAAGTTGCTAGCATGTTTCTAGCATGATTAGCATGATTAGCATGTTTCTAGCATGTTTTCTAGCATGATTCTAGCATGTTAGCTTAGCATGTTTCTAGCATGTTTCTAGCATGATTAGCAAAGTTGCTAGCATGTTTCTAGCATGATTAGCAAAGTTGCTAGCATGTTTCTAGCATGATTAGCAAAGTTAGCATGTTAGCATGTTTCTAGCATGATTAGCAAAGTTGCTAGCATGTTTCTAGCATGATTAGCAAGCATGTTTCTAGCATGTTTCTAGCATGATTAGCATGTTGCTAGCATGTTTCTAGCATGATTAGCAAATGTTTCTAGCATGCATGTTTCTAGCATGATTAGCATGATTAGCAAAGTCTTTAGCATGTTTCTAGCATGATTAGCAAGTTGCTAGCATGTTTCTAGCATGATTAGCATGTTAGCAAGCATGTTTCTAGCATGATTAGCATGTCTTAGCATGTTTCTAGCATGATTAGCAAAGTTAGCATGTTCTAGCATGTTTCTAGTATGATTAGCATGTCGCTAGCATGTTTCTAGCATGATTAGCAAAGTTGTTAGCATGTTTCTAGTATAATTATAATGTTAGCATGTTTCTAGTATAATTATAAATGTCGCTAGCATGTTTCTAGCATGATTAGCAAAGTTGCTAGCATGTTTCTAGCATGATTAGCAAAGTTCTTAGCATGTTTCTAGCATGATTAGCATGTTCTAGCATGTTTCTAGCATGACTAGCATGTCACTAGCATGTTTCTAGCATGAGTAGCATGTCCTTAGCATGTTTCTAGCATGATTAGCAAAGTTGCTAGCATGTTTCTAGCATGATTATCAAAGTTCTTTAGCATGTTTCTAGCATGATTAGCATGTTTTTAGCATGTTTCTAGCATGATTAGCATGTTGCAAGCATGTTTCTAGCATGATTAGCATGTCGCTAGCATGTTTCTAGCATGATTAGCATGATTAGCAGCATGTTTCTAGCATGTTTCTAGCATGATTAGCATGTTTCTAGCATGTTTCTAGCATGATTAGCATGTTGCTAGCAGCATGTTTCTAGCATGATTAGCAAGTTGTTAGCATGTTTCTAGCATGTTTCTAGCATGATTAGCATGTTCTTGTTTGTTTCTAGCATGATTAGCATGTTTTTAGCATGTTTCTAGCATGATTAGCATGTCGTAGCATGTTTCTAGCATGATTAGCAAAGTTCGCTAGCATGTTTCTAGCATGATTAGCATGTTGCTAGCATGTTTTCTGGCATGATTAGCATGTTGTTAGCATGTTTCTAGCATGATTAGCATGTTTCTAGCATGTTTCTAGCATGATTAGCATAGTTGCATGTTTCTAGCATGATTAGCATTTCTTTAGCATGTTTCTAGCATGATTAGCATGTTTCTAGCATGTTTCTAGCATGATTAGCATGTTGTAGCATGTTTCTAGCATGATTTAGTTGTAGCATGTTTCTAGCATGATTAGCATGTTGATAGCATGTTTCTAGCATGATTAGCAAAGTTCTTTAGCATGTTTTCTAGCATGATTAGCAAAGTTGCTAGCATGTTTCTAGCATGATTAGCATGTTTCTAGCATGTTTCTAGCATGATTAGCAATTAGTTGTCTAGCATGTTTCTAGCATGATTAGCAAAGTTCTTAGCATGTTTCTAGCATGATTAGCAAAGTTAGAGCATGTTTCTAGTTGATTAGAAAGAACATGATTTTAAAGCATGATTATTGAGTATCTATGGTTTCTAGCATGATTACATTAAACATAGTTCAAACAGACATTCTTTTGGTCAATGAAAGTCTATGGGACTTTTTATGATTTTTAATATTATGATTAAGAAAACCGTAACTCAAACCAGTCTGAAAAGATATAGCACACTAAGTCAGAACAGTATGAAGATCTGACCCGAGTTTGGAGTATGTAGCATGAACGGTCAGGAGGAGCAGGTGTCCAAAAATTTCGTTAAGCATGAGAAAAATTGAAGAATGTTTCTAACATGATTAAAAAAGTTTGTCAAGCATGTTTCTAGCATGATTAGCAAGTTAATAGCATGTTTCTAGCATGATTAGCAAAGTTGTAGCATGTTTCTAAAATGATTAGCAAAGTTTTAGCATGTTTCTAGCATGATTAGCAAAGTTTAGCATGTTTCTAGCATGATTAGCATGTTTAGCATGTTTCTAGCATGATTAGCATGTTTGAAGCATGTTTCTAGCATGATTAGCATGTTTTTAGCATGTTTCTAGCATGATTAGCATGTTTCTAGCATGATTAGCATGTTTCTAGCATGATTAGCAAATGATAGCAGCATGCATGTTTCTAGCATGATTAGCATGTTGCTAGCATGTTTCTAGCATGATTAGCAAAGTTGCTAGCATGTTTCTAGCATGATTAGCAAAGTTCTTAGCATGTTTCTAGCATGATTAGCAAATTGCTAGCATGTTTCTAGCATGATTAGCATGTTTATGTTTCTAGCATGTTTCTAGCATGATTAGCATGATTAGCATGTCGCTAGCATGTTTCTAGCATGATTAGCATGTTGCTAGCATGTTTCTAGCATGATTAGCAAAGTTCTTTAGCATGTTTCTAGCATGATTAGCATGTTTCTAGCATGTTTCTAGCATGATTAGCATGTTAGCATGTTTCTAGCATGATTAGCAAAGTTGTCTAGCATGTTTCTAGCATGATTAGCATGTCGCTAGCATGTTTCTAGCATGATTAGCAAAGTTGCTAGCATGTTTCTAGCATGATTAGCATGTTGTTAGCATAGCATGTTTAGCATGATTAGCAATGTTTAGCATGTTTCTAGCATGATTTAGCATGTCACTAGCATGTTTCTAGCATGATTAGCATGTTGCTAGCATGTTTCTAGCATGATTAGCATGTTGCTAGCATGTTTCTAGCATGATTAGCAAAGTTGCTAGCATGTTTCTAGCATGATTAGCATGTTTCTAGCATGTTTCTAGCATGATTAGCATGTTGCTTAGCATGTTTCTAGCATGATTAGCATGTTAGCGCATGCATGTTTCTAGCATGATTAGCATGACTAGCATGTTGCTAGCATGTTTCTAGCATGATTAGCATGTCGCTAGCATGTTTCTAGCATGATTAGCATGTTGCTAGCATGTTTCTAGCATGATTAGCATGTCGCTAGCATGTTTCTAGCATGATTAGCATGTCGTTAGCATGTTTCTAGCATGATTAGCATGTCGCTAGCATGTTTCTAGCATGATTAGCATGTCGCTAGCATGTTTCTAGCATGATTAGCATGTCATTAGCATGTTTCTAGCATGATTAGCATGTTGCTAGCATGTTTCTAGCATGATTTCTAGCATGTCGCTAGCATGTTTCTAGCATGATTAGCAAAGTTCTAGCATGTTTCTAGCATGATTAGCATTTCTAGCATGATTCTAGCATGATTAGCAAGTCAGAACACTCTAGCATGATTAGCATGATTAGCAAGTTGCTAGCATGTTTCTAGCATGATTAGCATGTCGCTAGCATGTTTCTAAAGCATGATTAGCATGTCACTAGCATGTTTTCTAGCATGATTAGCATGTTAGCATGTTTCTAGCATGATTCTAGCATGATTAGCATGTTGCTAGCATGTTTCTAGCATGATTAGCATGTCGCTAGCATGTTTCTAACATGATTAGCATGTCGCTAGCATGTTTCTAGCATGATTAGCATGTCGCTAGCATGTTTCTCTAGCATGATTAGCATGTCACTAGCATGTTTCTAGCATGATTAGCAAAGTTGCTAGCATGTTTCTAGCATGATTAGCATGTCGCTAGCATGTTTCTAGCATGATTAGCATGTCGCTAGCATGTTTCTAGCATGATTAGCATGTCGCTAGCATGTTTCTAGCATGATTAGCATGTCACTAGCATGTTTCTAGCATGATTAGCAAGTCACTAGCATGTTTCTAACATGATTAGCAAAGTTGCTAGCATGTTTCTAGCATGACTAGCATGTCACTAGCATGTTTCTAACATGATTAGCATGTCGCTAGCATGTTTTTTAACATGACTAGCATGTCGTTAGCATGTTTCTAGCATGATTAGCATGTCGCTAACATGTTTTTTAGCATTACTAGCATGTCGCTAGCATGTTTCTAACATGATTAGCATGTCGCTAGCATGTTTTTAGCATGACTAGCATGTCGCTAGCATGTTTTTAGATTACTAGCATGTCGCTAGCATGTTTCTAACATGATTAGCATGTCGATAGATGTTTCTAGATGATTAGATGATAGATAGATAGATATGTTTCTAGATAGATAGATAGATAGATAGATAGATAGATAGATTCTAGATGATAGATAGATAGATAGATAGATAGATAGATAGATATGATTAGATGATAGATAGATGAGATAGATAGATTAGATAGATAGATAGATAGATAGATAGATAGATAGATAGATAGATGATAGATAGATAGATAGATAGATAGATAGATAGATAGATAGATAGATGATAGATAGATAGATAGATAGATAGATAGATAGATAGATAGATAGATAGATAGATAGATAGATAGATAGATAGATAGATAGATAGATAGATAGATAGATAGATAGATAGATAGATATAGATAGATTAGATAGATAGATATAGATAGATAGATAAGATTAGATGATAGATAGATAGATAGATAGATAGATAGATAGATAGATAGATAGATTAGATAGATAGATAGATAGATAGATAGATAGATAGATAGATAGATAGATAGATGATAGATAGATAGATAGATAGATAGATAGATAGATAGATAGATAGATAGATAAGATTTGAAGATAGATAGATAGATAGATAGATAGATAGATAGATAGATAGATAGATAGATAGATAGATAGATAGATAGATAGATAGATAGATTTGATAGATAGATAGATAGATAGATAGATAGATAGATAGATAGATAGATAGATAGATAGATAGATATAGATAGATAGATAGATAGATAGATAGATAGATAGATAGATAGATAGATTAGATAGATAGAAACAGAGATAGATAGATAGATAGATAGATAGATAGATAGATTTTTAGATATTAGATAGATAAGAACATAGATATCTTAAAAGAACATAGATATCTTAAAGGCTTCTAGAGTATCTATGGCTTAAACAGCAGTTTACATTAAACATAGTTCAAACAGACATGGACTTTTGGTCAATGAAAGTCTATGGGACTTTTTATGATTTTTAATATTAATTTTTAAGAAAACCGTAACTCAAACCAGTCTGAAAAGATATAGCACACTAAGTCAGAACAGTATGAAGATCTGACCCGAGTTTGGAGTATGTAGCTTGAACGGTCTAGGAGGAGTAGGTGTCCAAAAAATTTGCGGCCAGAAAAATAATAAGAAGAAGAATAATAATAAGTTTAAATAGGATTTCAGTAAGTTGGCTTTCCCAAGCCAACTTAATAATCTTAAATAGTAGATCAGTAAGTTGGCTTTCTCAAGCCAACTTAATGAGGTTCTGTTGAGTTAGCATGCTGCTAACTGCAAGTGAATATGTCAGTTGTAGTCTATTAATTTATGCATTCAACAAACACAGCTAGGCTGATTTTGTGTATCTACTCTACAGAGTCGAGCTAGACTGTCATTTAAGCGACGACTGCCCACGCGACAACACAGGAAGTCCGCATGTGAGGAGACAAAATGGAACGAGGGAAATGACTCTCCGTGTGAACCAGATAGTCAACAGCAGAATGGAGATGAAGTGGAATTGTTTGGTGGGCCTTCGCAGGAGGATGCAGAGGATAAAACAAACTCTGTTCAACCCACCAATGGCCCACAACAGGAAAAAGACAGGACAGAGCACTTAGATGTACCCCAAGACAATGAGGGGACTGAAGTAACCCATATAGGAAATAAGGAGGAAGTAACTGAGGGAGGATATGAACCTTCTGACTGTAAACAGACCCAAGAAGAAGAGAAGGAAGAGACAGAAGAGGACAGGACAGAAGTGAAAGAGGACATGGAAGTGCTGGGTGCAGAGAACAACCCAGAATAGAACAGGGTAAAGATCATCAAAATGTTTTTTTGTTTTTTTTTTAATTGCAAGATAAGCATTAATTTAGCAACTGAATAGTGAGAAGGTTTTTGCAGACAATGGTTGAATTAATGGAGTTTCTAACAAACATTCAGGTGGATTTGCTGAGAATAGGCTCCAGTACAGATGAAGAGAGACAATGTCTGATTGCCAGGATTAAATTGACCATATGCATAGAGCGTTTTTTAAAACTTTCGCATAATGATAAGCCAGCTCATAAAATTCCGTTGTAGCTCATTTTATATGTGCTATATATAGGTGGAGACTCTTGAGACCGCTCTCCTGCCTCGTTCTTATCAGAAACTGAGAAAAATACTAATTGCAACATCGTAAATAATAATAGCGGCATGAACATGAAGTTTTATATCTTTTAACAACATGTACTTTAAATGCAGAGCCTGGTAATCCCAGAGGAGTACCTAGACACGTAGTTGTACATTTACATGCTGACAGCTAAACGCTGTCTAAACTGTTTAATCTAACGTTAGCAAGCTAGAGATGCTTCTCATCAACGACATCTTAATAGTATTTGTGATAATCAATAACTTGCTTTCATAGTCATGAACACATTTTTAAAATCGTGTAATATTTTAAAGCCTTTATTATTTCTACAGCTGTGCAGTAAAATTCGCTTCAAAGATTCACTTTTCATTCATAGACACAACATGAAAAAATGTCTTTTCACGAAAAACAACGACTTTTTAAGATGAAAATTACATAAAATTACCCTTAACCAGAAGATGGCAGCAGAGGATCACTCATTAGCTGCAGCTGCCATTTCGACTCCCTAGTTTTTTCAGATCTTGCTGTTTGATTTATTATAAAATTACTAGTATAACAAATTTTAGTGCTTTTACCGCACTGAAGTTATATAGTATAGCAAGTGCAGAAAGTTCAAACACAAACAGCCTATAAGGGTGAATTATTTAAATACTTATTTATAGTTCACTACAAATATATAAGAATTAAATAATGCATTCAATATGAATCGGAAATATTTTAGATTTAATTTATTAACTACATCTTTTAAGTTTTATCTTGAACTGTAAAAGCTATTAAATAGCCTATATTCAACCAACACAAACTTGTTACTGCTGTAGTTTTGTTACTCTGAATTTAGTCTTAATTATTTAATGCACAGCTTTATTTTTGACATTGGCTTGTCAGATGATTGGTTCGGTTATTACTGTCAATCATAGCAATGACTCGCAGCATATTTAGCGGATTTACTCATTCTTGAAATGGTATACATGGACGTTTGGTCCTCTTAAACAAATGATTTTTTTTTCTTCGAATTGTGAATTTCTTCGAATTGTGAATGAGATTATGTAGAGAAAATGAGCACTCTTATTACGGCACAGTACAGCTGAGCGAAAATGACTGAGCTGGCTTGTCTAAAACAAGGAAGTAATCCATGCACATGGTCTCTTTTAGGACTGTGGATTTGCTAAAGCAAATATTACACAAAGGGTTAGATTTTATCAACACACTCTTATGGCAATTTGTAACTATGTATGTTGGTGGGTGAATTTGTATAATCTTATTTGTATGTTTTTGCACCCCACTGCTGGTTGGGTTAAAAAAGATTTTTGTTCAAATCAGATTCAAAATTTGCCATCAACTGCAAAAATGTCTAACAACTACCTTTTCTTAAGAGATCAGGTGGAATTTTACAGCTAAAATGAGGCCATTATATCAAACCCTGAGTTTCTATTCAAACTCTGTAGGGTATGTCTGAGTTATTTATATGCCTCAATTACCTTGCTTGCTTTTACTTTTAGATAAACTAATGTTGAATTCTTATTTGCTGTTCAGAGAACAAGGACGCTTTCACCTTTGGAAAGCATTCTGCATTATAAAAGTGCTTTTCCAGCCTTTACCCTATTTGAATATTCATGTGATTCAGTTTACAAAATGACAAATATGACTGAAATAGGTGTATTTTTATTGACTGTCAGGTAATTTGAAATATCTGACATGCCTCTGTGACAGTCCTAGGCTCTGTAAACAGCAAAAGTTGACTAGAAAAGCTTCTTGAAAACCTCAGAAATGCTTCTTATCTGTCAGTCATTTTGAGTATTTAGATTTACTGACATTGAGTTGGCTGAGAGGGTTGTGGAGAGGGTGTTTGGTTAAAGTTGCAAAATCACAAGTCACTAACTGCACTTTTATTTTCTGATGGTTATTGAAATTCATATTTTTTTACATCTAGCAAAAAAAATGATAAATAAGATAAATACAAAGAATATAAGGAACATAGTGGCAGATATATTGCAAGAGCCAAATTTACCAGCATTCTCCACTGCTGCTATGCAAAGATACTTTAATATTAAATAACATGCCTGGAATGTATCACTGTGATTGCAAAGCTACTGTACTGCATCAATGACCTTTTACTTCCCCATATAAGACTGAATAAAGAGCTTTATTTACACCTATTAGATGGTTTCCTTTATTACGGGGTTGGGTGTTTGTAAGTTTAATCGTAAACAATGATATCTGGTCTTTTCTTATAGTTTTCTTTATTTAGCATTAAAGGGATAGTCAAAATTAAAATAATGCCATTATTTACTCAAGCAATTGACTTTGTGGAACTTAGAGTTATTCTGCAGAATGCCAAAGCTGCTTTTTTTTTTGAAACAATGAAAGTGAAAATATACAAACGCCTTACTACAGTTTGAATGAGTTTCCATTACATTTGTTCCCCAAATAAGGAGACGTCACTGACTGACCCCACCCCTAAACACAACCGAACCATCACTGTGACGTGAGCAAACCAGGTAACACAGTGGAAAACACTATTATGGCTTCGCCCATTGATCCAGAAAGTCCCATTGCTGCTGTTCAAAGACTTATCCACCATGTGTTCCGAGGCCTATTTGAATGAGTTTGAATGAAGTTTGGCAGCTCTTTTTTGTTTTGTATTTTTATTTTTATTAAAACTTCTGGACGTGACGTGAGCAATGTTGCCAGATTGGAAATGTCCAAGTATTGTACCAGAAGCTCAAAATTATTGTATTTGGAAGAAAATTATCATACAGTCAAATGTACAGAATACAGCTATTTACCTAGACCAACAACTTTTTTACACAACCTACAATTTACTAAACTTAATAACTATGCGTTCCTTCATGGGAAGGACCAAACTCCACCTCTGAGTTGCTGTCCTTTTGCGGTACATATTTTTTTCTGTCCGTATAGCCTTTACAGAAATATTACACTTGAAAAACACTTTAGAGTTACAATTTCTTTATATTTTATAATAAAACAATATGTTATTTGAACAATTACACCTTCTTGAGCCATCAATGTAGCAATGTTTGTTTTAAAATGATTTATATAGAATTCCAAGTGGAAAAAAGGCCCATGTTAAGTCCACTGTCTCTTTTCAGTTATCAGAAATTTTCTCATTTATCTCATGATTTCATATGAAGCTTTTAGTTGAAGTCACTGGTGTGACTTACTTTATTGTTAGGGAACTGTAAAAAACTAGAATACAAATGGATTAAACTATTTAATTTAGTGAGTACCATGAATGACAACATGTGGTTTGATACCTTACAGCGGCCATTTTGTAAAATGCATTTTTCATTAAAATTGTCACTGGTGTTACTGTCACTGGTGTTACCTTCCTTATTGGTAACAGCAGTGAAATTTAGTATCAGGTCTTATGTATGTCACTGGTGATTCATTGTGTCACTGGCGTTACTGTTTTCCTGTCACATTAAATAAATAAATAACCTCTTTATTTCTTGCATTTTCATTATTTTTCTGTAACTCTGACAACATGTGCTGAAAAAAAAAAAAATCAAGAAATAATATTTCATAAAAACCTTTAATATTGCCAAAGGTAAGACCGGTGACAAAAAATGGTACATGAGGTCTTTAAATAATTGCAAAAAATCATTAAGCTGTCATTTATGTATGCAGAAAGTCAAAAGGTAATCTAATAATGTGGTCTCAGTTTAAATGTTAGAAAAATAAATACATTTTAAGACATCTTGCCATAGCAAAAGTGGACATTTCTGTAGAATGACCCTTTTAATTGTACAAACAGCTCATTTTGCTGCTTAATATTGCAAATTGGTGTGTCTTACCATATTATTTTGATGTATTATTTTAATTATGAACACACTACTTTGTAGTGCAAACAGTTTTACCTTTTACTGCTCCTTTTTTTTCTTTATTCTTGAGTCTTGCAGATTCACAGAAAATACCATTATTGCCTCGCCCACTGATCTGGAAAGTCCCATTGCTGCTGTTCTGCAGAGACTTATGCAGCACGTCTGGCCATGCTGAGGCCTATTTGAACGAGTTTGAATGAAGTTTGGCTGCTTTTTATTGTTTTGTATTTTTATTTTAATTAAAACTTCTGGATGTGACATAAGCAATGTTGTCAGATTGGAAACGTCCAAGTATGGTACCAGAAGCATAAAATTATCGTATTTGGAAGAAAATTAAAAGCGTAACAGTGGGTGCAGCCATTTGTAAATTTTATGGGTCCGCACCCAGCTATTTTTAGCTGCACAAACAGCTTGTTTTGCTGTTCGATATTGCAAACTCGTGTGTCTTACCATAGTATTTTATGTAATATTTTAAATTATGAACACAGCCCTGCTGAAAGAAACAGCTAAAACCAGCCTAAGCTGGTTGGCTAATGAACCGGAAGTCTCGCCCTATGACTACAACAACCACCAATTAAAGTGTCACAAAATTTTGAAATGATCGTACATTATGGGATTTTTTTTCATTATTGATCGTACATCGCACAGAGCTCAAACTTATGGTACAAACAGGATAATTCCCTGGTGAAAAAAACAGCATATGCTGGTAGGCATGTTTTTGATGCTGGGATGCTGGTTAGGTATGTTTTGATGCTGGTTTAAGCTGGTCCTTAGCTGGTTTAAGCTGGTCCTTTGCTGGTTTATGCTGGTCATGTTGCTGGTCAAGGACCAGCATCAACCAGCATAAACCAGCAAAGGACCAGCTTAAACCAGCACCAAAACATACCTAACCAGCATCCCAGCATCAAAACACACCTACCAGCATGTGCTGTTTTTTTTCACCAGGGTTATTGTACGTCGCTAGCAACACTAGACTTGGGCAAGCCAGGTAACACGTCAGAAATGCAGTTATTGCCTGACTCACTGATCCGGAAAGTCCCATTGCTTCTGTTCTGCAGACATTTGCTACACGTGCTACCATGGTATTTGAAGCCTATTTGAACGAATTTGGCCGTTTTTTTTTTCTTTAAATAACTATTATTTTATTTTGTTTTGTTTTATTTTATTAAAAATCGACAGCCTCAGTCCCCATTCTCTGTAATGTGAACCGGGGCTCTCAAGCAAACTCAAAACCTCCCCTTTTGTGTTCAACGGATGAAATATGGTTTTGAGAAAAGACACGAGGGTGAAGGTGAAAAAAATATCACTGCTGGGCGAATTCAGTGCTTTTAAATGAACACAAAATGCAGTTCACCCAAATGTCCACAATCGCGACGCCTTCACTTGACACCTGTGTTTAGTTAACAGTAAAAATCACGTTTTCCCAAATCAACTGAATCCATACATTGGTATAGCCTGCTTCTTCTTATTATTTGCCTTTAGACAGCATATGTCCTTTAGTCACATTTCCTGTAAGTAACGTTTTACAACTGTTTGCTTTTTTCTTCAGTTTCGCTTCGCTGTACTCGACACTCCTCCTCAGTGAAATACGAGACGCACTTTAACACTTGGATTTTACCTGTATATCATTATCAGCCACATCCACATTGAGAAGAAAGCTGGAATCAACTAATTTATCCTTTATTAGCTAAATGTAACAACTGGGAACACGGCATTGTTCTCTGAGCACAACACAAACCCGGTGTAACCTTTTCGCAACCCTTCTTTTACACGCCTTAGTTCCGGGTCTTTCCGCAGGTTGGGATAGTGATTATGGAAGTATGAGCGAGTCGCTGGAGTTGAAGCCCATTCACGTTGTCTGTGACAACAATAATGTGACGAGTGACCAAACGATTGAGGTAAGTTGTCAAATTGTATTTTTTATTCATCTTGTCTTCAGCTCATTGACAAGTTTAGTTACTCAAGATGTTTGTGCAAGTGCGCAAACGTACAGCTCTAGTAAGACAACACTATAAAGTTTTTCCCTGAGGGACTTGAATTGTTTCGGTTTGATCGTAAAATCTATGGAAAAATATATATATTCCCTTTTTAATCCCGTACAAAAGGTACTGTGGTGGTTCCTTAACGCTCAAGTATATACAATGTTTACCATATTCTTATTTAATTATTTACATTGTACTCCAAAGTAGAATACCATGTTTCCAGAGGACAAGTCTAATCTCGTTTGCTGGTTTTTACTGATTTAAGGTGGTATTTACTAGTTTAAACTGATTTTTCAGCTTAATCTAGTGTAGTGGTTGTTTTGAAAACTCATCTAAAATTAGCCAACAAACCAGCCTGACCAGGTTTTGAGACCAAATAAGACTAGCAAACGATCTTACCCTGGTGTGAGATATTTTCTTTTCAGCTGGATTACTGTGGTGCATGACAATAAAAAGTCAGTAAGTCTCTTGAAATGTTTTATAAGCTGGTCTTTTTATGACAAAGCAAGGCTGGCCCAGGCTATAAATTATGTGGTGTGATTCTCAAAAATGTAAAGATATTTATGATAATTCATTAATAATTATAAATAAAAACAACAACAACAACTATTTTTATTTTTAAAACATGAAACAAACAGGTCAAAAGAGTACTTTTTAAAACTCACCTGGCACACTTGGCACATTTAAAAGACTTTTTTTGTTTATTATGGACCCTCTTCATTGCCCCCTGGCCTGTACCATTTTAATGTTTTTAGTGTTTTGTTAGTAACTGTTGTCTAAAGATATACTTTACATTTATTCATTTAGCAGACGTTTTATCCAAAGCGACTTACAATTGAGTAATACAACAAGCAATTCATCATAAAGAGGCAAATAAATGCATGAAGAGCTTGTAATACAAAGTTTCAGGCATTGTTCAGATTAGTACAAGATGGATGGGGAGGGATTAAGGAAAGAGAAAGCTTTCCTTAATTTTATTTACCTTCTACACTGCAACTGTGCAGAGCAATGTTTTTCTCTTAGTGTATGTATATATTGTATAAATTACGTCACAAATGTTTACAGGTGATTCCAGGGAATGGTGCTTGCTCAGACCACGTCAGATCAGAGAGAAATGAAGGGTCCCCTCTTCTACCAACATCACAGGTGTATGCCACTTACTCATAACTTTTGATTTCCTGAAGAAATTAATTGAACAAAACTACGATAGTTTTGAGCTAAACCAAAACCATTTATACATTCATCTACATAAGCTGCTCCTTCCATTTTGTCTCACTCTGAAACCTGATATGCAATGACTCAAATAAAAAAATATGCAAACCTGGTTAAGAAATACAGACATTTACATACGATGCATTGTTTTTACTCATACTTGCGTTACTCACGCAAGCTCCACTTAATATGCCTGCCCTAACACCTTGTACTGTGTGCAGATATTTTAAGCAGCAAACTGAACCTTCAGTTAAGTTTGACCTGTCTGTCTGGATTTGTGTGTTTTCAGGTCGCTGAGGACAATAAGGAACAGCATGTTGATGTGGATAGTGATGTTGATACTGACTCTTTAAGTCAACCCAAGGTAAATTTGAAAATCAACAAGCCATTACTCTGAGTATGTCTTCACGTGCAAATAATCCCTTTTTTGATGTCTCCCTTATCTGACATATTTATATGAGATCTTGGGAGTCTTTACTAATGAGCTGATAAGTTAAATCAGGATTGTTTGTTTAGAAAGACATCTAAAATATGTTCCTGAAGAACCACTGACATAAGCAAATATATATACTGTAATTTAAACAGCTCGCAGTATCCAGACTTGGCTATGAATAATACTAAATTATGGTAAGAAAGCCTTGTGGCTATTCCTCTTTGTTTGCAGTGGCTAAGGGAGTTGCGGAGGGTCAAGAGAGAACTGAATGAGGTGGTGGTGTGGAAACTCAAACTATGGACATTGATACTTATCATCTTATTAGTTATTGCTCTGGTTATTGGGATCTCAATCATCGTGTGTGCAGGTACTGATGCTCCATTCAGATTTGTTGTCTACTGTGAACATTATGATATTGATGATGTCACTAGTGCAGTTTGTTATATATTCTGCTGATTTTATGCACTTTTAATAAGAAACTCAGCTTCGAATTCTGTCAGTTTTATCACAGACAATAAGTGTGCTTTTAACACTTATTTTGGTGTAACAGATTGCAGGAGCTGTGTTAGTTTAAGCAACACATGAACCAATCATCTCTTCCTCTTTAATTGTAGTTCTTGCACAAAATAAACATGAATGAAGATGTATGTACAATACATTGAAAGAAACAATAGAACTTGCTGAAATATCTCACGCCTCATAATTGCTCAATCTGTTTTTCAGCTGCTTAAAGACATCAGTGAAACAGCTTGCAAACAGTATATTTGAATTAATCTGTCATGAAAAGAACTTTTAATTTTAGACTCTGTTTAAAACTTTTTAGACACTGTTTAAATGTTTATCAACAACAAATTGAAGTATTAAAAATTGACACAAAAACCGCCTTATATGCGCTTTAAATGTATGTACAACTCATTTTTATGTGAGTGTTGCTTTATTAAATACATTTGATTGATTATTTTTGGTTTCGATTTTTGGCCAAGTGCATCCTGTCTTCTTAGCTGACACCAGTCATATCTGGCTTGGTCTTCTGACACTGATGTTTAAAGTTAAGAAGTCAGAGAAGCCTTCCTGTATACATTCCCAAAATGTCAGCTGTTTCCAATATGACTGAACCACAACATGTCTTTGAGTAATTCTTGTATAACATTCTAATTGTATTTAATGTTTTTTGCAACCCTGTGTTTTAAAGTTGGTCATGAAGATGAGGATGAAAAATATGACAAATCATCATTTGTGGTGGCACGCTTCTTCAGAGGAAATTTTACTCTGGACGGTAACAGTTTCACTTCAAACTCTCAGGACGAAGATGCTATCAAAAAGCTGGAACAAAAGGTAATAACAAGAATGATCTAACTATTACTAGAAATTGTAGGTACCTGTGAAGTATGTTTGAGAAACCCATTTATACGCCATGTCAAACTCTATTTTTTCCATGTCAAAAAGTGTGAAGAAGTCAGAGTCATGCATTTATTTTTTTAAATAAATATGGATTTAAAGATTAAATATTCACCTTATCTTTTTCAAATGTTTCACATCATTTCTCTGATTAATCTTGAATCAGAAACTAAATGAATGTTCCTGAATGTTAAGTTACACAGATAATTATTTTGACTCGTCCCAGTTTGTATGAACAAGTACAAAGTACATTTACAACACTTACATGGGGTGTCTATGAGGCAAGATATTCTTGTTTTTAGAAGCAGAAAAAAACTGTGGTGTTATAAAATATTAGAATGTTCTATTTGAATATATTTTCAAATGTCATTTATTTCTGTGACGTAAAGCTGAATTTTCAGCATCATTACTTCATCTTCTTTGCCACATGATCCTTCAGAAATCATTCTAATATGCTGATTTGCTGTTCAAGGAACCTTTTGTTATTATTATTTATATTTTTAACAATGTTGAAAACAGTTGTGCTGCTTAATATTTTTGTGCAAATCGTGACCTTTTTCAGAATTCTTTGAAAAAGTTCAAAAGAGCAGCATTTTTTTGTAACAATGTAAAAGTCATTTTTACTGTCATGTTTGCTCATTTTAATGCATCCTTTTACACAAACTGGGTTTAGCATGTTTTTCACAAAGTGTTTGTGTTTTGGCTATACTTCTGAAATATTCATATTTAAACAAGAAATTGCTTGCCCCTTGACTTTCAGTGGTAGTGCATGCATTACTGTACAGTAAACATAATGATTTAAATACTTTTTTCAAACAGTAGGATGAGTCTATCGGCAGTAGCAAAAGACAGACAACATGCTTGTACTGAACCGAGAACATTATATTATTAAAAGTGTACCTGATGTGGATTTTTATTAACTGTATCTATTGAAAAAGCAGTTTTTGAAATGATTTATTGCACAATAGACATGACTAATATTTCCTAATTGTCAGAAAAACCTTGAATCATTCTGATTAAGGACATCTTTCTTAAAGGAATAGTTCACTTAAAAATGAAAATCACCTTCATGTCATTACAAACCTGTATGACTTTCCTTTTCCGTGGAAAAGATCTGACTCCAAGAACAAAGCTTTCATTGGATATCATTACTGTTTAAAGCTACTTCACAAGTCAAGAGTTTCTGTAGATTTGGAACAAATTGAAAGTGAGTAAATAATGACAAAGTTCATTTTGAGGGTGAACTAACCAGCCTGAGTGGGATGTGCCACAACTTGCACTTCTGCTTTCACAGTGGAAGTGTGTGTGTGTGTGTGTGTGTTTTTCCCTCTCAGTGCTGTTTCTGGGGGGCACAGCACTGCATAGTTAGGATGTTTTGTTTATCTAGTCGATCTGATTTAACAGAGCTCAGTAGTAGACTGACTCAAGTTTGTGTTTTAGATGAGTTAGACATCCAGGAGTAGAATGGAAAAACACTACAGTGCTTTATTTATTAATGAATTTATTTTGCTATGTACATGTTTGATTGCTCAGTCACTCTATGTCTCTGTCTCCTATACACCATGATCAACCCTCAAGCTGAAAGAAGTCTACAGTTCATCACCTGCATTGGAACGGTACTTCTCCAGTATCACCATAAACAATCTTCAGTGAGTCAATTTCACATTCCACTGTCACATTTTAACACCTTCTTTTAAGTATATTTTCTTCTCTATACCGTAGTGTCTTTAAGTTGACAGAATGACCTTTTAATGTTGTTTTAATACAGGGACACTGCAGCCCAGTTTAAGCTCATGTTCATGATGCCTTTAGAAAATGACGAGTTGATACAAAACACTTTGAGTCTAAAGATAGTTAAAAATGTGCTGCTCCAACACTTGTATGATCGAGACACTGAAGAACCTTTCTATATCATACCAACATCACTCCAGATGGAAGGTGAGGAGATATTTATCAAAATGAAATAATAATAATAATAAGTTATATGTAAATTATAAAATCATTGACATTTTCCCAACAATTATTGATAATAATAAAAAGTATGGAAATTATATAGTGACCAAAATATTAAAGCTATCTCATATTTGTAGCAGTATACAAAATCTTTGCATGCAGAACTACCAAATATAAAATAAATACATTTGGTCTATTAATAGACCTAACTTCTTGTTTTTTTGTTTGCTTTTGTTTTTCAGTTGGGTAGACATGCCAAAATTAACTACAAGATGGATGTTGTAAATTGAACCACTGGTACCCTCATCAGAAAACAAAACATTCCATTCATCACATTATTTCATTTGACTGCCTTCTGCACTCTTTAACAGATCTCCTAATACTAATTATTATCCACTATTTATAATTAACTCAGACTTTAGAGGTTCGCTTCAAAATATAATTGCAATGTCAGTTTTCATACAGTATGTTTTACATACTTTATATAACAAATTACTTTTTTATTATTTTGTTTATTATTAATATTTTTTAAGTATTTAACACTTAATTGAAAACTTAATTTTGACATTATTATTATTATTATTATTACTACTATTATTATTTTAAAATGGATAAATGCAGAATGTGGAGGTTTATGTTCATCACAGTTTGAGTCTCAAAACACTGAAGTTCCAAACCTGTTCAGTTGCTATGATGGTAACGTCCATGTTGTTCCAAAATGAATTTCTGTAATAATGCTCTAAGTGTACTTTTATTGATTGAACACTGGACCTTTTTTTTAATCACTGTGGTGCAGTTCTTCGTATGCATGTGACATTTTTTTTTAAAGGCTTTTTTTTTTTTTTTAATAAAAAATTGTGCTGATGTGCTATAATGGAACCATTTTCCTGTATGTTTACATGGAAAAAATGAATTGTCTGTAACTCATGTATTGGAATGCAGATGCTCAGGAGCCTCATTTTGTGGTAAGTAAGGTACAAAGGTGTACCTTTTTCCTTTTTAGGTACCTCAGTTACAGCTTTTGTACCTTTTAATTAATTTAATTTATTTTTGTGTAGTTCCTAAGATTATAAAATAGTCAAACATAGTATTTACAAATAGGTTTGACCAAAAAAAAAATTTGCACAGTGATACTGTATAATCAGTGTGTGAAAAATGACTACAGTAATGCACAGTCACTTTAACCGCCTGCAAACACATTTAACCAGATGCTATGTGTGCTGGTTTAGTGCTGTGCCAGGTGTATTTAATCTTTAAAAAAATTTAATTTGTAGTGTCATTCTTTTTAGCACAAGCATACCTCCTTTCTATGAAAATGTGAGTTATAATGTGGCTAATGAGTCACCTGGACAGAAGAAGGGCTGTCATTTCTCGTGTCTCGTTTCACAACAAGCGTATCACAATCGTGCTGACAGTTGCACAGACGTTATGATTTAATATAGATTAAAATATTAGTATCCAGAACTGGAATTAACAAACAGTGCGTTATATGGACTTTAATAGGTGGATTATGTTCCTAAAAATGTCCGTTCCACAGAAAACAGAAGGACAGCATGAGGGTAAGAAAATGAGATTTTCATGGAATATATTTATATTTGGGTGTAGTATAAAGCGTCATTTCATAAAATATAATACACTCTAAAAACAAATGGTGCTATATAGCACTAAAAGTGGTTCTTTGGCTCGTAATCATAGGGGAACCACTTTTAGTGCTATATAGCACCTATTTTAAAAGGTGCTATATGGCACCTTTGTCAAATGGTTCTATGTAGAACCATCAGATGTACCATACACAGTTAATGAGATAATTAGGTGATTAACAAAGTGATGATTGATCATTATTAAAGACACCTGATGTTAATAAGCAGAATCACCAAAGGAGAAAACCAAAATTTTTGAGCAACCATTATAGTGGTCAATGTTTGCATTAGTTGGGCTCTTGACCCTTAAATCTTTAATACTAGATTTTGTTTGGCTGCTGTATGTGAGTTGAAACAGCCAAGCCAAAAGCTCAAGTCACCAGGTGATTATGTTTTTTTTTTTTTTTTTTGGCTTATTGTAATAGCCTTGACAATCCACAGAAGATCCAGCACTTCCTATACATTTTGGAAAGATTTTTTTTTACAACCTGTTTAAAAAGAAAGTATTTCACCTAGGCACACATAGACATTAAGAACCAGCCCATGAATCTCAACAATGGTGACAAACGGCATATTCAGATAAACAGATCAACTCTGAACTCTCATAATTTATTCATGCCGAAATGCATGATGGGAGTCATGGATGAGTTCTGATTGGCTACAACACACTTTTTGATGGTCACCACTTGTTGTGATTCTCACACTGATTCTTCATGTCTGTGTGTCTAAGTTAAGAAACTTTTTTTCATCATCTGTCTGATTATGGCAAAACTGATTGATCTTTTGTTCACAGTTTTTTTTTTTTTGTAATCTGTAAGGAAATTCTATTTCAAACACTCAAGTCACTACATGATGATTAAGTCAAGCACAGTCAAAGCCATCTTATTGACTTTTGTTCTTGGCTTGTCTGGCTGTTACAACTCAGTAATTGCAGCCAAACAAGACCTAATATTGATGATTTAAGGGTCAAGAGCCCAACTAATGCAAACACTGACCACTATAATGGTTGCTTAAAAATGTTGGTTTTCTCCTTTGGTGATTCTGCTTATTAACATCAGGTGTCTTCAATAATGATCAATCATCACTTCGTTAATCACCTAATTATCTCGTTAACGTCAACACTGCTTCAGTGTTTATATGTGTCCACACTCAGAGTGTTAAATTAACACTGGGGATTTTGCTGTGTATAGCATTTTATTACTTCAACAAAAATGGTGCTCAATAGAAACAATCATAGGGGCTTATATTACTACAATAGTAGTAAATATATTTACTACAATGGCGAAATGTCTTCATCTTTTATCTTCAATCACTTTTATGCTTTTCTAAGGTCAAAAGGTCTTATGTGGGAAATATTTCCTTATGGGGGCCTTGGGGGCAAAAAGATCTTAAGGAAATACACTGTATATTAATGTTGTTTTTAACCCTTTCCCCAACTGAAGAGTTTAAGAGAGAGTTAGAGATCCTTATTCAGAGGCTTAACAGGGTCTTTGTATGGCAGTGGTGCTATATAGCACCTTAACGACCCCAAAGAACCACTGAAGAACCGCTGAAGAACCAGACAGGGGCTTGACCGGTTCTTTATACACTAACGGTGCTATATAGCACCACAATTACACCAAAGAACCGCTGAAGAACCACTGAAGCACCATTTTTTTTCTGTGTGTAAGTTCAGTGTTCTGGTTATCCTTAAATGATGAAAATTACTTATTACATAATGCTACTTTTTGTTCTGTTTATTCTAAAAGACTTTAGTGTGTCTATGAGTCACACATAAAACTTCATTGATTAAATTGCTTTCAGTTCGCTGGGTCAAATTTTAAAACATTAATAAAATGTTTTGGGTTTTCTCTCATTTTAGTGTGACCAGACTAGGATTGACTCTGTATGCACTAATATAAAATAAAATCAAGTATAATTTTTATTTATTTATTTATTTTTGGCAGCAAGTTAAATCCAGTGTCTATAACAGCACTATAGAGGTAAGTGTAGAGTTAAACAGTTAAACTATTATTAGAATCATCTGTTGGATGTGCTCACCAGGTTTAGTGAGGTTTTAAGTTTTCGTTTTGGCTGTATAGGCTTTTGGTTATATTTGGACAAGCCCCTTTTCTAAGTAACCCTGTTGCAGTTTCCCAAAGGGTAAATGACTTTTTTTTTTTTTTGGATAATTATTGACCTAGAGGGTCCAGAGAATTGTACTGCAGTGGGTTTTTTTTCCAGATTGAGCGATTACATAATATGGATATCATATGTATGTAAAAAACCGTGCAATATACAGTCGTTTACGCCCTTGAAAAATTTGACATCGTTCCCCAGTGGCCGATTTCTTTAAAATTTCTCACAGACCTTTAGGGCCTTGAGTGAAACAGGCCCACTGAGTTTTGTTGCGATCAACCTCTGTCAACTTTGTCTAACAGGTGTTTAAAGTTCATCAACCTATGGCGGCCCTTTGTGGCACTTTGGATCAAGACCATGCGTATCGATATGTTGATAGGACACATGGTTGCGTAGTTATGGTCGATTTTATGTTTTTCTCCCTGCCCCTTTCTAACGTTTTGGCGTCCCTTTGTGACAGAAACTTTTTATATATATATATAATTCTTGATACTCTCCAGAGAATCTTCCTGCACTGGTTTGGTTCCAACAGGGCGAAAAACCTAGGACTAGTTTGCAAAAGTAGGTTTTTCAAAAAATAAATAAATACCTGAAAATTTCACCAGACAAATCTGTGATGCATGATGGACAAATCTGAAGCATGTGTTTTGTCTGGCGTGAGCCAAGGATTCCAAGTTATGAGCGATTTCGTACCATTGATTGCTGTAGCGTCCCCGTCAGGCCGAATGGGGCAAGACTTGGTGACATTGTAGACAGTGTGAGTACTACCATCCCTCCATGGTTTAAGTCTCTACAACTTACAGTTTGGTCTGCCTGATCAGTTTTATGTGAAGATAGCTGATCCTTGGCCATTCTAACAATTACAACAGGGTTTCAGCGCACACACAACAAGAACATGTTCAACTATCAGAAAGATGATCTACAGTGAGGATTCTCCAGAGCAGTATCACTCCTGAATTTTGTAATTCTCAGACAGATACAGATTTCTCAGGAGTGAGGGTTTCGATGCCAGAGCTGAAGTCAGAGCAGCAAAACTTTTAGTGGTGACAAAACAATTATTCAGGCTGTAGAAAACATTTGCACTCTTATCGCTCTCTCATTTCAGACAACACTTAAAGAGAAAAACCTAACTCATCACCTATTAAATCAATATTTGATGGATCGTTAAACTGAAGTCTAAAATGTCACAGAGCACAATGTATGGTAATATTTTAAGACTCATTTAAGCAGGATTAAATAATATTTCTTCTTTTTCAGAAATCTGTATTTGTATGCAACATTGTCAACATTTATTACATAGGTGAGTTTACCTGTCTTTAAACTGTACCAATATGAATGGTGTTGTGATTTGTGTTTGTATTAATACATTTGTCATAGTTCTTAGTGTTTTGAAGTTGATTCTGTTAAAAATCATGAGATGTAAATGTTGATTTTGATGTGAAAGTGTGCATTTCATGAGTAGTAGCAGATGTGTTTAAACACTTAGAGCTCAATCACCGAGAAGGGTCCGGCTGCAGACATGCACTTGCATTTTCAGATGTGCACTCTCAGACTTACACTCTCAGACACCTGCATTTCCGAAAGTGACGTCACTTGCAGTCTATTTTATTTTTTATTTTATTCTATTGATTTATTATTTTTTTAATTGAATCTCTTAACATTTTACAACAATAGCCAGGTGGTGAAGGCAAGAAAAACTAAATTACAATGTCACTTGAAATCATCACTTGCACTCTCTGCTACCTGCAGCGTAACTCAAATTGTGCGTGTTGCCAATGGAGACAAGACGCTGTGGTGGTTAAACGATTAAAACGAATTTAACAGCATAATGTATAGGGTCGTGCATGTCATCTGTAGGAGATAAGACAATGACCTGCAAATCCGTGACCACAGAACAGCTGAATATGAACGCAATGCGCAAAGTCTCTCAACGTTTTCCTCCCTTAGAAAACCATAAACACTTAATATGGCTTAATGTATTAAGATACAAATAAGTGCCATTAAAAATCTAATTTGATATATAGTTTATTAATTTAATGTACTTCAAGGCAAGCATATGACTGTGAATACAATGCGCAAACTTTCACTTTTATACCTACTTGCCCAACAAACGCTTGATGTGGCAAAACGGATATAAAGATGATGATAAAGACCAATTCAGTATAAACCTTATTGTTGACAAACTATATACCAGTAGATATGAACGTGCAATAAGAAATTCATTAAGTGATATTAAAAGGACCAACACCATTTAGGCAAGCGGACGTGCCCAGAATGCAATGCGTTAAATTGCGCATTTTCCTCTAGTTGAAATCTATATGAATAAAACACATAAAGGAGCATAATTGACAAAGACAATGATATAAAAGGGCTGTAGAGATTATTCTATATTGGAAAATGTAAATAAACGCGGTGTTGCGTTTAGTCTGTGCTCAAGAGGAGCATACTGAGTTTAGTCTATCATCTTATTCCACATTATGCCACGTTTTGCGGAGGAAAGCACTATATACATATACATTATACTGATAAACTGTATATTGAATTTGATCTTTTAATAGCACCATCTTAATACATTAAGCCATATTAATTGTTAATGGTTTTTTACGGGAGGAAAAGGCTTAACGAGAGACTTTGCGCATTGCGTTCATATTCTGCTGTTCTGTGGCCACGGATTTGCAGGTCTTGTCTTTATCTCCTACAGATGACTTGCAGGACCTTGTATGTTTTGCTATTAAATTTGTTTTAATCGTTTAACCATCACAGTGTCTTGTCTTCATTGGCAACACGCAAAATTTATGTGGATTGCAAGCGACGTCGCAGGTAGCAGAGAGTGCAAGTGGCGATTGCTAGTTACATTGTAATTTAGTTTCTTTTTTTCTTGTCTTTACCACCTGGATACTGTTGTAAAATGTTGAGATATTAAATTAAATAATAATAATGAATAAATAAAATAAAATACATGAATACGAAAGTGCAGGTGTCTGAGAGTGCACGTCTGAAAATGCAAGTGTGTCTGCAGCCAGACCCTATTGCAATCTCCTGAACTCATAGCTGCATGAAGAGGCTGAATACTTCAAATATACTTTGGATGTTTACATTTATTTGTATATAAAATATACTTTGTGTTTTATGTGCAAAAGTCATGCAGTGGCCTTACTTCAGATTCTGCAGTTTACAGTAAGGATACTTTAGTGTAGCATATGGCTGCTCCATTCCTGAGTTTCCTAGTTTATTATCAGACAGATGCAGATCTCTTAAGTCTTAGGAATTTGATTTTAAAGAAGAAGCCAGTGAAGCACAACCTTCAGTTCCAGCCATGCTCCAGCATACCTGCCTGTTAGTTTCTAGTAATCCTTAACTCCCTGATTAGTTGGTTCAGGTGAGTTTGATTAGGGTTGGAGATAAACTCCAAGGAGAAGGGTGGGATCTGATTTTAGAGCAGAAGCCAGAGAAGCACAACCTTGATCTGCGATGCCAGAGCAACTAAACCTGTAGTGTTGAAAAGGCCCAGTATTTCATAGAATTTGCTGATTTAATGTGAATCAAATGTGATTGACAGTTTGGCCTGCAAACAAGTCAAAATTTTGTTCCTTACCGTCCTGTCATTAGCTGCATTCTATTACCCTTCAAAATGCACAAATTAAAGTCACGAATTGAAAATACGCCTAATGGAAAACACGTCCTATGTATCGCAAAAATGTTTTTACGCTCACATGAGGTGGTTTTTTAGGCAGTGTTTCAGAAGTGCAAGTTTTGTGCGAATCTATTATCGAAACGCACCCAATGGCTCAATTATTGTTTGTGCGTTCAAGAAAAGTGTGTTTGTTTATATCTTATGCTTTATGTTTCTAACATCTTGTTTTTTTGTCTTTAGTGTGAGAAGACTGGCGCGCGTACGGAGTGAATTCAGCCATTAATCTCGCAAATTTGTGTATTGTATTATGTTTAGATTATATTATTTGTTTAATTACCATGTAGTATTGCTACATGTGAATAACTATAATTATAGTTAATATTTGTCTTGTTAATTACTGTCATAGTCACTTATGCTCAGTACTGTTCCTTTAGACAAGGTGCTCTGTTTAATCCTCTTGTTTAAAGGGGTCATATGATGCGATTTCATGTTTTCCTTTGTCTTTGGAGTGTTACAAGCTTTTTGTGAATATCTGTAATGTTACAAAAATTAAGGTCTCAAACCCAAAAAGATAGCTAGAAATCACTGGTTAAGTTGTATTTACAACTCTGTTCCAGAACAGTACAATGCAAATATTTGAGTATGTGCAGCCAGGGCCAGATTTACCGCTGTTTAAAACAGACAAAACTAATTTGTGGCCACATACCACTTTGGGAATGTATTATTTTTCTAATAATTTCAACTGGCCTACAATGCCGGCTGTGCACAATATAAAATGGGGCAATTCCAACCTTGCCGGGACAGTCTGGCGTGTCTGACTCACAGCCTGTAAGTACATTTTTATATTTGAAGAATTTGCTACTGGCTATTCAAACACGAGTTTTGAGCAGTTTAGAGTAGTACTGCTTGTTTGTCGTTTCTCTGATCACAAATGCAGACATGTAAAAAGACAGTATGAGTCATTATAATCAGTAATTATGTCCTCACTGGATGCAATAAATGCCTAATTTATAATAAGTTTTATTGTTTTTGTCTCATCGTGCCGGGACACGGCATCACAACATGGTAAGGGGCATAACATTTCTATCACACGCTTGAGGTATTTGGCCAATCACAACACACCAAATAGCTGGGTAATCAGAGCACCTCTCTTTTCAGAATGATGAGCTTTGGTGGGGATGCTTGACCAGCTGGGTGACAGAGTAACCATTGAGCTACAGTGTGGATTACATGTAACTGCCTCATGATCATGCCAATTTCAAAAGGTATGTTCATCCTTTCAGAAACCCCGTACTCAGCCTGCTGGACTTTTCTTACTGGTTTGTGTTTGAACTGCAAGTTCAGCCCACAGAGTTAATACAGGTAAGATGAGGGACGTGGTGCTTCACAGAAAGAGGTCCAGTCTGATCTTCTTTGCAAAGAATAAACTTCTAGAAGACATTTGACTGAGTTTGTCTCTTACTCTGGTGAGAGTCGGTTTTATTTTGTCACAAAAGTTTCAATATGTCTACAGTGTACTTAAGCTTACGCTGCTTTTGGGAAACACAGCCCAGATCAGTCCACAAGCATTACAGCCGTGAAAAACTCAGAGAAACCCCTGCCAGGTCAGTGTACTGTCACTACTGTGACAATAAACAACACCTTCTTAACTGGTGTAGTCATTTTGCACAGTTAACCAGTCAACTGAAAACTAACTGGATTAGATGAATAAGAGATGCTAGAGGTGTAGAATAAAACATCAGGCAGCCCAGTGCAGATTGAAAGCTACATACATGAAAGGTTTGCATGGGAAAGCACCTAACAGCCCTGGATGATATAAACAGCAGGTCTGCAGCAGCAAAGGATTCTAAAGTTCTAAAGGAGAATCAAACACTATACAACTGGATCATCCTGTAGGTGGCAGTGAAGTTCTCTTGAAACTCAGCAAGGTGCTGTTACACCATGGCAAACATACTTTGATGACCTTTTCCATTCTGGACGATGGTTCAAAGCATACCATTTTACTTCACGATGCACCACAGCAACTCAAACTCAGTGGCCAGGCGGAGAATCTCTCCTTGAGAACAGTCAGACATGACATAAGTCATTTCAGGTGCCAAGGTGTCCTTTATTTCTTCCCCTGCCTTTCAGCCCATTAAAAGATTCAAGATACAAGATTTAACATTCAAACATTTGCATCCAGCTCTACACGAGAAATTCAAGCATTCTCAAAGGTCTGCATCTTCATGGCTTCTCTCAGGTGCAGCTACTCTCTGATCACCACTACTTGATTACCCCTGTAGAGCCTATGTGCTTCAGACCTCGAGGTGGTCCAGCTGGTGTTAGAATTAGGTTATAGGCTGGACACTGCAAGGGCCTGCAAATGTAGTTCAGTACCAACTCTAAGCACAGCAGTGTCTCTTCACAGTCCGTTGCCTCCCCAGCATCAGAGCTACTGCAACATGTTGAAAGACTCTGGCAGCTGGACACTTTAGAGAAAGTGGTGACATGCTCACAGTGTGATCAAGAGGCCATGGATTTTTAACATTGTGTGTTAAGTGCGACAGTCCTATGATCTCACGTCAGTACTTCTAGTTTATAGTGAGGATTCTCCAATCCACCAAACAGGTTCACACCTGAATTGCTTAGTTCATTCATGGACATTTCAGGTGAGATGGGTTTAGTTTTCAAAGCTGAAGCCAGCAACCTTTATCTGTGACACCACAATTTCTCAACATGAGAAAAATTACACATTTTTCACTACAAGTTTTCAATGTCTGTCCATCAAAATATTCAAATTCACAATAGAAGTTTAGCATAAAATTTCTACAGAGGAAGGATTATCAAATTTTTTACTATTAATTACTGTATGAACAGCTAAAGTTCTGGTGAAGGATCAAACATATTAAAGTTCATTTAGAGCACAAAAATAAGACCCTAAAGGAGTATTATTTAATAAGTTGAAAGCAGAATCTCTGGTAAATGGTTATTGGGGTTTAAAATTGGAGTGGCAAATCACGAGATGTGTTGGAGATAAATGAACAATCATTTTGTGTTTAGATGTAGTGTAGTAATTGCTAATAATTATTACATTTTTAACATTTATTTTAAAAGCTTACAATTAATTACATGTCTTGTTGAGAACGAAGACATGTATATAGAGAGATGATCTTATTGAAGTGTTTCTATATCCACATTTCTACAGTGCAGATTCTCCAGTCCAGAAGATAGCTGCTTTACTCCCGAATCTCCTAGTTTAATATCAGACAGGTTTAGTGCTCTCAGGTGTGAGGGGTAAAACAAACATGTAAAACAAACAAAACAAAACAAAACAAAACAAAAAACACCACACGCAGATAAATTATTTTCTGTGACATTGGTTCAATATGGACCATCAACGTGACCATCAACTTCCAGCAATTTTTAGCTGTACAAAACAGTTCATTCTGCTGCTTGATATTGCAAACTGGTGTGTCTTACCATATTATTTGAATGTATTATCTTAATTATGAACACACTGCTTTGTAGTGCAAGGCAGTTTTACCGTTTACTGCACTTACTCTCAGAAAAAAAAAAAAAAGGTACAAAACCTGTCACTGGGGTGGTATCTCCTCAGACGGTACACATTTAGACGTAAAAAGTCCATATAAGTAACTTAAAGGTACATATTAGTATCTAAAAGGTACAAAATAGCACCCTTTGAAAAGGTGGTATGCCACAGTGACAACTTTTGTAGGAAGTCTGGCACATTCACAGAAAAAGGCTTACTTCTGTGTTGAAAAATAAGGTGGATAATATTATCTGATTTTATTTTGGTGCATTTATTCATTCTACATTAGTTTGTTTCTTGTGTTCTGTAGGGGGCGGTAATGATCTTTTTCAGCACTTAGTTTTGTGTTTAGTGACTGGTGCTAGCATTTACTAAACCTGGTGTCTGCTGCACCTACATGACTAATTTGCTGTGTTATGGATTCACTTTTGTGCTATTGAAAAACCTCTTTTCTAAACAGGGATATGTTAACATTGTCACTAATAGTCTAAACTCTAAACAAGATTACACTGTACTGATAACACTGTTTGGCTAAAAGAGTGTGTATATGTTGAACTAAAGAGTGTGCATTTGTTGAACTTTATGTAAATTAAAAGTCTTAAGTAAAGTATTTTAATATTTTGTCATGGAGTTATTCTTTAATGTTTTGGTTCTTTAATACATGTGAGGCATTTTGAAATGAAACTCTAGAGGAGACACATGTGCGATTACTGTGTGAGATTACTTCAGCAAAAGTCTCAATCAAAAAATATTCCATTTTCAGTTTTCAATTCATTTAAACTCAGTGCTGTGAAGAAGAAACAATTGGGACAGAGGTGCCTTTTAGTGACTTTTCCTTAATGTGGACACATAAAATTGTGAAACTTTAGATTTATTTATTTATTTACATACTGTCAGGGTTTGGACTTGTTTTCCATGTTTTTGCCCCAGCCTTAGTTCCTGTTCTGCTTATATGGTTATTTTCCTATTTTTGTTATGCTGATTGTTAGAGGCCTGTTGTGTATTAGTTCCTGCCTGTTCAGTTTTCCTTCGTCTGATGTAAGAGTTATTTTGTTGTACATGTGTTTACCTGCCATTTTTTTTTTGTTTGTTGTTTTTTTTTTTTGTTTTTTTTTTGGATTTTCCTTGCTTTACCTTTGTTAAAGACTGTTTATGTTGAGCTCTTTGTCTCCTGCGTCCTCCAACAACGTACACCCTGACACATACAGGGCTGAGGCTTTACAGCATAAATTAAAAAACCTTTTAATACTTTTCTTTTAAAATAATATCAATGTTAATATTTATTTAGAAACAAATAATGAACTGCATTATGGCAATGTGTTCAACACCTGCACCCTACTTAAGGCTTGATGAGTAATGGAATACTTGGAACTGTAAGCAGGACGCCTCTTTTCAAGTGTCAGTGTTAAAGGTACCAAGATTATTTCTTGCAGTTATTATAACACCTAAGTAAATTATTTTTGTGGTGGTTGTTGTTATGTGGGTCAGTGCCAGTATGTTGGATGTCTGTGTTCATTCTACACATACATGCATAAAGAACATTAGAATCATCATTGGAGAACATATATATACACAAATATTATTAATTAAATATAACTTGAGATGAGATAAGAATCAAAACAGAAGCACAGAACAAAACAGCAAAAGGTAATTTAAAAACAAGGAGATTTAATTTAGTAATCAGGATAGTACTATTTAAATCAGATTGGCAGGGGTGGCATGCAATCTGTCTGATTAATCAACTTTACCTCTTATTTACTCCTGTTTTTATTAGTAGAAAATCCTGAGTAGATGACTTGCAGTTTTATTGAGGAAATGTTTTCTACACAAAGTTTAAATATTAACTATTCCCAGTACACCAGTCAAAATTTTAAATCTCAAAAGCTATTACTTGATTTTTCAGTTTTCCACAGGTTTTCCTAGTTTTAAATTAAAGATTATACGAAAATAATTCAGTACCAAATTAGATACACCTTAACAAACCACTATCTATCTATCTATCTATCTATGTATATATATACATATATATATATATATATATATATATATATATATATATATATAAATAAAAATGTATTAATACAATTGTTAAAATTATAGATATTACATAATGTTCCATAATTACCATCATTTAGTATGATTTCATTTATGTTGCAGGGGATATAATTTAAGAAGTCCCAAGAATCTCAACAGAATTAATGTAATCTGTTTTGGAAATTGTTAATCGTCTGAAGCCAGATTTACTATAACGGGAACACTGATCTTTGATAGTCTGATTGATTTATCCTCTGCATTTAATCTCAATGTGTTTGCAGTTTGTGTTCCTGAATGGATCATGCACATGCCAGTGGAAGCTCATGCAGATCAAAGATCAGGGTCACACATGGGTCAGCTGTGTTGGATAAACATGACATGCAGAGTTGAGTTTAGAAGTGAGTCTTTAGTTTTGGCTAAAGAGGATTAAATATCACTTAAACAGTCATTTAAAAAAATTAACTAGTTTTAATTACAGCTACTGACATGTAGAGTTAAATAACCATTTAAGTGTCTACCAATATTTAAATAATACTATGTATCAGATAATACCATTTACCACTATTTTAAAATTAAAACTATTTTAAAACATTTTAAAATTTCCACCCCATTTTCAGTTCTTCCAGTTACAACAACAACTTGTAATTAAAAAGCTCTTTCTATTCTATTTCTATTTTTTTTTTTATCTTTTTATTTGTTAAAAAAAGACCTGCTTTAGACTAACTTGTCACAGCACTTACATATTTGATTGCTTCTGTTGTTCTCATTTGTAAGTCACTTACAATGATTAATTGCAATTGTAAATGTACATATTTTGAGACGTGGTGGAAATGTTCCTGATTATAAAACACAAATTATTACTACTGTGTAGCTAGTTCGTATTTCAGTGTTCGACATTGTCACAGTACATTTTTTTAGATCAATTTGATTTACAAAACAAACACTACTATAAGCTAGATTTTCACGAAGAAAATAGATTTTCGGAAGAAAAATGTAATGTTTTTTGGGTGGTTGCCAAGGTGTATTATTTTTATCATGTTGCTGCGTGGCTGCTTTAAATGTTTCCTAAGGAGTTCCTTGTGTGTTGTTAGGTGGTTGCAAAGTGGAACAATCAGAAATTGTTATCATTATCATCATTACATAATAGCACACCTCTATTTAACAAAGTATAATACATGTCTGTAGCACAAATGGTGCAGGATGAGTTAATAGAAAATTTGAACTTTAAATACAAACAATAATAATGATACCTGCCTTAATTACTTCCTAAACATTGACTTATATCTTTTCAACAAAAAATTTCAATACTTAAGTGTTTTAAATTTAGCAGATCCCTGCTAAATTTTGTCACTTGATACAGGTTAAATCTCCTGATACAGTTGTAATCACTTCTTAAAATATCCTCCACCCTAGTTATGTTCCACCACTTCGGTGGACTCAGATATAGCTTAGTCTGAAGGGTTTCCCTGCCATGAAACTTGCCATCCTCAGAAATTAAACAAAAAAAGTCACGCTGGGCAGGGTTTACTCAGAAAGGCCATGAATATTTAAGCTTATTGGCCAGATCTTTACCTCTCCATTGAAAGTGATAGATCATTCTACGCTAAGCCCTTGCAGACAAGGTCAGGAAGTTCAGGATCACAGCAAATCATGACCTATCCTGCTAAGGGGGAGGGGTAAGTCTATCTGGAGACTTTCCGATTTCCCTCTTTGACAGCCATAGATGTCCTTCAGTTCTTAGAAGGTTTCAACATTTATCCAATTAAAGGGTTATCTCTCCTTTTAGTTGCCTAGTCTATAGGCCTTTAAGCTTTGTGCCGTCATCAACAGTCAGTCCCAGCTTGGAGCAGCAAACTGTTCACAGCTCATACTCAATAAACAGCAGCTACTGTTGGACTTCTGGATTTGACAAAGCAATTCTACTTTTTATTTAGAAAGAGGTTCTCTGAGGAGTTATGGGTGCCCACGGATCCAGCCTGGATGAAGTCTTGGCTGAGGATATGCACCACTGGTACAACAAGTTCATGAGGGAATCGCCATCAGGTCTCATCACGCTTTTTGAACTCAAAACCATGCTACAGATGCAGGGGATGTCTGAGGAAGCCAGTGGCTATGTGGACCAAGTCTTCTACACCTTTGACATGGATGGGGTAAGAGAAATGTGTGAATGGAACATCTAGGTATATGTTGCAGATTCAGTTGACCTTAAAGGACACCAAAATCTTTAAACAAGTTCTTATTCACATATCAATATTTCAAACTTAGATAAAAGACATTATTGTAGCAGACAAATAAATCATTAAATCATCAGACGTCATTTACATATCACTGAACATAAGCCAATTACTAGCCTACAGTCCACAGGAATCCATTTTACAATCCAGTCAAACTGTCTGAGTTACAGGCTATGTCCGCATTAATCTGGATAAACTTGAAAAAATATATTTTGTACATATATTACTTTCCTGACTGAATATTTACATTTGGTGTCCTGTGGAAAAACATGACAGTTGCGTATTACACCATACATGAAATGGCGATTTTAAATATGACCTGGACACACCAGTAAGTGGTGGTGTATTCTGATAATAAAATGATTGTGCCAGAAAAAAGGCATGAGAACATTGTTATGTCTGGCCTCTCTGAATCATCGCAGTGAGCTCTGATCACATTTTATGCTTACGCAGTAAAGTACTTTAAGTGTTTTGTCATTGTAAACAAGCAATTTTCGGAAAATTCTTAAAACTCTTAAGGCCTTTGTTTTTTACGCATACTTGGTTATGTGTACAGTGTGCATGACACAAATGTCATCAATATTATAATAGGTCCATAGTCAGATTTTTCTCAGCTTGCATATGTGCTGCTTTTTGGTAATAAAATTGTTAATTTTCAAGACCCCCAACTCTTGTCTAAACTACTACAAAGACATTTTTATGTGCTAAAATCACACTGTATACAGATGGTGTGTGTGGACATTGAGCATGCTGGTGATGAATTTTTTTAAACTGGAGATTCTTGTATTCTGTTCCATTATGTAGTGTTCTATTTAGCTGTTCGATGTAAGAATGCATCCTGTTTGAAAGGCTTTTTTTTAAAATTAATTAATGTTATGATATATATTTTATAGTCAGACATTTTCTTTCTTTATTTCTATTTATTTATTTTTTTTCTTCCACAGGATGGCTATATAGATTTTGTAGAATACATCGCAGCTGTAAGTCTGCTACTGAAAGGAGAGATAAACCAGAAACTGAAGTGGTACTTCAAACTCTTTGATCAGGATGGAAACGGCAAGATTGACAGAGATGAAATGGAGACCATATTCAAAGTAAAGTATTACTATTGGATTCAGTGATCTGTTTGTTCTGGTGTATGACAAATAGTTTGGACTAGAGTTGTTTTAAAGGTGCACTAAGTCATAGGATTGCATAAAAGCAGTGGTTTTCCATTGGCATAGTAGAAATGCGCTATTCACAGTTAGATGTAATTTGTTTATTCCTCAAACAAAAGTTTCCAGTATTATGGAGATAGTATTTAACTGGTCTTGAGTTCTCAACATGGAAGCCTCCATGAGGCGAGAGGAAAACATTTGCTATCAAACTTCTGATATGATTACAATCCTCTTCTCATGAGGCTCTATCATTTTAAAAATATTTTCAAAAATACTGTTACTCTTTATGTGTAAGTGTTTTTAATGATGAAATGACTGAGTATCTTTAAATAGACTACTGTAGTAGCGACTTTAGGGAAAGCAATTTGCTTTTAATCCTAACCTAAATCCATGATGGCCATTTCCTGAGCTCCTTCGTTTTCAAAATGCAGTTTCTATTCTATTACACCTCTCCATGGGACAGAATTATTCAGAGAGTTTTGTACTTCTGTATTGTTTAAGTATAACTAAATTGGTCTTATATGCATTGATTGCTTGCAAAAAGGAATTATTTAAATAGTCAAATTTTATACTTTCCAGGCAGTTTTTTAAAGGATCATTCATATACTATTACAGTTTTCGTTAATATTTTGTAGTTTTTCATTTTATGTTTTCCATTTTATGTTTTCCATTTTTATTTTCCAGATGTCTATAGGTAAAGTAGTTATATATATTCCAAGTCCACAATTTTTGGACACATAATGTTTATATGATAGAAAATTCTGATCTCATTAACATCATTTGAAACCACATAACAGATGTTGGTTCTGGGAGGAAAATTAGACTGTTGCAATTAGACTGTGGCACTGTCTAATTATGTATTTTCTCATGTTATTAAAAAAAAAAAGTACATAATTTTTTTTTAATCTTTGCTTAGGCCATCCAGGACATTACTCGGAGTTATGATATCCCTCCAGATGATATTGTGACTCTGATCTATGAGAGGATTGATGTCAATAATGAAGGTGAGAGCTGCTAGATTATATTAACCTACAGCATCATTTATTTGGAACAGATTACATAACATTAAGTCCTAAGTCCTCCTGTTGTACTCTGTGTTGTTTAATATGCTTTATGCTCAAGGTCACAACTGAGCTGCACTCCACAAGTCTTTTCTGTTCAGGATTGAACCTGCAACCTTTGTATAGTATAATCAGCCCAAATCTAAAACCATTAGGCTAACACCACTACTGCAGTTAACAAGGGTAAAGGTTTAGATTTCTTTATAGAACTAAGATAGAAACAAGGTTATGGACTAAAATGAATATTCATTACAACATCTATACACAGAGAACAAATTTCAGTGGTAAAATGTCTGGTCTGTCTAGGTCAATATAACAGTTAAATAAACAAGAATATAGTATAACCAATATAATGTAATCAGTTAAAGTTTGGAATCATATTGTGTATATCTGGGTTTTAATTTGATTTAATTTAATTTAATTTTCACATTATTGAGAATGCATTATGATATGCATTACAATAATAATTTTTTTATTAAAACATTTTAAAAACGTGAAACATTTTAACAGTTCTTACAAACAACACTATATTTATCTATATAATATTATTTCTATACATTTTTGTTTTTGCATATTTTACACTACATAATCATATTTATTTATTTACTTATTTATTACTTATTTATTTATTTATTTATTATGTTTGTATTGAAATTGACCTTGGAAAGTATTTTCCCTTAAAATCGAATGCCTATACTTTGGCAGGTGAGTTGACATTGGAGGAGTTCATCACAGGTGCTAAAGAACATCCTGATATCATGGAGATGCTCACCAAGATGATGGACCTCACCCATGTCTTGGAGATCATAGTCAATGGGCAGAAAAAGAAGGAGTGACTGCCAATGTTTGATGTGTTGCACAATAAAAGGATCCCATCCTGATTAAAGATGATCAGCTCTGTGGCTTAAGGGTGTAAAACAGACTCAATAGAAGATGAAACCTGCTAGCAGCATCTCAGAGGTGGACACGAGTGATCATCATCTGTGATTGTCTTCCATATACTTTCTCTCTGTTTCTGTGCCTCCAGATACCCAGTTTAGTAGAACTATCTCTTCCCTCTCTACTTTTAACTGCATCACCTTTACAGATCAGAAAATGTCATTCTTGCAGACAGAAATGACACAGGAGGAGATAAATCCATGGTTTAATGGATCATTTGTCTTGTTTGCTGGGGTATGAAGCATGTTCTTAGCAATGGATATGCTATGATCTGCTGTACTTACAGTGAATATAAAACATATTTAGACACTTAAGCCTCAGTTAAATTTTAGCAATGCAAAATATCATTAATAATAATCTAATTAATGATATAATGATATTTATTTTTACAAAAAGATACCACATACTTTTTAGAAAGCATTTCACAAGAAGGAAAATGTTCAAAATTAACTGTACACAATAAAAACAGATAAAAACCATACAATATACTGTATACCATACTAAATGAAGAGTTGGATGAGTTGTAAAGTGGATCATGTTCATGTCATTAACTTGGGCATCAAGAAATATGAGAAGTCAAAAAAAGTTTGAAGAAAAAGGCTTGAAGCCCAAGTTTACTAGTTGGTTTGATATTTTCTAATCGGAAAATCTAATGAAATATGCATTCAGACTATTTTAAATGTGACTTACTTTAAATGTCCAAATACTGTTTAGGGGACACTGTGTAAGGAGGGGCCATGTTATAAATAATTGTACAGTTTTTCTATTGATGTATGTGATCTTCATTCTGAATTTTGACATTTTGTGCTGAATTATTTAGATAACTCTTCAGTTCTAACCATTGCCTTACATAAATAAATGCAGTATGCTGCACATTTGGACTCCTGCTTCCTGTCTTACTATTACTATTGCTTTAACTTAGAGAAAATGATTTTTAAAAGTTTTAAAAGTTTGCCTAAATAAACAGTACTTATAAAAAAGGTGTAAAAACATGAATTTACCTTAAATATATTACCTTAAATTTAAATAAACTACAAGGGGTTATTTAAAAGTGAACAAAAGCCAACAATATTCCCATATTGTCAAGCATCTGGTCTGGCAACAAAGTGAGAAATGAAAAGTATACAAAAATGTATAATGAATGTAATGTACAAATATGAATAAACTGTAGAAGAACTTTAATAGTTATTTAATTGACATACATTGTTTATTGCATGGGTGTGGCTGATCTACATTTACATTGTACTAAGGTTTCATGAGTGTTTCATTGAGTGTAAATGTAGTATTTTTTCTACTATTTGAGCATGAGGAATACCTTGAAAAGTTTGTCACAATGAAGTATGCATTGTACTCTGCCAGCACACGTACATCACCAAGACATCTATTTGATGTCTGCATTTACATCTGCATTTTTTTTAGAGTGTTTGCTCATCTTCAATACGTCTATAGGATGTTTCCTATCGAATGTCAAATAGACGTCTGTTAGATGTCTTTAAGATGTTTATGATTTAGCATGTATGAAAAACTGACATCTTACAGACATCTGTCAGATGTTTGTACACAGCAGATGCTTTCCAGATCAAGAGATCTTTAACAGACATCTTATAGACGTACATGTGCTATCTGGGTAATCATCTACAACCTGTTCCCATCATTCTTATTGAATGTACAGTAGGGTCATCACACTTTTTATGAGAAAACTGCAAGTCATTTACATTGTGTTCAAGCTATGAGAATTAAATGCATGACTTTTGATGTGTTCACATTATGCATCATCCTACAGCATGTTCATTATTAAAGACTTTATTACATGCCAATTTAATCAGGAAATTTTTATTATTGTTATTTTTAATGAGAATTCATATCGCCACTGGTGTCACAACCCTTTTTATTTGTGAATTTGTTACCTATTTTTTTTTTTTCAGCCCACTGAGAAGTGTATAATGGGTTTATAGTGTACCGGATGTTATTCTTTGAGTCAGCAGATGAAATATATTTTGGCTAAATGTATTCATTATTAATGTGCATTGTCCTTAATAAATAACTGAATCATTTTACATTTAATTTTTTTATTACATTCATAAAACATTTACATACACACACACACACAAAGAAATACAAATAATGTATACACAAATAAAAACTGGTGAAATATAGACAATTGCATAAAATGAATAAAATATAATAATCATATAATAAATAAAATGTAGATTAACTGTATGTTTACAAATATATAATAATTATTTTTAAACTGTAGATCAACTTTTGAATAAAATATGTCACCTAGACGGCTGTCGGCACAGGACCACGGGACCTGGTGAGTCCTCTGTGTCTGGCCAGAGGAGAACTGGCCCCCCGACTGAGCCTGGTTTCTCCCAAGGTTTTTTTCTCCATTTGTCACCGATGGAGTTTTGGTTCCTTGCCGCTGTCGCCTCTGGCTTGCTTAGTTGGGGACACTTTATCTTAACTTTATCTTCACACAATATTGTATTTCATTTTGTTGTATTTGATTAACTATCTTTACCTGAAAATTGAGTGTTTACTGTTGCCCTTTGCATTGTTGATGTACTATTTCCTATTTAATACTGTACACCCGCCTTGTCACAATTCTGTATTGTTAAAGGCGGTATATATGTGCTCCATGGATACGGCCTCTTCTGAGTGAGCTATACATTTGGAGAGGCTCTGGGCTCTATTTTCACATGTCGTTTTTTGAGTGGAGGTGACTGAAACACACCATCATTGTGTTGTTGAAGAAACAGAGATAATAATGTAATGCTAGGCAGGTTTAATGAGTATCTTATAGACTAAATCTAAGTACAATGCTTGTGCTTGTGTGTTTTTTTTTTTAACTATATAATAAAAGGGACTTTAAATAGAAAGTGGTACATCTTCTGAGTAAATCTGAAAATATATGTAATTGTAGATAGGAGGGACCAACCACTTCTTCTGTGCTCCATGGGCACGGCCTCTTCGACTGCACTGAGAACTTTGTTGCTGTGCGAAAGAGGCAGACGTGGGTGCTCTCTGGTGAAAAGAGCTGGGTAAGGTTGCTGTCTGTGTGAAAGAGGTAGGCACAGCTGCTTCATGTGGGCTTCTGGCAGGCATCGGAACTCCCTGCAGGGGCCTTCTTTGGACTAGTGCTCCCTGTGGAGACCCACAAAACCTGGGTGCTCCTTGTGGGTACCTTGCTCCCTGGAGCAAAAAAAAGTTTGTTGAGGCTTCTGCTGCCTCCACTTTCTTCTCTTCAGGATCCTGTTGGGTACAGGTGCTCCCTGCATGAAAGAGGACTGAGGTTTCTCCGGCTTCATTGTCATGATGGATAGAGCTCTTAGATGGTCGTAAGATAGACAATCCAAAAAAGTAAATGATCTCAAGGTTGTGCAAGATTGCTTGTGTCTGCAACAAACACTATCTGTATCTGTGATACCCTGTGAGAGAAAGAGAGTTGAGTAAACACAAATGAGCTTGGAAGTTGGTTGACAGGTTTTGTATAAACGTAGCATTTACACATAGGACCCCCATTACACAGATGGGATCTTGTATATATTAAAAAGTGTTATTTTGGTGAACAGATATAATATTGCCTTATTCATTATCAGCACTATTGGGGGATATCTATGTATGGGAACATATTAGCAAATATATAAAAATCAGATCCAATCTTTTATTTATTTCATCAATCATTATTGATTATCAGCCTACCCTAAACATTCCCCTCAGCCTTGTGTACACAGTACAATTTTTGCCACAATGCTGCCATCAAAAATCTGAGATCTTAAATTCTTGAGTCTCCTAGTGTGACATGTTTATCTTTGTATTGAATCTTAGCCTGATACAGGCTACACCACAGGGTACCATTCACATATTGTTTCACAAAATTGCACCATATTTACCAGAAATACTTGTTTGTATACATAATGACTTCACCCTAAGCAAGAATACTAAGCACTGTGCATTTTTCAGGGATACTTTCTGGTGATACAGAGAAATGTCAAACTATAGATTACACGTTTTCTTTCAGTTTGCATTATTTTTTTAAACAGGAAACTTTAAAATCATCAAAGCCACTTTGTCAATTTAAGTTAAGTGAACTTATGCCAGGTGAGTAGATTCAGGCTTTCAACTTGCAAGTAGGGATCATACAATCTGTCATGGCTTTATTTTATAGTGTTTAAAATCGTAAATTGCTGCGGCTTTTGTCTAAATACACACACTGAGATAATAAAAAAAAACTCTGCTCCTCTGAGTCATAAACGCTACATGACCTTAGCAACCACACACAGCATTTTCAATTTATTGAAAAACAACAACAACAGACAGTGCTCAGTAAACGAAGGAGTTTATTAGTGATTGGGAATCTTCAGCGGTTCGATTACAGGTGAATATTATTATTTATTTTTATTATGTGTAAAACATTTAATGAGTTTCATTAGCAATACCTGATGTTTAATACAATTTAAATGTGACATTGACAGTGAAGTGCAAATTACCAACATTTAATTGTTATCTACTGCAATTGTATTGCTCACTCAGCTCTTTAGCCTCGACTCTATCACATTATAGTATTATTGTTATGGTTTTTTATTGTTGTTATTTTGGGGAAAAAAGAAGAAGAGAAAAAAGAAATATGAAAACTCTGGTCTACAGCACTATGTTGAGAACGCAAGAGATGGATCCTACTAACTACATCAATGACAGACTGCCATCTTGAGGTAAGTATGATTATTACTGTGCCTCAAAAGGAAGTCTTTAGGAATAATTCACTCAAATATTAAATTTGTCATAATTGACACATTTTTTTTTTCAAACACTCTTAAACATGTTTCATAATCTCACTAATTTAATATGTCCATTAACAACGTCCAACAGTGTACACACTTTTTTTCTGAAACCTATAAAAATTCCCAACACAATGCCATCTCCACAACATCTCAGATCATGTATTATGTATAATAGCATTCTGTGATGGAAATGATGGAGACTGAACATTTGAACATTTTTGGAACAAAAAAGTCTTTTTGCTAATTTTACAGCTTAAATTTTATATATTCTAAGTACACAAAAGAATAATATTTTCACATATTTGCATCATTTACGGCTTGGAAATGATAGATAAAAATATCCTGCTCATGTTATGTTTACCTTCATACTTTTTGTTTTCTTTACACTTCACATGTGTCATATTTTATCTAAAACTCTTCACTGCACTGCTGACTTTCAAACTTCTTTTTTAAATATTAAATTATTTTCACCTCATGGCCCCTAGTCATTCTGTTGTATGCAGCAAGAACAGCGTTACAATATAATAAATATTACATAAAATATTACATATTTTATTTGGAATCATGCTAAACAATTGGGTAAACTTAACTCTTAGAAATAAACTTTAACTTGCAATGCCAAAAGTCTGATTAAAGAGTTATCATAACCCCATTTTATGTTTCTAGAAATGATGAAATCTGAAGATTTATTTCATCACAGGCATTGTGCAAACAGTCTGACTTCCAAATATTTCCAAATATGAGTGATTTCGTACAGTCTGGTTGCATCTGTACATGTGCAATCACAGTTCAGAGCCAATCCAAACAGACCTGACCATGAATGTCATTGCACTCTAATTGATTAGAAATATACTTGTAGATTATATTCATATTTCCATTTATAGCTTTTGAATGCTGTAGAATCCTAGACAAAGCATGCACATTCAATGCAACATTGGTGCTTGCAACCTCTTTAGTTATCAGCTGATACCTTGTTCATGTATGACACAGTGTTGATACAGTTACTTGAAGAGATCTTGTCTGATTTAATAAATAAATCCCTTGTTAAAAACAATTAGAATACACTGCAATTTTGTGCTATATTTCTACCTATATTTGTTTTAATGTATTTAAGTGCAGTGATGTTACTTTAGATTTTACCATTAATTTTCAAGTTACCATTTTGTCAGTGTACTTTTAAAATAAATACTTATTTGCACTTAATTGCATGTTATTTATAATTAAATTAAGATTAATTTACAATTAAACTACAAGTCTTTTAAAAGTGCTTTTTGACCCACTGAAGCAGGACTTAAGTACATAATTAAATTTTATATTTATTTTTTATTATCGCTAAAAGATTGTGAAAGTGTACTGCCCAATGTACTGACAAGCATCAAATAAACTTCAATGTAATTTCTAATAAAACTGGTATGCTATATTTTAAATGTATTTACAATTATTCTTATTTATTTATAACACATTTGTTATGATGACATTGTAATCTGATACATTTAAAATGTAAGCAATTTAAATGTGATACCAAATTACACTTTACAGTTGTACTTTAAAGTAAAACCTTTAATTGGATATTATTACAAAATGCACTTTTTAAAAGAATGCACTTTTTACATGTGTGTTAAGAACAGTCATGAAAGTGTGCTCACTTTAAGTCTTTTTATTTATACTTATATTATCTGCAAGTAGAGTTTTTTTTTGTTATTGTTGTTTTAAATATACTTTTTAGACGTGAAGTACACTACAAGTGCACATTTAATAATACAATTATTATTAATACACTTCTTTTTCACAAGGAATGGTCTGATGTAAACCTGAGGTCAGTGTCCCTCAATAAACTGCTCGGTCTCAGCATGGCAGCCAGAATGTCACGCTGTGAAGAAATAAGGGTTGTTTTAGCTCAAGGGGGTGCTTTAACTGAACTCAACCACTAGCAGATCATGCGACTATGTTGCATAACTGTTCCATGTGGCCCCTGTCAGACACGCTATAAAAAGAGCCTCTTTCTTCAGATTTTGCACTGCATCCAGGCCCCGGCTGCTACACCATCTAATCAAGAGACGCCCTCAGCCTGAAACCCGAGCAACCATGCAGTCTGCCGATGCCAAGCTCAGCCGAAGCTCCCTGCTGCTGGCCCTGAGGCGCTACAGTACAGCAGTGCACAATATGGAACAGACCATTCTGCTTCCCAGTCTCCTCAGAGATGTGCCGTACGATGACGGTTCGGACTGTGAGACCGCCGACAACAACATGGACCTGTATGAGTACTACCTTCTGCTAAAAGCCATCAAGAACGCAGTGGAAAGCGGCCTCATCCCACATGACGACGCCAAGGACAAGAGTCACGCCGCCCTGAACAAAGGCCTGGAGCCCCTGCTGGAAGCCGAACCCGAGGCACTTTTCCATTTCCATCTACGAGGCCTGTTCACAGTCATGGCAACGCTTACGAAGAAGTCCCAGAACTTGACTGAAAAATACTTAGACATCGTCGGGATCAGCCGTTAAGATTCAGCACATAATGTGGAAGAATCCATCTTGGGTGATTGCAATTACCTGGAAAGCTGTTTACATCCTTGCCACTATTTATGTGACATGCAATAAAAATATTAAAAATAATTTTGTACTATAATTTTATTTAAAGGGATTTCTTCGATATTTAAAATAATTTAATGTTTTGCATCTATTGCATTTGCCTTGTAATATTAGTTTACATTCTTTGTAGAGACTGTTAGTAAACAATTGTACAATGCATATCTATATTTTAAAAGACAAACTGCTTTCCTCAAATATTAGAGGTTGCCGTGTAAGTTATGTGATTTGCTTTTTAATGAACACGATTTTGTACATTACATACATAAGATAACTGAAACACTTTAAAGACCTTCACTTGATGTAACTGTACATAATTTCCATATCATACATTGTAAAAGGAATTCACATATGAAACTGTCAGTCAAAATAACAAGAACATATGCTAATGAAAACATGGAGATGCAACAAATTAAAGCCAATAAAAAGACTTTTCATGTAATATGGCCAAATTACTGTACGGTATGTACACCAGTGTTACTTTAGTATTATTTATAACATATAGTTTTACTAACATTTTGAATTAGCTTTTATTCTTATGTTTTCATTTTAGTAACTTTGTTCAGCTTTTGCCATTATTAACACTATTTTTTAAAATTAGACTTTTTATTTCAGTTTTAGTTATATTAGTTAGTTGCCAAAGTAACATTTCTAGTTTGAGTTTATCTGTCTACCATTATTTTATTTTAGCTTTATTTCAATTAACAAAAATGTAAAAAAAAAAAAACCTGCCATACACACAGAATGTACCTTGACATAAAGTCCTGTAATAATATTGGTTAAATTGCTCCTTTTACTGTAATAAGTCACTTTTTAATTGTGAATTTAGGACAAATGAGAAGTGGATGAAACCATCCAAAGTAAATCCATCCAAAAGCATCTGAATCTGTTGCAAAACTCCTGGGATTGCTCATTATTGCATGAGACAGGCTATCGGTACAACATCCATGCCAAAGTCTAGCTGAAATCATTTGTGACATGAAAGCACAGACTCAAATGCCATGCTGTTCAGTGCTGTCACAATAATTTGTACAGTCATTTTAAAGATTCTGATGGTCTTGTTGATGCTGTCCTTGCAACATGCTTTCTGACATTATGCCAAACACTTTAAAGGACATCAAATGCATAATCAGTATCCTACATAATCACACGTTCAAGACTAAACTCAAATCGTGAAAGAAGCAGTTCTTACAAAAATGAACATACTGTCATTCTAAACTGCGTATCTTTCACAGAATACAAATTATTTAATACATTTTGGAGAGTTTGTTGCATATTTTGAGGGTGAGTAAATAGTGATCTTTTGTTGACTATCCATACACTTAAAATAATCTGGTACTGTAAAAACTGATTGTGCATCGGAAAAAAACATTAAAAACACATAAAAAAAAAAAAAAGTTTTTTCAAACATTTTAATGACATTGAGAACACAACTTTATAAATCAATATAAGAGTATTTTTAACAGTTAAGTCTGTTCAACCAGATTTGCAACTATAGTCTTCACATTCCTTGTGACAACTACATCCTTTCAACGGATTGGATGAAATGGCTCCACGATTTCAGCAAATGTCTTCCGTTCTGGTTTGAGAAAGTAAAATAAAAAAATTTAAGGATTGCAAGTACTGTGGCAACATACACAATAATTAAAATATCTAAAACAAACAAATAAACAAACAAACAAAAAAACATCAGGACTTAAATTAACACACTAATGCAGCAGTGTTTCCATGTGCTGTTACCTTTCTCTGGAAATTCATTAGGATGAAGTCGGATGTACTCATTCATGTCCCTGTCCAATGTGGCATATTTATAATTCTCATACTTTGTGAGATGATAACCAATGAACCATCCAACAGTTATGAACAGCGCTTGGCGGTGAACACCTGTAAGAAAAAAAAAACAAAAAACAGCAGAATTTAAATGTACGTTTCCAATGGCTGTTTGCATGCTTTCTGTTTTAGAGTACAATTTATGTTTTCATTTTCATTCAGGTGCATTAAATTTGTTGATGTTTTTGAACAATGAAATTTACACCAATGTATTTAAACTGGCATGACTGTTGCACTAATTTTAATGGCGTTTTGACATTTTAACTGGTCAGGTGCAAATATAGTGCTAATATGCAAGCGATATGCAGTCAGTAGCAATATCATTAGCTTAAGTAATAAGTAGTGCAATAGCAATTCCACTGACATGGGTATTAAAAAGGCTAGTAACCATGTAAATAAAAATGTATATGAATGTGGGATTCATTAAGCACCATATATATAATCAAAATTAACACCATTACTGTACCATGTTGCTAGCCACCACAGATGATTTGTATATGGGTCGCAATTAAACTCAACCAGGAACACATTAATTTGTTACTATTATGCAATTAAAATACAGTGTGTTGATGTTACAGCTATAATTTGTTATTTGCATTGGTGTAGATGTGTTCTCACCAGCTTTGAGCGCAGGCCTGCGGTTTAAACTGTTGTGTAGCATCGCGGTCGCCCAGCCTAACAGCCCGAACCACACCGAATTTCTGTTGACGATCCCCGGAGGAGGCAAAACTTTCGCTTCGTCAGGCAGAAGCCCCATTTTGCCAAATAGTAGGCTCTTCTAAAGTCAGAACCCTTTTGACACTTAACTTTCCATATCACCTCCTAGAGGAAATCAAGGGCAATGTTTAGGCGGAAATGAAAACCGGTCCGGTGAGAAACACATGGCGGACTTACAAGTGTTCCGGAGAGAGTAACTATCGCAATGCTACCCTGTTAGCATTTAAAACTTTGGTTTGTCTATCCATAAAATATATTTCAGATAGTTACAATTGTAATTCAACTAGTCATGATCATAATTTGACTAGTCAGAATGATATTTAAAGATACCTGCAATTATAATTGCACTAGAAAAAAATCTGATTAGAGATATCTCTAAATACTTTATGACTAGTCAAAACTCCGTTTAAGATATCTGTAATTACGTCATAGATATCTTCAGTAGATGCGTCACATATACGTAAAGGTAATTAGAGCTATCTCTAATTCAGTTTCGACTATTATATTTTAAGATATCTGAATCGTACCTGCTTCTAGTCGAATCTGCTGTTGTGTGACGTGAGATTAAATTTACTCAGCCTCTCCTCTGTCTAATGCTTAGCACTAACTGCTAACAACAGTAGTTTGCTTTTGTTGTCACGGAGAGAAAAGCTACTGGATAAAATACTTAAGGGGTTTTTAAATAATATGTGGATGCATTCATATGATAAAAGGTCTCCTGCATGCATGTATGTAGCGCTGTGTGAATTTAAATCATGCCGCAAAATGGACAAGCTGGAATGTAATGTTCAATAAAGAGAACCGCAAACTGCTCGTCTGAATTTATTACATATTTGGAAAAGACGTGAAGAACAATGGAAGTGTACACAAAAAAAAAAAATGGAAAAAAGGGATTACAGGCTAATAAAACTTTAAAATGTACTGATGATATTGATTGTGTGTAGACTGGGTGTTCTCTGCATACCTTATGTCACTTTTACAAATGCACCAGCTACATTTTTATTTTGAATTACTTCGGTATAAGACAGTTTAAAATGAACCAAAGATGCAGGAAGATGCATTTGTAGATATCCGAAACTATTTCCCAATGGAAGTCAATGGAACAATATGAGTAGTCATAATAGCATTGTAGATATCTCGAATGACTAGTCAAAATAACATTGTAGATATCTTTAATTCCAATTATGACGAGCCAACATTGGAGAATATCTGGAATAGGAATTTTGACTAGTCAAAACTGAATTATGACTAGTACAGCAAAGGGTATTTAATGCCAAACGGCTTGCCATTGTGTATCAGTTTATGGGTTAAACTAAATGTGAAAATCGCTTTTTAAGGACCTTTTCTTATTTTCTGCAAGTCTTTTGGAGAACTAACGTTACACTCCTCTTTTTGTAATTCAACCACACAGTAAAAATTATATGCTTTCTGGCCAAAATATATTTTAAATATATGCTAAATGCATGTTGTAATAACTGAAGCTTAATAAAATATATTTTTGAAATTGGAAATATATTTAGTTTCAACTTTAATATAATTTCAAAATGTATTTCAGGGGCAAGAAAAATGTGTTTCCAATTTTGCAGTAGTCTACATTTAGGATGGAACTAGAGATCAGAACCAGATTTATATTGATGTTATAATGTTTATTTCTTTTTATAGGCCTATATTATAATGAATCAGAATCAGAAAGAGCTTTGCCAAGTATGCTTGTTTTAGTGTCACAGAGTTTGCTATGTATGATATGTTTTGTAATGTTTAAAAATAAAAGTATGTTCTTTGCTGATTTTTATTTAAATGTGTTATATTTTCACACGTTTAGAGAACAAATAAAGTTTTTCTTCAAATGTGACCTGGGTGAATGTATTTTCATGGACTGAAAAAATATGGAGAGCAAATATATATATAAATATATATTTTCAAAAATAAAATCAAATTGGTTGAAAATATATTTACTTTATTTAACTATATTTATTTATAACTATACTAGCAAATAACTACTTAAATAGTAGCATAACTATTTTAGCAAAAAAAAGGTATTTTTTGTAACTATATTTAAAAATACTTTTATTTATTTATTTATTTACTGCCGTATGATATGCAAGTACAAAGAGAGGGATTTTAATTGTTAATTTATGTTTTTCTGTTTTGCCATTTCCACTGTTTAAAGTTGAACTACAAATCCCATAATGCAGCGGCGATGTTTTCCGGACTCGGCTTCCACTGGGGAAGCAGCATGACGTCATTGTCAAAAAACCGAGGAAACTCTGCGATCATTGTGCAACACTGGAACCGAAAATCTGCCGAGGTTGCTGTTGGCGTTGCACGATTGCTATCATCGCTTAGATTAAAAGCCTGAAGAAAAGACTGAATGCATTCGGAATAATAGAAGCAGTGGGGTGAATCCCCTGTGTTTGGTAAGTGTAAAGATGATTTAATGTGACCTTTAATGTGTAGAGCATCCTGCTAGCTAATGGACAGCACTGTGCCTGCTGGTTTTATTTCATCATAAAATAAAATGTGCAGTTTTCACTGTTTATAAAGGGTCTAAATATAAAGGAAATGAATTAGGCCACATCTATGTCTTTTGTTCGGCTCAGAGATATTGCATATCAGATTTCAGTTTTCTGTTTAGAGATATTGCATATCAGATATTTTCATCCATACCAAGTAGGGATCAATAAAGTATATGTTTTCTGTTCTGCTATTTAATATCCTTATTTTTCCCCCCATAAAGCACAAATTACAGTCATAATGTTTAATATATAAGGAACAGTTTAGTTATATTTCTGTTTGCAACATGTTGTTTCCTGGATGACAATTAAATACTTTTAGATGGTTTGTTATTCATTATGTGAGAGTGAAAGTTGTGCTCATGCTGTTGCAATATGTGGTAATGTGAAGGTTAACCATCATAAAAAGTTTATTAAACAATGCAAATGAAAGTCTATAAAAATGAATGTGACAGAGTATATTTGCAGTGGTGAATAGTACTAATCAAATTAATATATTATTATTTCTGTTTTATAGATGCATTTTGTTTAAAAATATGTTTTTTGCAGTGGAGATGACATGGTTGTATAATGTTGGCATCTTTATTCATGCAGCTAATTAAGAAAACTTTTTATTGAGTCAAAAATGTATTTTTATATGAAGTCTGTTTATGCTCAACTTACAATGTTCAGTTGTATTTCTTTTAAATTGTATATGCTTACGTCCACCGCCATTCTTAATTAGCTGTTGAAAGTGTGTTTGCGTGTATGCATGTGTGTTGACAGGCCTCTGGGAGTTGTTCTTTATTCCTTGTGTTTTTATTGCGGTCCTCTCAGCATCCTGCCATAGGCCTTGGCAACAGCAGCATTCGAGCACATGCATAGCAGCTTCTCCTATAGCAACACTTCAGAAACAAACACTGCTAATGTGTGTAGTAAAATACAGAGGCACTGTTGATCTAATAAATTAAAGAATGGCCAGCAAAAAATGGTCCCTAGAGACATCAGGCGTAGTTTATTCCCTCTTTTGTTCTCAGTAATACATCACTGGTGTCATTGAAATGTTTGTTCTGTAAGGGCTGCTGCAGCTCTTTTACTTCAAACAGTGTTTTATCAGAGGGATGTTGCTCAGCCATGTGTAGTTTGCATTGCAGTTCTTAACACCCACATATTATCCGCCTGTCTTTCTGTCTGCCTGTCTCTCTCTTTCGCTCTCTCTCTTCATTCATGTTTCCACAGCTGAGCGTGAGCATGGAGGATTATGACTACTTATTCAAAATTGTGCTGATAGGAAATGCAGGAGTAGGCAAAACCTGCCTTGTTCGACGCTTCACTCAGGTGTGTGAAATAACTCATTGCATTACCTGTAATGCAAAAACATTAGAGGTTTGCAGTGTGTCATTGACAATAGAATTTACAGTCCCTGATAATAATCATTTTAATAATAATCGTCTTGTGCTTTCTAGGGGCTGTTCCCTCCTGGACAAGGTGCCACCATTGGAGTTGATTTCATGATCAAAACTGTGGAAATAAAAGGAGTGAAAGTGAAGGTGCGTAGGCCTCTTTAGTTTTTGAATCTTTTGGTTATGTTCTTGATTACTTTTTGTCATGCATTGTGATGTGTCCTTGGGTTTGCAGAAGGGTACAGGTGATTACAGGTAAGTAAGTAAATAAAAAAATTTAGTTATTATGATGTCTTTTTTATTTACATAGACCCAACCCAACAACATTTCACTATATAATATTTATTTATCGTTTTATTTTATTTATTTATTAATTCATTCTTTCATTGACAAGACTAATGGCACATTTTGGAAGTGACACAAGGAGGATTTGTTATCCATTATTTATATGACAAGACTGGGTTTTTTTTTTTTTAAGTGACACAAGGAGAATTCTTAACATGGCCAAATGAAACCAAGTAATTAAAAAAAAAAGACTGTAGGATTTAAATATACAGTTGAGGTCAAAAGTTTACATACTCTTTGCAGAATCTGCAAAATGCACGTTATTTTTTTTTAGTACCGACTTGAATAAAATATTTAATTTCATAGAAGTCCACAAGAGAAAATAACAGTTGAATTTATACAAATGGCCCTGTTCAAAAGCTTACATACACTTGATTCTTAATACTGTGTTGTCACCTGAATGATCCACAGCTGTGTTTTTTTTTTTTTTTTTTTTTTTGTAATTGAGCCCCTGGCTCTTAATGCATCGTTTTTCCTTCTGGAGCATCAGTGAGCATTTGAACTTTCTATGATAGTTGCATATGAGTCCCTCAGTTGTTCTCAATGTGAAAAGATGGATCTCAAAATCATATAGCCATTTTAAAGCACTTCGAGCAGTTTAACTGTGTGGGACAAACAAGGGACACATAAACAACTATCACTAAACAAAAAACACAGCTGTGGATCATTCAGGTAACAACACAGTATTAAGTTTCAAGTGTATGTACATTTTTGAACTGGGTAATTTTTATAAATTATAATATTACGTTAAGAAATAATGTAAAATATTAGTATAAAACAAATAAAACAAAATATTTACAAACATTATAAACACTGCAAATATGTTTTAGTTCCCTTCACTCCACAACAAATCCCTTAAATTGAACTGTATTCAGAACAGTACAGGATGTGTCACTTTGGAATATTATTTGCAGCATGCTTCAGATGAGTAGGAAAATGCTACTTATATTCTGGATAATACATGGTATGTATTTTTATTTATTTTTATTTTTTTTAAAGAAGAAATGTGACTAATCTCGGCTTTGAAATGTAGCATGCAACAGTTTAGACCACTGAAACGCTGACTGATTTAGCCCCTGTATTTGTGTCTGTGCACCTCTGGGCATTTTTCCGCATTTAAGTGCACTTCAATGCTAATGAAATAGACTGAAAGCTGTCATTTGTGTTGGGTTCTGCTAGAAGTGCTAAGTGACTTCATTCACTGATTATTTGATCCGACAACCTCACAGCTCCAGATCTGGGACACGGCCGGGCAGGAGCGGTTCCGCTCAATTACCCAGAGTTACTACCGCAGTGCCAACGCTCTCATTCTCACCTACGACATCACCTGTGAAGATTCCTTCCGGTGCCTTCCTGAGTGGCTGAGGGAGATTGAGCAGTATGCCAACAACCAAGTAGTGACAATCTTAGTAGGTGAGTAGTCAAGTTTAAATAGGTTAAGTTTTCTAATTGTAGAACAGTTTATTTGTCTTTTAGCTGTTCATTTTAGCTACAGTATATAGAGTGATGATATAAATTTCAAAATCAATGACATTGTCCTCTATCGGTAAAGGTCATGTTTCCTTAAAATGTCAGATTAACTGCACTACACAATAGACCACAGGCTATGTGGTAATTTTAGTAACAGTTGTTCAGTACAGGAGCACAGTACAGTAAGCTTAATGCTTATTGATGCATTAAGCTTAATAACTTAATATATAGCTAGGGCTGTCACTAAAGATTATTTTGGTAATCAAGTAATCGGTCAGTTATTTTGACAATTAATCGAGTAATCTGATAATTGTGATATTTTTTCTGTGGTAATAAAAATAGATCTAAGTGAACAACAGACTTTAAAATTACAATATAAATACATATATAATAGCAAGAGGCAAAAAATTATTAGTTCAAATAAAGTATCAAAAGCAAGTAATCATATGGCTTTATTGAACAAAACTGTTAAAAAACATAATATAAACAACAGAACTAATGTACATTGCGCATTATAGCAAACGACTGCAGTGGGCGCCAATGGCCTGACGATTGTTTTTACACATTACTGCGTGACCTAATCGTTGATTAATACTGGCTAAACAATATTTAATTCAAATATCTACTTAATCTTTGAAATTGGACCATTTCTTTGACAGAAATGCTTCAGCTACTGTAATTTCTTGAATATGTGGACATCAAAACGTGTAACTCTGACAGCATGTACTAACTACATGCGACGTGACAAGATTCCAGCGAGAAGCAATTTGGGTGTCCACACCACATGTGACGCGACACCACAATGTGACAGTTATCACAGCCATTCAGAAGGTTTATGATTCATAAATATTAAACCTTTTCAACATTATTAAATTTACATGCTGAGTGACTGATACTGTCTTAGTTATGGAATACACTTGTTAGTTCACATTGAGCTCACAGTTTTAATGTAAACTTTCTGTTGTTGCTTTCGGTATGGCTATAAAGGTCACACAAAATGATATTCAAACTCACATTAGACACATTCAACTTTGAATAAAGCATATAATCCATACCTGTAATTTACACTGTCATTGGTTTGTATGTTGTTGTTCCAGCCGCGACATTGCGGAAATATTAACCATTTCTAAAATAGAAATTCCGTGTGTCGTCGTCACTGCTAGTTAGGACAAAAACTCAGATTAACATGGCAAAGATACCTTTTACCGCGTGTCACGGCGTCGCGTCACGTGTAGTTAGGACACGGTGTGAGAGTTTGAGGTTTTATATTAGAATCATGATGAACTGTCAGCATTCTGAGAAAGATATTGATGTATTCGCCTGTGTTTACATGGGTTTATAAATTATTTACCTTACAAACCTGATGAACGGCACACGTTGCATTCCCACATTAACTTTTTAATAAACCCAAACTCAGTAATAAGCAGAGATGCAGTTTGACACGCTCTGCACACGTAAATGATAACAGTTTGTGTGGAGCAGCTTTAGTCCAAACGGAACCGCTCTGACATGCATGTACGTAACTTACATGCATGTAAATAATCAAAGTGCAAGTATTGAACCTGCATTGCATACATTTATTTATTTGAATCATAGATTTGTGAATTCACATTAGTATTATGCTTTATTATGATGTTAAATGGATTTAATAGGCCTGTATGCATCCTTGGAAATCAGTGTAATAATGCTTTTCATGGATTCTTGTCCGTGGAATGTGCCACTTCTGGTTTTTTGCCGGTTACTCGACATGGGCAAAATGCACTTGAGGATTTTTAAAATCGAGTAAGCAAAATGAATCGAGGATCTATTTATCTGTCGGACGGTCCCAATGCGCTCTGTAAACAAGTGCAGGAAATTGTCTATCAACATTAGTTTAATATGTTTTTGGAGCTGTTTGTCACTGAACAAACTGACTGGCTTACGTTAGACTATCTGTCTGTCACCAGATATTTAATGTGCTTGTAACCAGAGCATTTGAGCCCTATTCACCGCTGTTGTTGTTCGCAGGGAATAAGATAGACCTGGCCGATAGGCGAGAAGTTCATCGGCAGCGAGCAGAGGAGTTTGCGGAGGCGCAGAGCATGCTTTATCTGGAGACCTCTGCCAAAGAATCGGACAACGTGGAGAAGCTCTTTCTGGATCTGGCCTGCGAACTGATCCGCGAGGCCAAGCAAAACACATTGGACAACAACGACTCCACTCCCATGCCTGGAGAAGGGAAAAACATCAATTACTTGAGTTGCTGCAGCATGAACTAGTAGACTTGGCCACTCTGTCTGGCTGAGGAGGGCAACATGGATTGCATACAAAGTGGTTGTATTGTTGGTAACCACTATGTAGTTGCAGTGGTTACTGTTTTCCACTGTTGTTGAAGTCTAGTTCTTTTACCCTACTTAAATCCCTGGGTATTTTAAAACATTTGGGAAAAAAAACGTGATATTTAGATGATGCTGCTTTTAAAGGTGGGTCCGAAGCTCCTAGATGCTTTTGGCCAGGAACGGCCTTGTTACACAGTAACGCTTGCGGATAGGTCAGACAATGAGATTTTCTACACTTCTCTGCAATGCAACGGTTGGAATTTCCCTGTTGAGTTTAGAGCCAATGTATTGTCAAATTAGAGATTTGAAAAAATGAGAATGCAGGTCTTCATCAGCAGTCTCACCCACTTGAAGGACTAGTTCATCCAAAAATAAGCATTCAGTCATCGTTTACTCACCCTCATGTTGTTCCAAACCCATACAACTGACTTTTTCTGTGGATTACAAAAAAAGATGCTTTGAAGAGTGTTCACGAAGCTCTTTTCCAGCTGAAAGTGAATATTGACCAAAGCAGTCCATATGACTTGCGTATTATATTTCAAGCCTTTTGAAGCCATATGATGCTTATGGGTTTGGAATGAAATGAGGGTGAGTAAATGATGACAGAGTTTTTATTTCAGGGTGAACTGCTCCTTTACTGCTCCATTGCCACAAAATTGGTGTGTTGGTGTGCACATTTATTATTCGCACAAAATGCACTTCTTGATGATCGCTTGCGAGATTGTTTGAGGTTGCTTATGCATGCATTTTTTTAAAAATGAAGAAGTCAGTAATGCAAACAGACAGCCAGCTCCCTTAAATAATCTGTGACAGAAAGATGTGAAGTGAAACCGCCATTTTAATTCCTCATTTATCAGGTAGTCAGTTTATAAGAATATAAACTCCCCTCACTGCTTGCATGGAAGTTTGGCTGTTAATACTCAATGAAGGCCATGTCATTTTTAAAAGTCATAGCAAAAACCCAATGTGCCTCTGCCATTTGCATCCTGTCGTCATACATTACATAGCACTGGGGGATCTCATGGAGCACATGTTTGGGTCGTATTCCAACCAAAAATATCACTCAAACTGGGTTGATATATTAGTTTGGAAGTTTTAATTTAGTTTTTTTTTTTTTTCAAGGATGATTATCACTAGATTCTCAGTACTGTAATACAGTATTGTAAATGGTATTGTCCAGATCCAATTAGATTTTTAAGTTTTTTTTTTTTTTTTATTATTTTCACAGTACATCACAGTACAATATACTCATAATGTATACATAATGTATACCCTATAATGTATACATACTTTACAGATTTTTTTTTTTGCATTATGTGTGGGAATGAGATTATTATTATTATTATTATGTATACAGCATTACAGTAATAAAAATAGAAAGGGAAAATTAATTAAATAAAGGCAAAATTCATGTTCATCAAATAAGTTTAATTTTCTTATGCAAAAAAGTAATTTCTTTTCTTTTTTAATGTTTTTTTTATTTTTTATTTTAGGTGAAATGCACTGCTGTTCAAAAGTTTGGGGTCAGTATGATTTTCTTTGAAGAAATTAATATTTTTATTAATTAAGGATGCATTAATCAAATATGACAGTTATTTTTAATGGCGAACATTTATCATAAGTGATTTTTACATCAACTAAATGCTATTCTTATGATTTTTTTATTATTATTTATTAAAGAATCCAAAAAAACAGTATCACACTTTTCACAAAAATATTAGGCAGCACAACTGTTTTTAAGATTGATAATACTTAGAAATATTTTGTGAGCACCAAAATTATTGAAATTATTTCTAAAGGGTTATGTGACACTGAAGACTGGGGTAATGGTTGCTAAAAAAATAATTTTGCATCACAGGAATAAATGACAATTTTAAATATATTAGGATATAAAACAGAAATGTTAAATAGTAAAACTATTTCACAATACTAGAGTTTTGAATACATGCAGCCTAGGTGGGATTAAGACACATTTAAAAAACAATTAAAAAAATCTTACTGACCCCAAACATGTGAATGATAGTGTGTGGCGTGTTCTTGACCGATTTCATCATGAGATCATCCGGTCTAGATTTTTCAGATTACAAAGGTTTTTAGTGGCCAGATTCTAGGCATCGTCCTTTCATATCTTTGCACATTATACGCTTAAAAAGTAAATGGGCTCAATATTATAATGCACTGCTTAAAATGCTTATTTCATTCCATATTGATAGTTTCTTTTTCCAAGGATTACTCCAATTCCCATTTGGAGATATTCTGTCCTTTTACACATTTTTATGTGTTATCAGAACTGAAATATACCAGGATGCTTTGTAGTTAATTTAGTCTAGCTTTGGTATTGTAATAACCGTAGCGATGTTCAAAGCTTTTGGCACTCGAGAGGCCGAGAGAACAGTGTGTGTGTAGTTTATGTGTGAGTGAGTATTTCATAGATGTTTCAGTGAGTTCTTGCACAAATGGTCTTTGTGTTCCAATGCATCATTTTGAGAAAAAGATGATGGAGTTGTTTAACGGTGTGATACAGTGTGATTCTGATTTCGGTTGGCCTTTGTCTGTTCTGGAACTGTGTTGTGCATTTTAATGACTTTTAAACAGTTGGAACTTGTACCTCCGACCTTGGCTGTGCTGTAAGGTTGTTTGCACCTGTGTCATTACAATGGAACTGTGAATCTTCTCTTTTATAGACTTTCAGTATTTTACTTGCTGCTACAGAGCTTTTTCCTTTTTTTTAAATTTTTTATTTTAATTTTTTTTATTTTTAACAAAGTTGATGGAATTACAATGGAGGTTTTAGATGCTGTGTGCTTGATAATATTTATGATCATAATTCAGTCATTTTGTTTAGAATCTTTTTTTTTTTTTTTTACACATATAACAAAACATATTCACTAATACACTAAACAATGTTTAACTTGAGGACCAATTGTTTCAGCTTTTTTGGTTGTCCATGCCAATTACTTTGCAGTATAATGCATTTTCCTCATATTTACACATAGCTGCTTATATGATATTAAGCTTTTCTATTAACATTTTATTTTAAAGTGATAACCTTTTCTAGTTTTGTATAAACTGTTTTCTTTCTATGTTACATGACGTGCCATGCACAGTATTTTCTCTGTCAGGTATTTTTGTCTAGCATTGTTTTACAGATATATGCCATATTGTAATGTGTTGCATTGTGTACCAATGGGACTCTAGAATTATTTCTTTTCTCTGTTAAATGCCCTAATTTCCAGTGTAGTATATGTATTACTAAGCGCTTACTTTTTCTGTACGGACAATGTTATTATGACCACTTCATTGTGAAGTACAATATTCATCAAGGAGTAACAGTCTTTTGTCTAGTGAAGATGAAACGCCATTCTTTGAACCAACAAGATCTGTATCCAAAGTAGATAACTGTACATTTATTGTTTTAGTGTGTGCTTTCAATATATAAGTTGTGACGCATTATGTGTAATACATTTATCATAAAAAGACAAACCCCATGACTGCAAATCAGTATTGCGAATAACCAGTTTTCTTTTAGCAATTCTGTTTGTGTAACTTGTTTTAATTCTCAGCATATACTGCAAGTTAATACCTTTCTCCAAATAAACATGGGTATGACACTAACTATATTGTAGGAAATATGTAACACATTTCTATGCTGATTAAAACTGCCTACACACACAAACACAGAAATACAATTTATTGCATTTGGAGTTTTTTAGTGTTGTAAATAGGCATTATGTGTAGTATGTTTATCATCATAACTAATATATAGCCTAAGCCTATTTATATTTGTTAATAGATACTTTATTACATATACTATGTACATTTATGATTTTACTAAAAATAAATGACAGTATGGTCACTCCTTTAGTAAGCAATGAGGAATAACAAGAAACTACAAAACCCATGAGGCATTACGGTGATCACGTTTTTACAATACGGAAGCACGTTGTTTCGTTATATATAGTTAACAAAACAATCCGTTTATCGACAGAAACAATAGATATAATCCGTTTTGAGTGAGCACATGAGACAGACAAACACTTTTAATAACTATATGCACATGACGAACAGATTTAGGAAGCTTACTGCGTGATCATTTTCCAAAATGGTCTAAATTTTGAGAAATAAAAACTTAAAAGCAACGGTACTGTATATATTTTAAGGCTTTACATTGTATCTCTTTTGTTTTTAGTGTAGTTTTAAGAGTTTTGCGTCATGGAGCAACTACGAGTCATTTGACATCCTTCCTCGTTCCTCGTATGCAAATGATCCATCGCTTCATATTTTCACATGCACGGTGACTGGATTCACTCATTCAGCCATGAGACTGACCAACACTGCTCTGCTCTTCCTCCTCATCATCCTCAGCTGTAATGCACTGGCGCTTAAACCACAGCTCTTAGGCAGACACATAGTCCAAAAATATTCTCAGCACACATCTGTCTCGTACAAAACTTTCTATTTTGATCAACAGGTAAGTGGCTTAGTTATTTTATTGCTTTTTATGGCTGTTTGTTCTTGGCCATAAGGAATCTACAGTTAAATACATGTTAAGATATAAATTTGTTTATATTGATTAGAGATCACTGATAGTGTTTTTCATGGAATATACAGACTTTTTTAAATGTAATTTTCTGACAAGTGATATGCATTTAGTTCATGTCAGCTTTAACAAAGTAAAAACTAATTAAAATAATAAAACAAACAAATAAACAGAATAAAATATTGCATTTTAGACTGCAACAACAAAACAATATCCTTTTTGGCAAGTTGCAAACTTAAATGAAATGGATGAATGTGCATAAAATGGTATAAACAACAAGAATATTGATAACAGTTTTGTTATTATTATTATGATCTTTATTATTGTTTAGACTATTTTATTTTTTGCAAAGTCGTTTGTTATGTAAGCAGGAGCAAATTTATTTTCATCTGTTTTGTGGTGTGGCTTAAAACAGTTTCGCCTAAAATGCAACATGTTTCTCACTTGAACATGTATGACTGTAAAAAGTATTCAGGTAATATTTACTTTAGTACATTAAGATGCCCTGAATAGTGAAATTTATCAGTGCACTCAATAACTTAAAAAAGTACAAAAGATTAAATATCTGTAAAAAAAGAAAAATCTGTGCATAGACCGATTACCGTCTTTCTCTAGCCTTCATCTTGTTATCAGATTCTCATGTGACAGCAATTCATTTGTTATTAACAGGTTAGCTATTGTCATTCATCACAGTTGTGAACCATTGTCAGTCCAATCAACTTGTGTCAATCAAAAAGTCTTGTGATAGATCACATTGCCAGGCCTTATATTGCTACCCACAACAGTTTTATCTGGTTGTGGCTGCTCATTAACTTACAACTGGGCTTCCTTTACGGATTTCCTTTATTTAATGTGTCGATAATCTGTGCCGTTTTGCTCTGTATTGTGTCTGCAGGAAATTTCCTTTTCCTTGTGGCCCCCACAGAATAATAGCAGATCCTTTCGCCCTTTCTGGGCTTGGTCCTGTGTGCAGAGGCATATCATTTGATGCTGGCAGTTTGCCCATTTTTCACTTTATTGAACTGAAAGTGAAATCTTGAAAGTCCCTTCATTTTGTGTTTTGTGTGTGTCAGTTCCTAATGGTCTAACTTGCACTGACTGAAACACACAGTGACATTTTTGTTTTTTTTTAACAAATAATTATTAAAAGTGTGGTATGTAGCTGCCAGTTGTTTAATAATTTACTTCTCACAAACATTTAATCTTATTCTCACCCTAAAGAGTGGTTTAGCAATTAATCTTTTACATGCTGTCTGTGAGAAAAGCTGACACAGGAAAAGCCCTGCGTCTAGTTTTAGACAAAAACAATCCTGTTAGGCTGTACTCTGAGCTTAATTACGTCTTGACCTGGACACGCCAGAGTGAAGGCAATTGTTTCTCGATGTCTGTTCAACTCATCCTCTGAGCCGTCAGGAAGATTAGGGCCATTTCCTGGCTTTCTTGCTCCTCATTGTCTTGGTTTTGCCCTTGTCAGCACTTAGTAAGCCTTAAACGGTAGCCTTCAATCGTAACAGCGTAGACAAGGCTGTTAAAATGAGGACCTACAAAGAATATTAGAAGAAAGTGTACAGGAAATGTAACATGGGCCTAGGATTTTACATTCCCGCTGCGGTTCATTTCACATTCCCGCTCGAGTTGAGCTGTAGTCTGTCGTTTTTTAATTCTCTTTGTTGAGTGGTTGAACAGTTGTCGAGGGGATATCCTTTCAGCATCTGTTGCTGGCTGTGGATGGAGAAATGGAGAGCACTGTTTGACAAGCAACTGAGAGCAAAGCTGTTTTCAAATTCATTAGACAGTACAAAAAGCACTAATGTGTACAAAATAGTGTGTGTGATGAAATGAAAAAAAATTATATTTCAATTGCAGTCATATAGTTAGATCTGCATTCTAACATTCTATATAATGTAGTAAAAATGTGCACTCTCCAGATGCATTTTCAGAAAAAAAAGTAACATGCGATAATGTCAGCTTGCACATCAAAACAATTACTTAATTTTCATAGATGATACAGTTGAGGTCAAAATTTTACTTACACCTTGCTGATTCTGCGAAATGTTAATTATTTGACCAAAATAAGAGGGATCATACAAAGTGCATGTTATTTTTTATTTAGTACTGACCTGAAAAAGGTATTTCACATAAAAGACGTTTACATATAGTCTTCACATATATATTATGTGAAATATCTTATTCAGGTCAGTACTAACTAAAAAATAACATGCATTTTGTATGATCCTTCTTATTTTGGTAAAATAATTAACAATTTGCAGATTTTGCAAGGTGTATGTAAACTTTTGACCTCAACTGTACATAATACAAAATTAGATTTTTTACATTTATGATGAAAACATACAGTAAGTGTTGCTTGCTTGTACAAAACCTGCTACCTTGATGCTATATTTGGTTGCTAAGGGGTTTTGTGTGCTTTTTAGGGTGTTGCTATGTGGTTTCTAGGGTACTCTAAATTACTGTTAGGCAGTTGCTTACTTGCCCATTTTAAAAGAGACAGCAGAAGTCTATTGAAATCTTTCCTTCAGCACGTATCTATATCTGTCTATAAATATATTATAATATACAATCTATAATATGTTTAATACTTATAAAACTATAGTGTTTTTTTTTTTTTTTTTTTTGCCTAGCAGAGAAAAAATCCCTCATATCACATATGCCTTTTACTTTTGTGGTTAAAACAAAACAAAACAAAACCAAAAAAAAAAAAAAAAAAAAAACAAACAAACAAACAAAAAAAAAAATTTGCTTAAAAAAATAAAAGTGCTCCTGTCCTTAACAAGCCATATTTCATTCATGTCTGGCACCAACAGTGCATAAGTTATGGGCAGTAGGTTAATACTTAAACTTACTTAAGCGTTCACCACTGACAGTATGTGCCATTTTAATTTTATGATTTGTAATTGTGTTTTTGAATCTTTACATTTAACTGTAGTCTTTTTTTAATGATACATCTGCCTATAATCTAATATTAGTACCAAAAACTTAAATAAATTTGATCTTGGAGAGGTTTTGTACTCTTATAGAATTCAGATATCTGGAAAAGAAGATGTTCAACCTTCAGAAAATGCTATGTATATAGTACAACATTATATAATCAATATAAAGCATCATTCATTATTACTTCACTGAAAAATGAGAATTTGTCATGTCGTGACCTGTTGTGTCTTTTGAAACCCATATGACTTCCATTTTCTGTGGAAACCAAAAGAAGATGTTAGGGGGAATTTCCATGCTGTTCTTTTTCCCTACAGTGAATTTAAATTACATAAACCTGATAAATAGTGCAAGATTAACAATCATTTTCATGATGCCTTTACTATGTTTTGTAAGCCTGACAGCCCCTGATCATCATCCACTTTCATTGTAATGGAAAAAAGCAGCGTGAACGTTCTTGAAAACTTGGACCCTGGAGTCTTGCCTGCAGGAAGAGTCAAACATTAAAATATTCATTTACAGGTTGCTCAAACTCTGTAGATAGATTTTCGTGCTTGGGTTTTAAAAGTTGTTTTTACAGCTGGAAAATGTTCACAGCTTTACTGCAGATCAGGTTTTTCTTAAAAGAGACCATAAAAAGATTTTAGACATGATAAAGTAAGTTACAAAAAAAACCTATGCCACATACTTCCACATTTTCACATGGAAACAGGAAATAGATTGATGACTCTTATTCCTCGTTCCTTTTCTAACAACCAGGAGAGGGCGCTGCATTTCAGAACCAGTGTCTATAATATGACCCATCTAACCTCTGCTGCCAAAATCAGATTTTATTTTATATGTAACTTCACAAAAGAGTAATATATTGTATAACAAAAATTTGGTCATTAAGATTTTTTATAAAATGTAATAAAAATAAAATGTGTTTTATTTTATTTTATTTTATTTTATTTTATTTTATTTTATTTTATTTTATTTTATTTTATTTATTTTTAAAGAAAGTAATACTTTTATTCTGCAAGGATGCATTACATTGATAAAACGTGACAGCAAAGAATTTATAATGTTACAAAAGATTTCTATTCAAAAGAAAATCCTGAAAAAATGTATCATTTCCACAAAAATATTAGGCGGAAATATTTCTTGAGCTCCAGATCATATTAGAATCATTAAATAAAATTAAAATTAAAATTAAATGTGAAATATGTGAAAATGCTGATATTTACAATCCTGTTAGACTAATATTTAAAAATAAAATACATGTAAATTTTAATGTATTAAAGCATTATTAGAAAGTATGAATCACAAACATATGAATAATTTATCTATTATTATATTTACATTATTATCTATTCTAACAGGAAAATACATGTACTTTCATGATAAAATATTGTACAAATGATTTTTAAGTGAAAATGAAAAGAATAGGCTTATAAATTATGTAAAAAGGCCATTTTCTAGAGCTTGAGGCTTGAGATGTAACAGCTTACACATAAAATAACTCACTAAAGCATGTGAATATAGCTGACACTCTTTTGACCTGGAGCCAGGCTCTGACTGCTGTTGAATGAATGTAACTGTGAGCGCTCAGAGTCCTTTTGCTGTCACTGGCTCATAAAATTTCTGCCTCTTTTGTTGCCAACGGGAGGAGAAAGAGGGTATTTACAAAAAAACAAAACACTAGAGAGAACATTCTTTATTAAGTGTTGGGTGGGATTCAGAAGAGTGAGAACTGTTAGGGACTGCAGCATTGCAGCTCTGGGAACAAATTTTAACATTCTTTTTACTTCTTCCCTCAAACTTGGAGAATTTATGGAAATGTAGAAGACAGTGAACGGCCCCTGGACTGGTTGAATGGATATTACAATTCTGCTGAAACCGGAACTAATGTGGCATCCCTGACGCTGGCACTAGATTTTAATACAAATTGAGGCTAATTATCCCTCCATCCTGCTTCGAGGTTTTACGCTCAACAATACGAAATGGCTGAAGGCCAGAAGATTGAGGAGAACACCCAGGAATAAAGACTGTGTAGTATCAATACTGTACATTACGTGCAGACAGGGGTGTAACAGCATTTTAACTGCTTATGGTTAAAACAAAAATAGTTCACCCAAAAATTTTAATTGGCTGAAAATGTACTTTTAGGTAATCAAATACGTTTGTTTCTTCATCAGAACAGATGTTTAGCATTACATCAGTTGCTCACCAATGGATCCTCTGTGTTGAATTGGTGCAGTCAGAATGAGAGTCCAGACAGCTAATTATAAATATCACAAGTAATCCACAAATAATCCAGATTTGTGACCAAGTGATGTACATTAATGCTAAATTTCTCCCAGTGACATTAATTAAATCCATTTTAATGCAAAAATAAACAAATAAAAATATACTAATGACACGTATGTATACTTAGAAATATTTCATATATATTTGTGTATTTTAATTTTTTTTTTAACTAAATGCAGTTATTTTTGTGTGTCTTAATCAGATTTCTTTTTGATTACAGATTGACCATTTTGCCTTTTTGGAGAATGGCACATTTAAACAGAGGTACCTTCTTAATGACCAGCACTGGCACAAGGAAGGAGGCCCAATCCTGTTTTACACGGGCAATGAAGGAGACATCACATGGTTCTGTAACAACACTGTAAATATGCATTTTCTTAATATCTTCTGGCAGAAAAAAAAAAAAAAAAAAAAAACCTTCTATAGAGGTATAGAGATTTTGGAACTGACAAAACTACCACTTCTGATAATTAAATAAAAAAAGCAGAAAAAAACAGTCATTGTTTATGCAGCAAAGTGCAACTGCCGGTTTCTGGGAGTAAAAACTGCATTTATTTTCTGCATAAGGGAAACGTTTTTTTTTTATTATGTATGCTTTTGTTGAAGCCATCAGCTCGCATTATTTCAACTTATTTTTTTTAATAATGTTCAACAGTGGAATTACTTGTGGGAGCACTACATTATCAATGATTCTGTGGAGAAATTGCCAACAATCAGAGAACTGCAACAAACAAATCATGCAAAAATGCAGGGGAAAATGGATGGGAAAAATATTTATGAAGTCCGCTGTTATACATTTTATTCTGTTTGCTGCCACAGAAATATTGAACTTCACTTTTAATGGTTGATGATAATAATAAACACAGTGTCATTAGACAGTCAGTATCAGCATTGTGCACTTCCTAATTCTAGCATTGTGAAAAATACTAAATACAGAATACTGAAACAAAATTGAAATATTGCCATTCAGAAGGAAAATATCTTGTAAAAGTATAAAATTTAGTATAGAGTTAGTATGCCAACTCTTAGTCCGAATGGAAGCTCAATATTTCAACCTCTATTTTTTCCTAAGGGTTTTATGTGGGATGTAGCAGAAGACCTGGGAGCCTTGCTGGTTTTTGCAGAACATCGCTACTATGGAGAGTCCATGCCGTTCGGCGAGGAATCGTACAGTGTGAGTCAATACTGCTGCTCATGTCAAGAAACAAGTGTCATTTAGCTAACACCGTCCTTGACCTTTTGGGCTTGTTGTTCCTTTCCTCCAGAATGCAAAGTATCTGAACTACCTGACCTCAGAACAAGCTTTAGCTGACTTTGCAGTCCTCATCAAAGCTTTGAAAAAAACCCTGCCTGGGGCTCAGAAGAGTTCAGTCATCGCCATTGGTGGCTCCTATGGCGGGATGCTGGCAGCCTGGCTGAGGATGAAGTATCCCAGTGCAGTTGTAGGGTGAGTGTTTGCCATGTACATATATATACACTACTATTTAAAAGTTTGATGTGTTTATTCAGCAAGGATATGTTTAATTAATAAAAATGTGATCGTGAAGACTAATATTGTTACAAAAGATTTCTATTTTGAAAGATGCTATATATAAAAGATATATGAAGTTGACACTGAAAACGTTTAATAAGTGCATAAGGGTCACAGCTAGTGTAGTTTATATCTAAATGTGAAATATTAGTCTATTAAAAATTCATAAGTACAGCATACATATGCATACTTAATGGAGTATCGCCTAGAAAATTATTAATATCTTACATTTAGAGTGCCATGGGATTCTGGAATAGCAAAATGCTAAAATGTAGCGTGTAACCATGTGCTTAATTAAGTAAGGTGATGTCATTCAGCTGAGAAGTTCATGATTATGGGTTGATTTTTTTTTTTTTTCTACTGTGAAATGAAATGATCTGTGATTGTGACCTTCTGATGTTTTCAGTGCTCTTGCCGCGTCCGCTCCCATCTGGCAGTTCATTGTGCCATGTGGAGAGTTTTACAAAGTGGTCACCCAGGACTTCACCATCAGTGGGACCAACTGTAGCAACAACATCAGGAGGTCATGGGCAGCAATTGACAGGGTCACAGCAACAGGTTGGTGAATGTGATTGCTACGCTACTTTGCCCCTTGTTAAAAAAAAAAATATGATCATGTTATGCTTGTGTAGATAATATTGTTGACAGTGTGTTTTGAAGATGTGGTGATTACAGAAGACACAAATGAGTGATTATAATATATTCTGTATTACATTTAGGAAATATAATATGATTACTTTTGATCTAGTATCTATATTTCTGAAAATGAAAAAGTTTGAGATTTTGGGCATTTGGTTTTTCGTAAAGTGTTTTTTTCAGACTAGTGGAAAGAAAACATCCAAAGACGCTGTTAAGTGTTTCTTTTATAGCACTTTATCTATATCTGTCAATAGATTTCAATTGCAATACATATTTTTAAAGGCCGTTTTTTTTTAAATGATCTCCACTTCAGTAGAACTCACACACACCAAACATTACATTTGTATTCCTATCTATATCCTTACGGTTTTTACAGAGGGATTTGTTCATATATAATTTGCTTGATTATAAAAAACTTTTTATTCCCCCCAAAATTGTGAAAAAATATTGTTTTCTGTCTGTTCTAAGTATTTTCGGAATTATGGAGCGACAAAATTCCCTCTGTAAAAACTTTTGACTCTAATATGTCAAAAAAATTAAACAAGAATTTTGAATCTCTGTACTCTAATTATGTGTGTATCCTGATTTCTGTTTTTATTATTTTGATTAGCTGATTGTATAGTCCAGATTATCTGTACTACATTTTTAGCCAACACTGATTGTTGAAGGATTTTGTTCTAGCTCTTTTAAAGCCATGTTCAATTGTGACTCTTTATGGTTTTGTACCAACTCTCTTTTTGAAGCTTATGGGTTTTCCTGGACTCATTTGATCAGCTTTTCTTTTATAGGTGAAGGTCTGCAGTGGCTGTCTGAGGAGTTTGGACTGTGTAGTCCTTTAAAGACTCCAGACGACGTGTACGGCTTCAAGGCTTGGCTGCAGGAAACCTGGGTGAACTTAGCTATGGTGGATTATCCATATGAAGCCAACTTTCTTCAACCACTTCCAGCCTGGCCTGTTAAGGTACGATAAGTTCATTGCCAAGGCTTCCCTTACTGAACATACCATGGCACACACACTACAAGTTTATACTTTAAAAGCACTGTCGTGGGATGAAAGCGCCTGCCAGGTGCATAAGTGTAAAAATGTAATTTAAAATATATCATGTCGAAAAATGATTACCAAATTCATATACTACGGTACAGTATTTACATGATACATGTCCAAAAAAATGTTTTTACTATGGAATGTAATTATTTTTTATTGTTTCTTTAAATATTTCAGAACAAAATAACTGACTGTTTGCTAGGCCCTGCCCACATTTTATATAATTTTTACATAAATGGCATGGTTTTTAGGTATATTGTGTCTGTGAAGTGGTAAAAATGAAGAAAAAAATCGTACATGGCCTATAATGATGTATGACACCGTTACAAGAATATTGAATGATTAAAACACAACAAAAGTCATTAACAATAAAATTGTGCATTAGCAGTTGGATTTCACAGCTAGTCGGTATGAATCATTCTCACTCTATGATTTCCTCATTAATGCTGACTCACCTCTAATAATAAGCCAGTTGTTGTACCCATTTACATCAATATGCAAATAGCTTCATTCATATTTATAAAGGTTGTGTTTTCTTTCACCCTTAGAATTGAGCTTTTGTTCGATTTTGGTTAGAGGGTGGCGTGGACAGAAAACATGTTTATTGTCAGGACTCCTAAAGCATCCGTATTTTCATTCATTGAATCTATCTGAAAAAGCAAAGGAAAATAAATATGAAGAGCCGTTTGCATGACAGCAAAGCACTATAAGTCCTTCTCCTAAAGCTAGTGAGCTGCAAACCTAGAGAACATTTTAAAATTAATCTGAATTGTACAATAAATGTTGCTTTAATATCTGACATATTTCCGAGTGAAAGATGATAGTAAATCAGAAAAAAAAAAAAAATATTGTAAAAAGTTGACATTACATACAAGATGAAGCATGGCTGAAGACTAGCGCTAAAGCAATGCCTAAATAGCTATTTGTCGATTGATTAACATTAATAATAAATAAATTATAATAAAATAAATAAATAATAACAAAAAACAGACTAATCTTTTATTTCACTGCTGAACAGTATATGTACAAACAGTTGCAAGTTACAGTGAAAACTGAACTATTTCATACATAATATTTGTGTGTGCTGTGCATTTTTCTCTGATGTCTGTTTATAAGAACATTGCGTCTTTTGCTTGGCAGAAATTAGTCATAAGTTGCATCTCATGTGTGATGTATTGCTGAAATAAAATTGTTTTTAGCTATGAATTTTATTTGTTTCGCATTTAGATCTATACACCACACACAAGTGGCTTGTCACAAAGACAAAACTAGACCACTTCCATTGTAATCAGCAAAGCTGTCTATGCTCGTCATGTCTGGTATAGACATTGTGTTAGGTAGTGGCTGGCTGGCAGACAGGGTAGACAGTAGACATCAAGGCAACTCAGTAAGTTTGGGAACAGAGATAGACTTGGTGGTGTGAATTTAAATCACAAAAGCTGTTATTTTTGAGGAAATTAATTAATCATTTTGTTATTTTATTTAGGTACATTATCTTATAGTAGCTTATTTCTAACACATGAATATGCAGACTTTGTAGACTTTCCAAAAGCTCAGATGGTTTACTCTTGAGTAGTTTTCTTCCCCCCCCCTCAAATCTGATAATGTATGCAACCCCTATGGGTGGTTAAAGCAGTTTAGGCAGCGGGTGCAAAGAGGAGGCTTTTTAATGACAAAGCTAATGTGATTATGTGAGTGACTGAGAGAAGGGGGTATTGAAGGCTTAGGAGTGGGAAATCTGTTGCTGGAGATGAATGTGTAAGACTAATCCCATCTGAAAAGTAGAGAGAAGGTGCTTTGGACAGCCTCTGCTGGTTTTGTCATAGTATAAATCTCTGCTCGGACATGCGTGTAGCTTATCTCGCGCACAGACCACCATCTCGGAAGAAAAGGTTAGCAACAACCTTCTCAAACCCACTCAAAGTCAAACATGACAGGTATCGTCCCTTTAAGGGTGATGTGTGTTAATGTGTAATGTGTTGCAATGTTAAAATAAATCGATAAGTATTCCCGTTTAATATGAGATAACCATTAGTAAAATTGCGGTCACATTTACGTTGCACGGCGAAGTCATTCCAATAAGAATCTGTGTGATTGGGAGTTTTAAATGAGGGTGGAACATTTCTCCACATAGATTTTGTAAATGATTCATGTTGTTCACATTTACCAGTGAAAAGCTTATTCTACACTGTTGAGAAAGGACAACATTGTCCGTGAAGTTTCCACAACTCAAGTCATTCATAAACACTGTAGAACGTATTGGTATGCTAGAAGTGCAAAATTTCAAACTTGATCTTGGTAACAGCAACTTCACCAAGCAACATCACTAAGACCAGAACGATTAGCAAACATGGTTACCATTTGTGATGACAGACAAGTCTCAATGAAATGGAAGTAGCGACAGATCTTTTCTTCCATGTTGGAGTGAACACCTGAGTGTAAAGTATTATTAAAAAAAGAAGACAAAATGTAGGCCGGGGACTTCGTTCTATCCATTGTTGTTTGATAGGATTTTGAAGTGTTGGCTTTGCACTCAAGAATTTCGATTGTGGAGGGATGGGTTTAAAGCAGACAATTTTCTGTAATGTGTTTGCAGATTAGATACATCTTTTTTTATTTCATGCCAACATTAATTCTCTCCATTGTAGCTATACTGGCAATGCAACAAACATTTGCATTATCACATGACTGAAGTCCAGTCCTATTTATGTGGAGCCATTTTCCATAGATAACCGCATAGCTTGATATGTTTGTCAAGGTTTCTTTGTCTTTGAAACGTTCTTTCTTTGTTCCAGCTTGACTGTGATAAATTCAACTCCAGCAGAATTCCATTCCACTCAATTTCACATGCAAATCAGATGATTCTACAAAAAAAGCCGCATGGGGGATTTTCACAGCAAAATTGTTGTAAAAGAACTGGAACATATGGAACATCTTCATGCAGATAAAGCTTTGCTTGTTGCGGATCAAAATAGTAATTTGTGTCTTTGTTATGCAATAAAGCAGAACCGTTGTCATCTCTCTGAACATAAAGCCAGCTGTTTGCTCTGTGATTTACATGTGTTTTTCTGATTCTCAGGTGGTCTGTAAAAACCTTGATTTTAATACCGGCGTATCAGACAAACAGCTGTTGAAAGGTATCTTTAAAGCTGTAAGAGTGTACTACAATTACACAGGACAGGCTGTCTGTCTCAACACTTCACAAACCGCTACTGGGAATCTAGGCTTGCTTGGTTGGTTCTATCAGGTAAAATATTAAAATGTTTGAAAAATTTAACTCCCGTTTATGACGTCACGTTTATTAATATAGGTCATTGCTTTCTGTTTTATTTTGATGCACATGTTGTTGAAGAATTAAGATGCTGTTCTTTTCCATACATAGAAATGAAAGCAGTTGACCTCAAAAAATAACGAAAAGCACTATGAACTTTTTTACACTGTATTCCAAAGAAGTCAAATGATAGGCATGACTTAAGAATAGACCAAAATTGAAGTTGTTATTCACAGAAAAATGCTTGAAAATCTTAGGTCTGTAGGTCACATTTAGTCTGTTTTTCTCACAAAGCTATTTTAGGATGACTTTATGATAACTTTGTAGTGTTTTTATGTCATTTTCTGAATGATGAATGATGATATTAACATCATGTTGCACATCCTTTGATGTGGTGTAATATTTGCAGAGCTGTACAGAGATGGTAATGCCAATGTGTACAGACGGCGTCGTTGACATGTTTGAGCCACAGCCATGGAACTTCCAGGCTTTCTCCGACGAGTGCTACAACCAGTTTGGAGTGCGGCCACGGGAAGACTGGGCAGAAATTGTATACGGTGGAAGAAACATAAATGCTCACAGCAACATCATCTTCAGGTATGACCTCATGTTTTTGTATAATATCAATCACTGTCTTATTTTTTTCACTTTATACCATAATTAAAATAAATTGGTATGATGAGATATTCAGTTTGTGGTTTAGACATGTTCTGTTCCAGAAGCCTTGCTGTTTCTTCTAAGGCAACAAAATGAATCTCATGAACACTTGATTTTAGTGTTGTCACGATACCAAAATTTTGACTTCGATACGATACCTGACTAAAATATCACAATAATACTACTGAACCGATACTACTGAACTACGAAATAACTACGAAATAAACATAGAACAACGGGAAAAGTAATTGAATAATAGATCATCCAAAGGGAGTTGTTTTATCTATTAAAACAAAGCATTTTATCCCCCCTTTAAAATTTTTTTAAATAAAATAATAATCACATGCCAGTGCCACTACACAGGATTATGGTGAACAACTACCGAGCCTGCAGGTATGTAGAGATCTTTGTTATATAGGTAAGTTAGCTTAAAGGATAAAGCCAAATCTTATTTCATGATATAGTAATTTTTCACAAGAACAATTTAGATCATGACATAGTCATTTTTTGTTATTTTATCTTCGTTGTTAATAATAAGAATGTAGATGCAAGTAACAAACTAAAGGACAACTACAATAAAACAAAGACACAAATGAAATAAAGAGGGCCCTATGAAATCTGTTTTATTTTTTCCTAAATTCCATTTTAATTTTTCTAGACTCTATTTAAAAAAAAATATTTATCAAAAACATGTCTAATTAATTGGAATCATGAAACTTGTGAAATTTAACAGCTATTAATTAAAAGTTTAACAAAAATATGTTTTTAAGGCCCTATGAAATACATTTTATTATTTTTTCAAATTCAGTTTTGGTTTTGAATCTCTGTTTTCCATTCATTTTCTGGATTCTATTTTAATTGTTTCATTACATTTTAATAATCAAAAGCATGTCTAATGAATTTATAAATGATAAGTAGATTTGATAAATAATTAATTTATTATAGGCTATTTCTTTCTCTTTTTTCACAAATGTGTGTGTATTTACAATTTTCTGGTAAATAAATTTTGGTAAATATTTATTTTCTGGTAAATACTCCTTAAACATTGTTTTAATAGTATTTTTGTTAGTAGTAGTAGTACTATCTTTACATAAAGTAATATATTAATATATCTCTGACTGTCCAAGTTAAACCAAACTTTTTTGACGGGTTGCTGTGAAGACCTTGAGGGTCTTCAATATATGACGATAGTTTTCCGCAAAAGAAACAAGAAACGGTAAAATGCTCATGAAGTGACTCTCAGAGCATTTCTAGAAATTACATTCAGTTCATGTGTTCATGTACTCACATATTGAGGCAGCAGAGGCTGAAAGCACCACGAGAGTCACGCTTATGTGTGTAGTAAACAAAACTGCGCCATTCACTCGCAGAAATACGGCTCTTATTAAAACGCATTCTTAAAGTACCAGTACTAGTACAATGCAGAATCGTACCGGTTTTAAAAGCAGTGTATCGCAATACTTTTTAAGTACCAGTATATCGGGCAACACTACCTAATTTGAAACACACTGATTCCAACAGAGTTTAATGTTAGCATGTTGCTAAACTAATAGTGCAATAGTCCACATAATAGTTCACAACAAAACCTGCCAAATTGCTCCTTAAAAGTAGCCCAAAACTAGCTCAATCGTGTTTCGAGGGGGCTCCCCTGTTAAAAATCTTATTCTGGGGGATAAAATACACATTTCTTTTCAGGGTTCCCCTGGTAAATTCGTATTTCAGGGGCTAAATATGACATTATTAGAGTTGCTTCAACCTGCGGACATCAAAAACAACCCGTGGCAACAGTGGTAAAGTAGCCCAATTCCACGGGAAAACTGCAGACTTGGCAACACTGACATAAAAATACACAACACAGACTAACTTTTTCTTATTGATCCTTACTAATATTGAATCAGATTGGAGTTTTATTTTTAGCCTATAGTCATTCATCTTTACTTAATCTTTTCAGTGATCTTATAGCAGGGCCTGGTATGGCCTTCTTAACAAAGCATAGCCTACATCTGGGCATCACAAGGTAGAAAGTTTGGAGCAAGCTTCTTGTTGGGGGTCTATAAATGCCAGCTTAGAAGGCTTTCTAAGTAAGCAGCTCACTGGGTTTTGGAACAGAACTAACAGAACTTTTTATACAACAATTGAAGCATTTCATATATATGTTCTGTTGGGGTACATATTTGGTGATACTATGAGACCTAAAGGTGTGTTGTCTTTTTCAGTAATGGAAATCTGGATCCATGGATGAGCGGTGGAGTGACCAAGAGTCTGTCAGAATCTCTGGTTGCCATTATGATCGATGGAGGTGCTCACCATCTCGATCTGCGCTACAACAGCGAGTATGACCCAGAGTCAGTTCTCAATGCACGGGCACTAGAAGTAAGCTATTTAAAGCAGTGGATCAAACAGGCAGCAACTACACAATAATATGGAATCAAGATCATTGAAAATGAAACAAGGATGTTAAGAAACATGAACCATTTCTGCTTGCTATGTGCCAAAGTTAGTGGTCTCTTCCTTGGTACTTTTATTAGGGCGTGGATGCTAAGTTCTTTATGGGGTTGTGGTTGATCTTGTGGTCTTCAGATTTTTTTTGTGTGTGTTAGTACAAACCAAGAATGTTCAGTACGTTTTTAAGAAAATTGAGGAACTGAAAGTGTCAGAAAACACCAAATGCAAAACCACTCAGGGGAAGTGTCCTTTGCCAAAGTCTTGAAGTTGAATTGAAGCAATACTTATCATAAATATTCACAGTCAGCTATGGTTTTTAACTAAAGTATACTACATTTCAAAGGGATGGTTCACCAGAAATTAAAATGCAACTTCCTTGGAACTCAAAAGGAACATTTTTCTAGAAAAAAAAAAAAAGGTCATGTGACTTGTGTACCAAATTTAAAGTTCAGCATTTTTCAAATGTTATGTGTTGTGATTGGTTACTAGACATGCAAGTACCAAACATACAATTTGAAAACTACGATAAAGGGGATTATTTCTGTTTTGATATGTTTTCTCACAAAGTTATAGTAAATACAATAATTGGAATATAGTAGGGCTGGCAAACGATTAATCATAATTAATCGCATAAAATTGTCATAGTTTTTAACAATATTTATTATCATTTTTATAGAATTTATATTATATATAAATGAAAATAACTTGTACATAGATACCATATTTCTCTTAAATATATACATGAATGTGATTGTATTTATATATAGATAATAATTACACATAGTACACACACATATATTAGGCAAACTCAAACTTTTATTTTGTATGCGATTAATCGTTTGCCAGCCCTAGAATATAGTCATGTAGACAATGTTTATGCTGGTTTTATGTTTCTTTTTTGTTCTTTTTGGATGTAACTGCATGCCTCTGTTGCATAGAAAATAACAATATTAACATTCTTCATTCTCGTTTGGTGTTCCAAATTGAGAGTGTCAGTAGATGAAACAACTTCAAGCTTTTGGTCATAAACCATTCCTTTTGTTCAATTGCAACATATTGGACATATTGGAACTCAAACAGTTTATAAGTCACTGAAATTAGCTGGATCTAATATCAGTGATTAGTGTTCCTTTTGTACATATTCGCCACAAGTCTTCTGTTTTCTGAACGAACTGTGTACACTCCTGGTTGTAGTAGTGTTGTTTTCTTAATTTTGCACTATTTTTTAATGGAAATAATGATGCATGAACATGAATAACAATAAATGCAGATGAATGGATGTAACTGTACACGTCCCATTTCCTCTTACTCCTCAATTGCTGCTCCAGTGTGATTTAATGAAAACCTAAAGACAGACAACGAGCAATAAAGTAGCTAGCGGGAGGCATGTGGTGTAAAACACAGAGATTGTGCCCCATGCGGGGACCTGCAGGACTCCACCAGACCTGCATTCACTTACTGGCAGCTCCTGCTTCTCCAAATTGCGGTACGCAGACATCATCTGCTCTGTGCTGAGCTGCCTCCTGCTAATATTATTATTAATATCACAGCCAGAGTGCAGAGCAGGTTGTTTTGTGGGGTTGGGGAAGGTCATGAGGAGGAATAGATGAGTGTGAGGTGATGGATGATGATTTTCACTTTGTTATTCCCTTAAATATATGAACAGTTCAATGTTTGTGTTCATTTCCTGTATTCTGGTTATTTTCCACATAGTCTGAAAGTATCTTTAAAGGTAAAGTGTGCTATTTCTGTGCCGCTAGGGTCACTGAAACAGAATTAGCAAAAAACAATATTTGTTTTCAAACATATTTCTCAAAAACTTATATCTGCCATTCATCAGATACATAGATATCCCTGCCCCAAACTTAAGCCATTGCTATAATCTAGTCAGGAGGCCACATTATGCTGAATTAAGAGAGCAACATTGTCCACCCCATGTTTAGATGGGTATTTTAATATGTGATGTGATACAACCAACTCTATTGTGTTGCAAATCTAAGTGAAATTACTTCTCAAACAATAAAAAAAAAAAAAATTGGGGCAGGACTTGATTTTGCCCAACAGAATTGAGTAGATATAATTTATTTGCTGTGTTGAAAACCAAGATGGACGCATCCATTGTTAGCAGTTCCAGTCAATTAAAAACACATAGAAAGCGGTATTTTGCATAGTATTATGTCCACAACTAGAGGTTGGACAGTACCGTGTGCATCACTGAGTTTAGTGAGATGCAGACAAAAATAAGTGCTAATAAACAGTATATTACAACAGTTTCTCTTATTTTGATGCACTAAGTAGCCATATTGGATTCTGAAGTTGGAGATGTTGTGATTCCTCTGATCTTCCAAGTTGGAACTCCAACTTGGAAGGGTGTTCCAGTTAAAAGTTCCTACTGGGAACTCGTAATTTCCAACTTCCGATTGCAAATGGAACAAACCATTATTGTCCAGCCCTTGCATTGTCATCAAGAGATGTGGTTGCAAGGAGATGTTAATGTTTTTGATTGAAGATTATGAGGGTATATGAATTATAATAAATTCATTCATAATAAATACTAAATATTTGGCAATTTCATGGTGACTTTAAAGAAGTGCTGTAGAGGTGCAGATACACTTGCACTCAGTACTCTAAAGTATTAATGTTTCTGACATTATGTCAATTCATGTCAAAGTAAGCAGAGCTCAAGAACACACCCACCTACTTTGTAAACATCATGGACTAATGATAATTTGAAGGTGTTTACCAGTCAGTGCAAAATTTATGCTGGGAAGCTGTGTCGAACCACAAAAATCATACTTTTGGACTGATTTTCTTTGAAATGATAGTGAAACCAGTTTGTTCTTCAATTTCTCTGGGTTTGGTTTCATTGCAACACTGTGAAAAGCAGTGTGTTGAGTCAGCTTAAGTCAAGTCAAGTCAAGTCACCTTTATTTATATGCCGCTTTTAACAATACAGAATTGTGACAAAGCCGATGGCCGTCTACGTGACAAGGTCTTCACTGGGGATCTGTCTCTGGGGCTCATCTAGTTGACGTGGTCTCCGCTGACATTCAGGGCTGTAGAGGTCGTCTCTAGGTGTCGATCCAACATCTAGGCTGGGTACGGACTGGACCTGGGGGACAGCAGTGACCATCTGATCTGGATACAGACTGGATCTGGTGGTTAAGGTGACCTCGGAATATGAAAGAAACAGACTAATATTATCGCAGATGCCATTCTTTTTATGATGCACTGAGTACATCTGGTGTTATGGTAAGTGTTCTCGGTTCTGGCTGACCTAAATTAATGCAGCCTAACAATCCTTTAAAGGATTTGAATTTTAGAAATGTGTTAATGTGTTACGTGTAAGCCAGGTTAAAGAGATGGGTCTTTAATCTAGATTTAAACTGACAGAGTGTGTCTGCATACCGAACAGTGTTAGGTAGATTGTTCCAGAGTTTGGGCGCTAAATAAGAAAATGATCTGCCGCCCGCAGTTGACCTAAAATAATTTGTTACACGGCTGCCTTAAAATTTTAAGTTCTGTCAACTCAAAGAAGTTTAGTCAACTTGAAATGTTAAGCTGTACTAAGTGACAACGTAGATATTTGAGTTGATTCAACTTACAACTGGTAACAAGCCCAGCTTTTAAGTTTTACAAACCAATTTTTTTAGTCAACACAAATATCTAAGTTGTCACTTAGTACAACTTAACATTTCAAGTTGACTAAACTTATTTGAGTTGACTGAACTTAAAATTTTAAGGCAGCAGGGTATTGTGTTTTTTTTTTTTTTTTTTTTTTTTTTTTTTTTTTTTTTTTTTTACAGTGAATGGTCAAAGATGCCCATATATAGCACAAGTTTACATAAACCAGTGGTTGAAACATAACTGATAAAATGTTAAAACATGTCCTGCTTTAATAACACCAATCTCAGTGTTGCCACAATGGGCAATAAAGTAGGGATAATAAAGGGATATTAAAGGGATAATAGGTGTTTTAAGTCAATTTTTTCTTTTAGGTTAACTACTGTGAAGCCAGAACAACAGTTTAAAGAGAATCTCACTGAGCAAGTTAGTGAAACTGTGTTTATCCAACTTGATTAAATATGTGACCCTGGACCACAAAACCAGCCGTAACCAACAATACATTGTATGGGTCAAAATTATTTAATTTTCTTTTATGCCAAAAATAATTAGGATAAATTAGGATAAAATAATTAGAAAAATCATTTTCCATGAAGATTTTTTTGTAAATTTTCTATTGTAAATATATCAAAACCTAATTTTTGATTAGTAATATGCATTTTTTTGCACCCTCAGATTCCATATTTTCAAATTGTTGTATTTCGGACAAATATTGTCCTATTCTAACAAACCGTGGAAATCTTATTTGTTCAGCTTTCAGATGTATAAATCCCAGTTTCAAAAAATTGACCCCATGACTGGTTTTGGTGGTCCAGTGTCACATATATTTATAGCTAGCTACCTGAATAATAACATATCTAATTTAATGTGCACAAGGACACACTATTGCCTCTTGTAAAGTGAAAAGTGTTGCACGATAACTGGATACATTGCTAGAAATGGGACATTTCAACTAAATTTTCCCACCTCTGGAGTTGTTTGGAAAGCTACAGGAGTATCTGAGCTTGTAACACACTGGCCATGTACTTGCATAGAGTCTCAGTCTCAGTAAAATGCTTGTATGGATGACAATTACTACATTTGGACAATTACAAGATTTCTCAGAGTTGTAGAGGAGTGCAACAAAATCTTTCCAGTTTCCATTCTGAATAACTTCGGGTTACTTCCAACATACAAATTCAGGCAAACATCAAGGGTAATTAGTGGGGGCTTTCAACACTATTGAACTTTTCTCAGGACCATGTTGTTGGCATTAATTTAACATCCTTTCTTCTCACCTGACAGTTTCATCAATCAAATATGCTACTAGTATTTCGCTGAGAGTCTTTAGTGCTGCATGTGTTGATGGTTACACTGGGACCACACACCAATGGGAAAAGATGTGTGTGTGTGTGTGTAACCCATTGCCGTTCCGGAGAGCATGGAAAGGGTGTCTGGGGGGCAGGGAGTCCAGGGAAAACGGGGTTAAAAAAAGCGTGGGTGCTGAGTTTGTAAATTCCCTGGGTGGAGGGCGGGGTGCGCTGTGTGTAACGATAACCAAACAATACTCACTTTCAATGGTCCGTTTGCTTAAGCAGCTTTCCATGGACGTGAATCGAAAGCGGAAAGATGAATGTTGTTCCCTCGGTCGTCTCATTTGTTCTTCCCCCTGCTGAGTTTGTTCAACTTAGTTTGACCTTGTTGACTGCTTTTTCTTCTTTATAATTTGTTTTCCACAAGTGTTTTCTTCTGGAAATTTCAATTTCTACTTATACAAGGACCAAGTCATCTTATGCTCTAGGCAAATAAGTATTTGGGGACAATGACAAAATGTTCAAGATGATAAAAAGAAAAACTATTTATCTCATTTAAGTTAAATGCTAAGTTCAGTGTAATATGTTTTACCTTGGGGGGATGTTGATATCAGTTAAGCAAAACCTTTACTTTAATGATGTTAAAAATGTAAGTTTGTGTAACCATCAAGAAAATATGGATTATATTTCCCCTATATCTTAATTACTTATATGTACACACCTTAAATTGATATTTCGTCAGAAAATATAACATTCTGTCATTATTTCTCACCCTTGTGTCATTCAGTAACAGTGACCATGGGCTTTCAATCTCTAAAAAATGACAAAAAAGGCACAATAAATAATCCAAAAATGTAGTCCACTGAACTGGTATGTTTTATTAAAGCTGTACAATAGCTTTATGAAAAAAGTAAACTAGTATGAATATTTATGTATTATATAGTAGTATATATATTATTTACTGCATCTGAATTTACACACCGAGATACAAACAAACCTCTTTTATTATTTCAAATGCAAAAATAAAGTGTTTAGTGGATTTAAAAACTTTTTAATATACTTTAACCGGTCAGTAAACCTTGCACTTTGTGTTTAGGAATCCCCTTGGCCTCTTTTCTTTAATGTCACGCAATTCTTTCTTCTTTTTTTTTTTGGTGTCAGTATTCTACTCCTCACCCTCTTTGATCCCCTCAGCCATTATGTGGCCATAGAAACTTGTTTCCGGAATTAGTGCGTCAAACCCTTAAATGTGAATGACTAGCATGTACAAAAGCTCTGTGCGGGAAGAGAAGAAAATATCAGCCATTAGTCTGGTGATGTCACTGTGCCAAAATTAGGCTCCAGAAGAAAGAAGGGAGGGGGGACTTGTTGAAAAAAAAAAAAAAAATGAAAGGGCCGAGTATATACCCCAGGAGCTTGATGTTTAATGTTATGTCCTAAAGATATTGCTTTTTTTTTTTTAACACAGTCTGACTTTATATTAACTCGCAAAAGTGCAAATAAATCCATTTATTACACAGCTCTATGGAATACTTGATTCTTGATTATGCTAGTGAAAAATTCTACCAATATAATAATAACAATAATAATAATAATTTCACTTATTAAAATTAAATGCAAAACTATTTAGCATTTTTCTAACTTTCTTTTTTTTCATAAATATTTTCAGCATAACAATTTTACAATTTTAACACCAACAAAACATTTAATGACAGTGACAGCATGTCATCGAAATGTGGTCCCTGACTTTTGTGCCCACTGCCCTTCTAATTAAAAATATCATAGTGGTCACTTTTATTCTGTGTGAGGTGAATGGACATCAGAGTGTGGTTTAAAATAGCCTTAACTTTGGAAAACTTTGGTTAAGGCTGAAACCTGTTTAAAAAAAAAACCTGTTTTAACACTGTTGCTATTTTTCTATTGTGGTACAACAGTTTATTGAGGCCATGGCAGCTTCTCTGGGACCCCCATTCAGGACCAGGGCTTGAGCCGGGCTACAGATAATTAGATCACTGCTATCAGTTTCACTGTCTCTTTTCTTCATCACAATTTACATGATAATAACACTCTCGATGGTCCCCCTCTCTCAAAAGCGCTTAGACTTTCTCTTTTTTCCCCTTTCCAACATCCAAATGATTCACTGCCTCACCTTAAAATGCACTTATGGGGTGGGAATAAAAAAAAAAAATCCTGGGAAAACCTCTCAAAGTGCAAGAGAAACAGGGTATGGCAGAAACTGTCCATTGGCACGTGATTTCACAACATGCAAAGTGCAATGAATGTGATAAAAAAAGAGAAATGTCGTTAGGGCTGCTATAAATGTGTTTAATGTGTGGGAAAGTACAGTTTAGTGGACTGAATTGGAATCAGATCAGATTAAGGACATCTTAGCTGATTTAACAGTCTGCTTAGTGATCTTTCAAAAGAAAAATAAGAAAAAACTCTTTATATTGGTTTTGACATTAACTATTTTTATATACAGTAATTCTCATTTCCTTAAATATCAAAGCTTTGGGCCAAAAATGAGCAAAAATCCTTGTTTCTGGGCTATTATATTGAGATAAACACAAAATCAAGCACGATCCTTGTTCTGAATTGATGGAAATCTCTCCATATTCAAGGACTCACCATCCTCAAGTGTTTTCTTTTTAAGCCCACCATGCTCCGAACCAGAACCACATCTTTTAAGTGCTTTCACTGCAATCAGGATCCGATCGGACCCCTATGAAAGTCCCAGTCTTGGATCCCTTCTCAGTATTCACTGCTGGCCAAGAAACTTCCTGCAAATGCTGAATTGTTTACAGCGGCTATTTCGCTCATACCCAAGATTTCTTAAGGTCAACATTTCTTCTGGCACACTGAGCTTGAACTGCACTTTATTCCCCTTTAATTTAACAGCTCCGGCAGCTTTTCTAGTTAAATCGACTGTTCATTATTGAGCCTCATTTTACGAAGGGGCTGTGAGGTGCAGTTTAATGAATCTCTGGCACAAAGATCCCTTTCACTGCCCAAGGAAGAATAGAAGCTATTTAGACCATGTAGGGCTGTATGTCAAAGGCAGCCTATAATAGTTGTCAGGCAGAGGCTAAAATTCCCACTGGTGCGGGAATGCACGAGAAATCAACTTCCACTGTGAACAGATTGAGATAGTTGTAGGAAGTTAGAGGAACATGTAGAAGAAACCTGTCCCAAAGCATACATCTCCATTCACCTATTCAGGACCTAATGCACATGTTGGGACAGTTTCGTCAGATTTGTAAAATATATGCTTACAAATTCAAGAGGTGGATTTTGTGAGATATGTGAACAATTATTATTATTATTCAGTCCATCTTTAAAATCTCCCATTAAGTTTTATGTCACTAGAGTACATCAAATAAATTATTTTAACAATCATTTAAAGACATCCACAGGTGTTCAGAGTTTATATTACATCAGGTATTTGTACACTGTTTGAGCTAACTTGAACAATGTATACATTTACAAACAATTCAACTTGGTTCATTTCAAAAGATTAAAACAAATATAACAAGTAAAACTTTCTCTTTAACTTAACAAGGTAAAAGCAATTCAGATGCGCTGAGGACAGTCCAATGCAGCCGTTCTGAGAGATTTCATATTAAAAAATGTGCATATACACATATACAAGAAGACTTGACCAGGACAGATGAACCCATAGCTATTGTCTTTTTACTCTGTGGGATGCCTCAGACAAATCCCTCTCAGTTGCAGGTGGTCAGGCGTGAGCAAAGAGTTAAGTCCTCGGGTCCCTCTGCCCCTCCCCTTTGATGTCCTGACATCATTGGCCCTGCCCCCTAAAATAATCCTCCCTTCCCCCAAATTCCAGCTTTCGGCAGAGTGCAGAGAAACTGTAAGGGTGTCCTGCACAGGACCAAGGGTTAGCAAACCACTGTGGAAATGCAGATAAGAAATATGCTTTAGGGTTTCTCGAAGACAATTGCATATATTGACTGTGAAGGTGTTGCGCTTGTGGCAGAGAGAGATGGCTGTTCAGGCTGCCATCATGAACTCGCAGTTCTTAAACTTCTGTTTTCCTGGCTCGGTCATGGATTATGAGGTGGAAAAGGGTCTGGAAGGGGGTCTCCTGGGTGAGGTGGACTGCGAGGGCGACTTTAAGGAGACCACTAGAGACCTGCTTAGCTTCATCGACTCGGCTTCCAGCAACATCAAACTTGCACTGGACAAACCTGTCAAGTCCAAGAGGAAAGTCAACCACCGAAAGTACCTGCAGAAGCAGATTAAGAGGTGCACAGGAATCATCTCGCCAGGAACCACGCCGGTTCAGGAGACATGTAAGAGGCAAGGCTCGCCCCAAACCCCAGCAAGCAACCTCTCCAAAACGCCTCCCAAGAAGGATGGGATACAGGCCAACCTGCAAAGCAAGAGTCTGGCTGCCCTCTTCAACTCGGCGAAGGATGTACGAGGAGAGAGGGCCAAGAAGCCCCCGCTGCGGCATCGAAACCTTCCTCCATCCTTCTTCACGGAGCCGGCCAACAGCTCCAGAGTTACATCTACTTCTGGCATGTCGCTCAAAGACCTGGAGCGAGGGACTCCGGAAGCAGCAGAGTTCTTGGAGCTTCTTGGACCCGACTACAGCAACATAGTCTCGGAGCAGGATCTATTCCACACTGCACCTATCAGGATTCAACAGGAGGTGACCGTGGGCCCCGAGCCATATGACTCCCACCATTTTGTAAGTGGTGGGTTCTTGTACACTGAACCTTGGGGCACTTGTAGCGGCACCCCCAAAAAGTTGGGAGACATGCGGACAGTACCAGTACAGCCAAATCTTTATACTCACACAGACCTTTCTGGCAGCGTGCCTGTGGAACAGAGCTCGCCATGTGCACTTACCTTTTCAAACTTCTTTACAGACTGCTCCGCACCTCCGGTCTCCTACGATCTGGCAAATGGATACAACAGAGGGAGCTTTTCTTCACTTTAAGCCAGAGATTTTCGGTTTCCCAGACATTACATTGGAACAAAAACACTTTTGCATTTTTCAGTCTGGTATTGACAAAGGACGCTATGTGTGATTGCCCTTTTAGTCCTAAAAGATTTGACTCAAAACCAGCTAAGGGTCCCTTTTAAAACACTGCTTGATGGGATAACATGTATACAGTAGCAACATGTAAAAGGTTTACAACTTTAAGATGTCGTTTACATCTAAGGATGAACTTTCTCCAATATTTAATGAAAACAAAATGTGTTTTACACATTTCTAATCCTAAATTAACAAAACTATTACTCAGAAATTTATTTTATTGCTCCCTGTAAATAAAACAACAAAAACACTTTGGACATCTTATCCTTTAACATGCATTGTTTGATTTCTAATATTACCAATTTGAAGCAACAATTTGTTACAGAGCTGATCTCAGGTTGTTCTGATAATTTGTTTAAACACATCACAGACTAAATAGTCACAAATATACAGTGACCCAAAGTATTTGAATGCTTAAGCCACACTTAAAATGTATGGGTTTATTTCCATGAGATAACAAAAAATATCAAATCAAGTGGCATCTGAAAACAAATGATGCTCGATATTTTTTTTTCTCTCAGAGCTAACTTCACACGGTCATTTTTGCAGTTACTTTAATCAAAAGGTGTTACAGTGGCTGTATGAAGTCGATCAAGTTCACAGAGCTGTTCTATCAGAGTAGGTGTAGTTCATCTATGAACATGACACACTACGATTTAACAACCATGTATTTTAAACAGTATATTGGTTGTTTTATAATTTAAAACCAAATGTTATCAAATGTTTTGTGTGCATATGCTATCTTTCTTAAAAATAAATGCCACTTGGACTGATATTTTATATTTACTACCATGACATTTAAGTGTCTTTTAAGTGCAAACTTTAGGGCCAAGTCACAAAAATATATATGTAACATCCTGCAATAGTGGCAATCAAGACAATCTGTCTACAATTTATTTTGTATCACTGTTAATCCATAGTTTATTGTCTGCTGACTGCTAAACATGCAATATTAGCTTTGCACATCTAAAACAATGACTTACAGTTGCCTTAAGGTAAATGTCTGAATGAATATACTTCAAATGTACATCACAAGAAAAGCTCTAGGTCTGGATTTAGGAGTTTCTTTGTATTCTGAAAGAAATGGAAAACGGTTTGTGTGTAAAAGAGCTAAGGAAGTGAAGAGGAGAAGGGTGTGGTAAAACTGCAAAATAAGCTATAATATGAATTGGTAATAATTAGTGGTGTTGTATTTGCAATACACAAATTTTTTTCATTAAAAAGGAGGCACAACATGAAAGAAGGAACTTTAGAACATTGCTTTGTAACACTATTGACCTTATACTGGTTTCTAATTAGAATTAAATTTGGAATCGGACATTTCCAATTGCACTGGGAATCAACAGATAGTTAAAATATATGAAGCTAATGAATACTTTTTTATTTAGTTGTAGTTTTAAATGAATTTTATGTGGGAAGCATAAGCCAAGAGTGAAAAAATGGTGTTTGTAATTTATATGCTAAAACTAGTGCTTTCTCGTCACACTGTTTGCAGTAAAGAATCAAAAACACTTGGCTTGTCTGACATTTACATGAACTGGTACTTATCGTCTGTTTAGTAATAATGAATCGCACACCTAAATCTATGAACTTACAGGGGCACTGGATGAAAGTTTTCTTGGGTCATGAAGTAATAAGACAAAATAAAGCTGGTCTTTATGTCTATTAAAGAAAAGATCTCTTTGCATGTTTATTTTTTTATCATAACGAACATAAATGTGTGTTGATTAATCTCAAAACAATAAAAAGACAGGTTTATCATATTATTATCAGGTTTGACCATTTCATTCCTATTTTCAATCCGCAAACAAAAGGGTGCAACACTTCTCAAGTTATGGCACCCTCTGTTGGCCAAAAGAGGTCTTCATCCTCATTTGATGAGTTCAGAGTCATCTTTCCTTAGAAATGAACTACAACTGTTTAAGTACATATTTGCATGTTGGAAATGTATGGTGAACATTCAAATTCAAATTTAACTACCATCATGCTCAAACTATCATTTTATTATGTACTTAAAGTTTAGATCTATTAAAAATAATGGTCAGCAAAGAACAATGTAAAATCTGTTCTTTTGGCAAAGGTAACTACTAATACAATTTAATTAATTAATACTGCACAGAAAGATAGTCCTGTATGTCACTAAAATATTAATATTGATTTGATTAATCAAAGTAAAATAAGTAATAATATTATTATTATTATATTTGTATATTTCTGCAATCTAATTTTCACCTCTACCACCACCACAACCACCACCAATACTACCACTATTACTACTACTACTACTACTACTACTACTAATAATACGGTACAGTTCCATTAAGAGACACTGGTTGAGAAACTCTGCTCTAGATTTTTTAGACTCATATTTACCAAAAGGTATTGTGGATTTTAACACTCTGTGTGTGTGTAGTATAGTTAAGAAATAAATATAACCAACTGCATTTTAAGATGCCAGGTTAAAATAGTTCTGCAATTAATGAATAATTTAATTTAGACTTTTTAGACATTTAGATTTTCTATATTCGCATGTTTTATTTTTATTGTGCAACCTAATTTGCTAAAATCCTTAATGGATCCTGCAAAGCAATCTCAGCATATTCCAGTCCACGTGGTATTTTAAGAAGTAATTCAAATGCAATAAATATTTCACCCGTTAGGTCCATTAAACATAATGTTTAATGTGTGTTAGCAGTTTATATCTCTCATCTCAGGTTTAAGATATTAGCATGCTTTAACGCCTGCATAACTTAAACCATGGTGTGAAATGCTTCACAACATCATACATACCTCGTACCATCATCACATCACATGACTATGTTGCAGAATTAGTCGTTGTTTTTCTCATTTACACAAGATGGCAGTATTGGTGCTTTGAGCAAATCCTTCCTCTACAGCAGCAGGACATGTTGGTGTCTATAGTATAATTAAAATAAGATATTTCTTTGTAGTTTGTTTCATCCGACTGATGTTTCATATCTTTATTTCATGTAAGAGTAAATGAATAATGTATGGGTCTAAACGATAGCCTATATGACTAAATTAAAAAACAAACAAACAAACAAACAAACAAACAAACAAACAAAAAACACTAAGGTAATAATGCAATTCTTTTCTATGATTCTGACTGTTACGAGAACGGACTGCTACCTACTGATTATATTAGAGTTATACAAATAACACGTGTGATTGTTTTATTGGTTGTAGGTAATGGCAATTTAACAGCATATGTTTTATTGACAGAGGCCCACCTGTAGTTCCTTTTTCCTTTGTTTAATAAGATGAATCCTGGGAGTTTTCTAATCAAATGCGTTCAAGTATTTCTTGACATCGAATCTTGCTTCTTAAACAAGGCGTATTTGACCTAAAGAATATAAGAAGTAAACGCCCATTTACTCGCGGTTACTTCCGGCGAAATTCTCACGGTGGGCTTTTTTCCCCTCATGCTGCGACTGATTAATAACGCAGTGCGCATGTGCTTAAATTTTGATTAGAATATTGTTCAGAGCTATGCACGTGCATACGAATATTTTAATCGATACATTCAAACAGTATTTTCAGTATTTTCTAAAATCGCGTTAAATTAATTTGGATTGACAAAGTATATATATATATATATATATATATATATATTATATATTAATTTGAGAGCTGTACACTGGAGGAAGTTTTAGCAAAAAAAAAACAAACAAACAAACAAACAAACTACTGACAAAAATGTAATAACAAAAATACATCTACAAATCTTCATTCCAAACAAGTATTCATTTCTGTCTGGCTCACATGGAGATGTTTATCATAAACATGACAGAAACTTGATGCTGCTCCTCAGATATTTCCCCTGGGAGAAAAGAAAGTCACATAAACATCCACAGGTGAGCTGTTTAAACACCACAATCTATTGTGATATCAATGATTTTCTACCGATAAGTGACAATTATAGTGACAATCTCTACACTTCACCTTCTCTTAACCCGCGGTGTTTGTATTTTGTGGTTTGCTGAAATTGCAATGTGTTATACAGCATGACATTCACAGTTTTTTTAGCTTGTTTTCAACAGATCACATTTAACATTGCCTATTGTTCTCTATTCTGACAAATGTTACATTCAGCATATTGGAACACACACACACACACACACACACACATAAAAAAATGCATCATGAAAGAAAGTTGATTGATGATTGCTAATTGCTAGGTGGTTTTGTTATCGGACATTGTTATGTTGTTGCTAAGGTTTCTGGGTGATAGAGTGTTGCTAGGGTGTTGTTAGGCCTTTTAGATTGTACTCTGTGTAATTGCTAGGCATTTGCTAATGTATTACATACGGTCACTTTCTCTGAGTTCTTGCTTGGGCTTAGCTACATTTCTTGGGATGCTCAATAAGTTGTATGTTTTTTTTTTCAGTTGATCTGCATTGATCTGGATGGTAATATATTATGGAATTTGGAATTTCTATGTTATTGCTAGTGCATTATTCTAGATGTATTTTGGGTGCCTTCTTCTATGCAAGTGTATAGGATTGTTTTGCCTGTTTTACCATCTGCCAGGTAAAAAATATGATTGCTTAATAACATCTTTTCTCAACAAGCACATGACTTGAGATATCATTCATGTCCAAGCAAAGAGTATAGTACACTCCAAAGTGTAATGCTAATAGTGTTTTTTTTTGTTTTTTTTTTTATAAATCCTTAACGTTAAGTAGGAGCAACAGTAGTAGTGATGCTACTCTAGCATCAGTAGCAAGTTAGCAACCACCACTAATCTGACTGATCCGTTGTGATTGTGTGTATAAATGTTGTGGGCCTGCATTTTACATGTTGCAACAGATTTAGTCTTTGTTGCTCTCACAATTTTGTCTCAATCAAAAGAAAATGTTGCTGAACAGTAGGAATAGCAAATCCCCTTTAAACTGACTGGCACAAACCTCCAGGCTAAATCACACTAATAAATCTTTTCTCTAAATACTTCTTCCTGTCTAGCTGCCAGATTTCTTTTCTTACCCTAAAGCATAAAGAAATAAGAGAAGATAGATAGAGGAAACTCTCTTTCATTCTTACCCATGCATAACGCTTCTCTGAGAAAGATTTGGTCTTATAGCAGTGAAATAGTCTTCTGCATTCACGCCATTTGGAGCCCTCTCATTCATCATTGGACAGCTAAAATTTCACAGAAATATGCTCCTGTGTGTTTGGATCGGGTTTTGAATACTGTAGAAAACCCATACCTAAATGTAATGTCTACCAATTCCATTTCGAGTTCTCTGCAGTGTTGTGTAATGATAGATAAACAATCTACTGCATCTGTCTTTCTGTCTAATTTGCAGAGGAGTGAAAGTAATTGTAACAAGCTGCCTGTTTGCTGTTAACGGCTGGCAGTGGATTCAGATGACACCTTTAATGAACGCTGAATTTCTGCCCCGATGCTGGAAGGTCACCGTGTAAGATAAATGTCAAGGATATCATTATGTGAGAGCAGCAGAAATGAGAAACATATTTCTCCAGTGTGTTTATAAATTAGAGAGTTTGTGCTTCAAATCATCATATCTTGCATGTATCACAATGCCATATAACCACTGTAGTGTAGAAAAATATTAGGAATTACGTTCTCAAACAATGTTAGGAAATAAGTCTGATGGATTATTTACACTGAAATGAAAAAAACATTGATTGTATGTGCATCTTTAAATTTCAAAGTTGAAGTTTACAAAGTTTCTGGTCTATTTGTTAAAAATTCAGTGTACATTATTCCAAATAATCCAAATCACCCAATATTGCAACATATCTTTGTAATCTTTAATTCAAGAGTAATAACTTGCTTTTCCCCTGAAATTACTTTCTGTCTTAAAGTAATATTCTGGTTTCAAATCACTTCTAATAAAAGAGATTTATGGCATAATGTTGATTACCATAAAATTTCGACTCATCATGGTGAGGCATTAATAAGCAAAGTTGCATTTTTTTTTTTGAATATTCAAATGCAAAATCTCATTTACAGTAATTCTTTTATTAAAATTTTTGCATTAGTTTTAGCTGTTGTGTTGTAATGGCAACAGAGTAAAATAGGATATAACTTAGCAAAGTAAAGCTTAGTAAAACATTTCAATGCATATACATTGTCTAATTTTAAATAATTCTGTGCATGTTCATTCCAAATAATCCATATTTCCCCATATTCCAAATTATTTTGTAATTTTTTTTATTCTCAAAATTCAATGACTTGCTCTTCCTTTGGTGCAAGTTTGTTAGATTTATGGCATAACAGTGATTACTACAAAAATAACATTGAATTAAGAAAAAAAACATAAAACCCAGGTTACAGTGAGGCATTTACAATAGAAGTTAAAGAGGCAAAAAAAATTGAAGCTAATAATTTTATAAAAGCACTTGCATTATTATAGGTAGAATTTGTGTATTAAAGATGTAATGTTGTTAGGTTTACAATCGTTTGCAGGTTTTAGCTGTTGTGTTGTTATGTCAATGAAGTTGTAAAATTTGATCTAACTACCAGGAAATGATTAATATATCATTTTAACACATATTGCTTACGTCTTGTGGTTATACTACTTATACAGAGAGTATCTACGGTAAGTTTACTACTAGTAAGTTTACGGGTTTTCATTTCTGTTGTGCCTTATTGTAACCCATATATTGTTTGCTTTTTTAAAGAAGTTAATTATTTTTGTGGTTATCAACATTATGCCTCAAAATATTGCTTTACTAAAAGGTACTCCATTCTGACAGTGAATCCAGTTTTACCATCCAATCAATTCCCAATAGATAAATCCACCCCCACATTTATTCTCAGTGAATGTCTCGTTTCACATGAAAATGTCACATTAAAAAAGTAAAATCAGTTGAGAACAGAGATTCATGTTGACTTTTAGGGGTTTTTTGAAAACAACTTTGATTCTGTGTTGGCTCTTACGACACAAACTGTCCACATCCTCCTTGTAGTCAGGCTACATGCTGAAAGCAAGATCCAATCTAAAATTGCAAACGATGTCCTGATCTCCTCTAAAAAAGGGGCTTTAATAACCCTGAAGAGTCCTTAGAGAGGAATAAGATCTTATAAAAGTGCAGAAAATCCCATTCCCCATCATAGACCTCTCCTTCGTAATTACCAGATCTGCCCCTTCTCAAAGGTGAAGGACGCTCTCTTCTGAACACTCCACGATGTGGGCCAGTTAAGTTCCAGCTAGACTATTTTATGGTCATTCTGTGTGTATTAATAATCTTTAATGTCTGATTGGATTAATTCAGACCATCTTAGCAAACTGTGTCCACTGCAGAACACTAAACTGAAAAAGTGAATTTGGTAAAAAGATGTCATTTCAAAAGTAGCAATGGTCAATCAGTTGTAATTACTACTTCACCTCTTACTTACAGTCATATTTATTTTTTTAAATTATAAGAATACATTTGTTTCTGGCTCTAAAACATGACTGTATATATCATATTCATAGTCATTGTGAAATAATCAATATAACCTGTACTTGACCCCTGCGTTGTCATGTAAAAACAACCAAAATGGCATCAACAACACATCAACACATTTTGCTATGTTGTTTTATCCCAGAGATGTGCTTTTTCTTTGTTCTTTAATAATGAACAAATGATTGAATGAGGTGTGATCAAAGCCATTGTAAAATGCTGTTTTTCAGTGTTAATATACATTTAAATATAAATGTTTTTAAATAAAATAATTTTATTGATTGATTGCATGATAACATTTTAGTATACGGAACAATTCTCACTATTAGCTTGTTAACTATTAGCTAGTTATTTATTAGCATGCCTATTATTAACATACTGGCTGTTTATTAGTACTTAAAGCAGCTATTCTACTTCCCTAATTCTACCCAATATCTAAACTTAACAACTACCTTGCTAACTATTATTAAGCAGCAAATTAGGAGTTTATTGAGGCAAAAGCTGTAGTTAATGGTTTGTTAATAGCGAGAACTGGACCTTAAAATAAAGTTTGACTGATTGCATTTATCCCAGTGGGTGCTTGCTAGGGAGATGATATATGGTTGCTAAGGTATTCCGAACGATTTTTAGGGTGTTACTAGTGTTGTGCATGGACGCTTACTGATTTAAGTCAAGAGAGCTCAGTCTCTCTCTCTTTTTTTATTGTGCATCAGGTGAAAAACCATAATTGTTTGCACATTTCTCCTGAATAGGTTGCGTGACTTGTCTAGTTGAAAATTATTTTAAATGGTAAGATTTAATGTCTGTTTCTCACAGCTCATGCTCTTACATTCTCTGTTGCTGCACCATAAAGCATTGAACTAAATGGCTGAAATAGCTATGCTTTAGTTATTCATGAGAAAATGCTGTGAGTCTCAAGCTTTAAAGGATAAATTTGCTGCATTTTTCCCATCACTCTGCTTGATCGTACTGACGTTCAAAAGAATAGTACCTATTAGATGGGAGTGCCTGTTTGTGGCATTATTTCTGCATTTCCTGTCGGGGGTATTGAACCACCTCGTGTTTGTAGATTGGGGGCAACCTCCACTTTTAATGAATTGTTTACCAAGCGCGCCTTGTTGCACATCGCTTTTGATGTTTGCTGAAAGCTGACAGAGAAAGCTGAAAGCTGCCTGCTTTGTTTCATTCCAGGTTTCTTGTAATCGTGAACATAAAACAGAAACAGTGAGAATCCTGAAAGCAAGATGAGATATGTGGGATGAATCGGATATCTTTGATGACTTTTCAGCTAAATATTTAAAACCCTTGGAGATGTTGCCAGCTTTTCTTCACTAAATGTTTGGATCTCCTGCCAGCTGGTGACACCTATGTTTTGACATACTGCGAGTCATTTTGTGTTTGTTTTATTAAGTAACAATTTTATGGTGGCTTTATATAGTCATATAGCTTTAACCCTGTACAAGTCTAATTTCTTTTTATAAAAATCAGAAAAGATTTCAGAAAAAAAAATCTATTGATCCTTCAGACAAAAAAAAAAAAAAGCATTATATCCGATACATCAGGCCTTATGGTGATTATTAAACATAACAGCAATGTATTTTTATTTAATTTAAGATCTTTAAAGCATTGCCATTATGTCATTCCAAATGTCTTTGAATCAGTTATATGCTGCCCATTTGTCTAATTTGGAGCTGACTTGGTCGTTATGAGATGTCATTGTATAAAACAGAGCTGCGTGAAGATTCTTCCAAAGTTATTATTCCATAGAGAAAAAAAATACAGGTTTGGAATGGCATGAAGATGAGTAAATGACAGAATTTTCACTTTTGGCTGAACTATTTCTTTAAACCTGTGTGAGCCTTCCTTAATTCAAAGACACAGATTCTCGGCTCTCATCCCGACGGCTGGCACATATCATATGGCTGTCATCATCTGCCTCAGATATTTAGCCAGTATTCATTTTGAAGGAAAGAATGTCACAGACCGCAGTGAATTTGCCTTTGCGTCATTCCACTAACATGACATTCAAAAAAGTGGAAAGCATTTAATTCGCTCCCAGTTCTTTTTTTTTTTTTTATAATGCTCTGGCACTTTATGTGTGCAATCGTCTGAAACAGATTAATTTCCCAGGGTGCAACCTCTGGATGTCGTTTTGTCTGCTCAAGGTAATCCTTCCAAGACGTTGATACTGAATAGTGTAATCCTTCCTCATTAGCACATGCCTTGCTATGCCGTTTTTCTAATGAAATATGGAAAGATGCCTATGAATAACGAGACACTGCAGCAGGTTTAACCATGACATTGCAAATGATTAGTCACCTCAGGTGGGTGAGTTGGTCAGAAATGGAGTTTGGGGATTGACAAGAAATAGTGATGTCCAATTTGTAAATGAAACACTCTTTCAGTCTATTTTAGTGAATCTGAATCATTCTGAGTGGTCCTCGAGTCATCAACTCAAAGTAAAAACTGATCTTTGAAAGAATCATTTAGCTGAAGTGAGTCATTACTATTAGCCAGCTGGCTCTATACTGGGAAAGAGAATAGAAAGGCAGCTATAGACTTTTGACATCTTTGGTACAAAAAATAATAACCTCATTTAAACTTTTTCCATAGTGATGACCTTTCTGCATAGTGTTGAACAAAAATGGATTTCTACAAGTTTGATATCTTCTCTGCAGCTGTAAGTACCAAATTTGTTTATTTTTTAAAATGAAAATGTCTACTTTTTTTCAAAAGGTGAACTAGACAGCATTGTACTCAGAGTAAACACTTGTCTCTTCATCTGCATAATCAGTACAGAGTCTTGTGAACTTGCCACTCTTGTTTCTTAGAGAACAGAAACATTAAAACATTTCATTATGCAAAATAACACACTTTAATTAAAGCTATGTGTGCTAAGTTTCAGTTCTGAACATATAAACTTAACACAAAAAAAGTTTAAAAAGACTTGACAATGTTAACAAGATATATAATATTTGATAAAAAAGCTTACTTTAAATATGCCCTCAATGCAACAATTAGAGAAATATCAGGCATGTCTATATTCGCTTGACAGTAGGTGCATAATTTCCTAATAACTTGGAAATTATAAATAGTCCATTTTAATAAGCAGTGACATTAAAGGGAGATTTATTCTCGTGGGAAGAGCTACACTGAAGTGGAAAATGATCTCAGATTGGCATTTAGATTTCATTCTAATCAGGTTAGACACCACAGAGGCTTGTAAACTAAAGCCGAGTGTAAATGAAGGTGGTAAAACTTTATAACGAAGTGACCTCATCTTGTAAACTCTGTTTTTGAGGACAGTTACAAGACACAGCTGCAAAGAAACTGGGAGGAAAATCACAGCTGTCGACTGACACAGTCATGCATGGTAACTAGTTTAACACTGATTAGATTAGATTAGACAACTTGATTAGTCATTGGTGCAAACAATATCTGTCCTTGCATATCAAACACAGAGATGACTGGTGCTATTTAAAATGTATTTATTTCATGCCAAGTATACTACAAATACATTTAAATATTAAGTACCCTGCAGTTGTATTTTTAGTATACTAAACTGGTAGATTTAAAGTCTAAATTAAATTGGAACAACTAATTTTGTACTTAAAGCACTTTAATTGTGCGGAAGTAGTGCTGAAGTCCAACTAAAGTTATGCTTAAGTATATTTGATTGTGCTAAGGTGGAACTATTGTAAGTATACTTTAGGTACACTTTAAATATTTAGGATCTAAAGATCAATATTATTTAAAGATCATACAATCCTCATCAATAGCGACATTAAAACATATTTTAGGCTTAATATTAAGAAGTGTGCATTGTGTACAGGTAGAATTAATTACAATTTTTATATCAGTAAGTCTCAGTAAATATGTTAATAGATTTGAACTATACTTAGTATAAAATAAATTAATTGTAAATTAAATATAATGGCTGATGAAAATTCAGCTTTGCATTATAGAAATTAATTGTATTTTGAAGTCCATTAAATAGAAAACCATTATTTTAAAATGTAGCAGTATGTTTTTGTGATGTAAATGAATAAAAGGTTGGCACCAGTTATCATGATTTGTAACTTAAATATGAACAGATTACAATACAATGAAATAAAAGAAAAATAAAATATGAACATAATTAAAATTTAATTATGTTCATATTTTATTTTTCTTTTATTTCATATGTTCATATATACATTTCAAAGACTTATCGTTCCAAAGACATTCAAAGCCATATTTAACATCATACTGAGGTAATTTTTGCTCCTAAAGTGATTGAACTGAAATATATTGCTGTGGTGAACACAATACCTTTTTATGTCCTTGCTAGTTTTTCAAAGATGCAAATTTATGGAAATTCTTCCTACATTTGCATCTTTGTCTCTGAGGATATGCCCGCATACATAATGGTAAATTCAATGTTAATGATAGATTATATATCTAGAGAAGAAAAACAAACATTTTATGCATTTGCGGCATCAAGTCTAGGCTAAGGTTCATTCTTTATTGTAACAAAACAATACACCCTCACATTGCTCATAAAGACAGAAACTTTTTACTTTCCGTGAAGCAAAGGCAAGCATACCATCTGAATTGTTTTGCTTGTAAAATCAATCAAGGCTGGATCTATTTGCCCTCAAAAGAATCTCAAACCAATATGCACCAGTACACAGCAAATCCTCTGAATGTATTTCATCATATTCACCATGCCTGGTGATATGCACATTCTGGACCAGAGATAACATGCAGAGAGAAACAATATTGACAATGCAGAGGGTAGCGTATTAATCAAATAGAGATAAATCCATCCGTTCAGAGTCGGCACAATGGGAGAAGGACAGCAAGTGGAGCGCTCAAGCTATGTAGACCCCATAGCGTGGCCGAGAGTGGGGCAAGGACAAAGGGAAGGTGAGCGGCGTTCAATTCATTATGTATCTGTCATGTATCTGGAGAGAAAAGAGTTCTCAGCAACAGTCCTCGAAATGTTAAAAACACTGCTGAGTGCCTTTGCGGCTTTTAGTGATACTTGCCATTGCATTGTTATTACTGTTCTGTTTGTGCTCGTACTTGAATGATGAAAAGAGGTGTGCTATTACTTTTCTTCAACATTAAAAAATCACAATTTTCATATGTAAAAAAGGCAAAAATCCCAATGCTTTAACACTGAAAAGAGGTTATATAGTATATAAGGATCTGAATATTACAGAATATCAGTTGTTCAGTTGCAGTGGTTACTTGCAAAAAACACACGTTTAAAAAGTTTATTTTTTCATGTTTAGAAGAAAATTACGCCAGCCACGTTCTGTAGCACAGCAGATGTGCATAATAAGTGAGATCCTCTGGAGCAGCTGTATGTTGAATACTGGTTCACTGACCATATGAAGACAAATGGCTAACAGCTGGTTTCCCCCACTGCAGACCCACCACTCGGAAAAAAAAAGAAACCTTGTTTCTTAAGTTCATCGCTCATTGAGTCCCAGGCCATGGTAATGCTACTCAACCGGGAAGCTTCAGATGGACTATGTGGCAATGCAGCTTTTAGGTGAAGCCCACATGTATACAATTTAATGCTATTTCCATAACACTGTACATTACATAATGTACTACAAATATATCAGGACAAATTTAGCATTTTCTTTCTTTTCCCCCCATTTTTGCCATGAATTAAATTATTTCTTTGTTAGTTATCATAAATATGTAAAGCAATTTTTTTTAGGTAGTATTTTGTGTTTCCGAAAAAAAAAAGAAAGAAAAAAAATACTTTAACAAATAACCACACCTTGGGAAATGTTTACTGAATTGAAAAATGTCCCTTGAATTATCATTGTCAATCTGCTTTTGTGCCCGGGATTAGAAAAACATGATGAAATATACAGTATAGTTCGTAATTACTGATCAGTGTGTGATGAATTATTGATTGGCGCTATTATAGCTATTTCTTTTGCACAAAGGCAGCTTTGTTTGATATGCCCATATATTTACATTTATAATGAAGTGAATACTGTCAAATCAATAATCTTGCTCTAAATGTGCCATTAGATAAAACAAGTAGGCCTACTCCGTCATTACAGTCAGGCTCATAGTTGTGCATATGAAGAGTTCAGATTCAAACCCCCATAAAAGCCATCTCGGTCAAAAATTAGATGATGAAACTGAGTGAATGCTCTCGACAAATGTTGTATGTCCATCAAATACTTTTACTTCAAACACGCTAAAATCCCAGCCTCAGCCCAATCAGACTTACCAGTACATAGGTAGAAACCTATACATCGGAGCCTGATAATAATGCATTTTTTAAAGAAAGACGTCAGATGGATTTAGAGGCTTTTGCATCTGAACTCTTCATATATTAAAGTTATCGTCAGCCTCTTCGAAATCAACCTACAGTGGGGAAAATAATTATTTGATCCCTTTTGTACGTTTGCCCACTGACAAAGAAATGATCAGTCTATAATTTTAATGATAGATTTACTTTAACAGTGAGAGACAGAATAACAACAACAACAAGAAAAATCCGCATTACGCATTTCAAAAAACGTATTTCAAAAAAAGTTATAAATTGATTTGCATTTTAATGAGTGAAATAAGTATTTGGTCCCGTATCAATCAACAAGATTTCTGGCTCCCAGGTGTCTTTTTGGTATTGAGCTGAAATGAGGAGCACTCTCTTAAAGGGAGTGCTCTTAGTCTCAGTTTGTTACCTGTATAAAAGACACCTGTCCACAGAAGCAATCAATCAGATTCCAAACTCTCCACCAGGGCCAAGATCAAAGAGCTGTCCAAGGATGTCAGGGAAAAGATTGAAGACCTACACAAGGCTTTAATGGGCTACAAGACCATCGCCAAGCAGCATGGTGAGAAGGTGACAACAGCTGATCCGATTATTCGCAAATTGAAGAAACACAAAATAACTGTCAATCTCGCTCGGTCTGGGGGTTCATGCAAAATCTCACCTCGTGGAGTTTCAATGATCATGAGAACAGTAAGGAATCAGCCCAGAACTACACGGGATGATCTTGTCAATGATCTCAAGGCAGCTGGGACCATAGTCACTATAAACAATTGTTTACACACTACGCCGTGATGGACTGATATCCAGCAGCGGCCGCAAGGTACATGTGCTTAAGAAAGCACATGTACAGGCCCGTGATCATCTGAATGATTCATAGGAGAACTGGGTGAAAGTGTTGTGGTCAGATGAGACCAAAATCAAGCTCTTTGGCATCAACTCAACTTACCATGTTTGGAGGAGGAGGAATGCAGCCTATGACCCTAAGAACACCATCCCTGCCATCAAACATGGAGGTGAAAACATTATGCTTTGGGGGTGTTTTTCTGCTAAGAGGAGAGGACAGCTGCTACGCATCAAAGGGAAAATGGACAGGGCCATGTACTGTCAAATCTTGGGTGAGAACCTCCTTCCCTCATTGAAAATCGGTTGTGGACAACAAAGCAGTGGCTCAAGAAGAAGCACATTAAAGTTCTGGAGTGGCCTAGCCAGTCTCCAGACCTTAATCCCTAGAAAATCTGTGGAGGGAGCTGAAGGTTTGAGTTGCCAAACATCAGCCTCAAAATCTTAATGACTTGGAGAGGATCTGCAAAGAGGAGTGGGACAAAATCCCTCCTGAGATGTGTGCAAACCTGGTGACCAACTACAAGAAGCATCTGAACTCTGTAATTGCCAACAAGGGTTTTACCACCAAGTACTAAGTCATGTTTTTTGAAGGGGTCAAATAGACAGCAAAGGGTTTGCCACCAAGTCAAGTTCTTTTGTTGTTGTTGTCATTCTGTCTCCCACTGTTAAAACCAACCTACCATTAAAATTATAGACTGATAATTTCTCTGTCAGTGGGCAAATGTACAAAATCAGCAGGGGATCAAATAATTATTTTCCCCACTGTAGGCAATACAATTCATTGCATTGTTTCCACAAAAATAGCCAGTTATAACTATGCTTGAATAGACTACTGTGTATTTAAATTTTGTTTATTCATGAGTGTATGTCTTTTAAAAAACAGCCATGAAGTTTAGAATTCAAGGCCTGTGGTTTAACTTTTCTGCAAAGCATTTTAGATATTATATTACATATGCAGTCACACACCGCAAATACACACACTGTTGTAATCTTTAAAGCCTATTTTTAGTGCATAATATTCCAGTAAAATATCAGATTGTAATAGTTATGATATAAATGGCATGAAAAAGGTCCAAACTGCTCAAATTGCATTGCAGCACAGATTTTATGCATGTTTTCTCTGTTTCCTGATTTGAATAATTTCTGTAGTATATCAGGTGCTAAAGCAATGCAGATAAACAGTGCTATCAGTGAATGCAATCTATTCTCAGTGAATCCCCCCCATGTGTTTTATCCTGAGCTGCATTGAATGTAAGGTGGAATTGAGATGTCGCAGTGCCACAGATTGTAGAGCTGACAGGTCATTTAGTCTTGGAGTCACTGGGCTGTGAGATGTCGAGCTTCGAAGCGTCTTTTGTGTCAAGAGTCACAAGGCTTTCTGCCAGTGACCAGGAAGCCTCCTTGAATGTCACGCCATAGCTGTTTACTGACAATTTATATGCCATAATATGGAGCAGGAATACCAATTGGTGAGAGTGTACTGCCCAGCCTGTGCATTACACATGGATCATTACCACTGAAGAGGTTTAGGGTTAAATCTGAAGTGTGTTTCGCTTTTCCCAATTTAATTTGTAGAGCTATCAGTAGTACATAACCACCTATATGTAACCCAGTGGTAGGTTGATTTTTGTGAAGTGTAAACACACACATGCTGCAACACATTTTTACTTTTTAATCAACCTGCTTTTCTTTTCTTTTCTTTTCTTTTTTTTTCTTTTCTTTTCTTTTCTTTTCTTTTCTTTTCTTTTCTTTTCTTTTCTTTTCTTTTCTTTTCTTTTTTTTTTCTTTTCTTGTAAAATGTCTGTAAGTCCATTAAACCAGACAAATTTACTTCATTTTTTTAATTATTATTATTATTATTTTATTTATTTATTTATTTTTGCAGTGCAGAAACATTAGCTTAACAAATTGTGTGAATTTTGGGCAAGATGATCTATTACTCCCTGTTATTTTTAATATCATATATGTCATATATTTCATATATATATATATATATATATATATATATATATATGTATGTATCTTTTTGCTGCGCCGAAGGAGATCTCCTTGAATTTTTCTTTTTTATAATTTAGAATATGAATAAAACGTCCCAGGTTATGTATGTAACCATGGTTCCCCGAGGGAACGAGACGCTGCGTCCGAAAACGCTAGGGGAACGCCTCCAGCGTGACCACGCTCTGAAACACGTGTGCAAACAGTCCAATGGAGAAGCGAGACATCACAGGCGGGGTGACGTAGAGACCAGAGAGCTTAAAGCACGTGCGGTGCATGCAGCCGGCAGCTTCTAAATAGAGAAGCAAGCGCTGCAGGGATGCCGGAAGTATGGCTCGAGACGCAGCGTCTCGTTCCCTCGGGGAACCATGGTTACATACGTACCGTGGAGGAAACCTGTAACCAGGCGTTCCTACCCACTGAGGGGCCACCCAGAAGGGTGTGGTAGGCCGCAATAGCCGCCACGTATACCTTCAGGGTGGAGTGGGCTAACCCTGCAGAGAACCGATCCTGCAGAAACTCCAGCACTGTACCAACTGGGCAGTTAACTGGGTCTTGCTGGTGGTCTCCACACCATGAAGTGAAAAGTTTCCACTTCAGGGTGTACAGTTTCCTCGTGGAGGGAGCTCTGGATTGGAGGATGGTCTCAACAACCTTGGTTGAGAGACCGGAGGCTACGAGGGCGAGGGTGAAAGATGGTGCCTCCCGCTTGCGAGAGGAGATCCCTCCTGACGGGAATCTCCCAGGGAGAGCCGTTGAGGAGGGAATCAGGTCCGAGAACCATGCTCGGGCCAGCCAGTACGGGGCTACTAAAAGAAGATGGTCCCCATCCTGGCACACTCTCTCCAGAACTCCCGGGAGCAGAGCGATCAGGGGAAAGGCATACAGACGAAGCCTCTGCCACGTCTGTACCATGGCATCCAGCCCCAGTGGAGCTGGATGAGTCAGAGAGAACCAGTGGGGACATTGCGCATTCTCCTGAGTCGCGAAGAGGTCCACCTGAGCCTGGCCAAAAACTTTCCAAATCTGCTTCACCACCTCGGGGTGAAGCATCCATTCCCCGGGCCTCAGCCCCTGCCTCGACAGGATGTCTGCTCCCATATTGAGATGCCCAGGAACATGAACCGCTCTCAGTGAGAGGAGTTTGTCCTGGGACCACACAAGGATCTGGTGCGCCAGCTTGTATAAGGGGCGCGAACACAGACCTCCTTGGTGGTTGAAGTAATAGACCACTGCTGTGTTGTCGGTGCAAACCAACACATGGTGGCCTATTAGGTCCGGGAGAAAGTGTTTCAACGCTCGAAACACGGCCAGCATCTCCAGGCAGGTGATGTGCCAAGTGAGATGGCGACTGCTCCACAGACCGCGGGCGGGGTGGCCACTCATGACTGCACCCCAACCGGTGAGAGACGCATCCGTCGCTAGCGTTATGCGGCGACAAGGAGCTCCTAACACCGGGTCCTGAGACAGGAACCAAGGCTTCTTCCACATGTCTAAGGCACGTAGGCATTGCCGCGTGACCTTGATCATGCGGAATGGGTTTCCCCTCGGGGAGAACCCCTCGGTCCTGAGCCACCACTGTAGGGGTCTCATGTACAGCAGGCCAAAAGGTATCACGTTGGACGCAGCTGCCATCAGACCCAGCAGTCGCTGGAACTGCTTTACAGTGAGTGACCGGCCTTCTGTCACTCTCATGACTGCAGTGAGGATTGACTCGATCCGAGCAGGTGACAAACGTGCCTGCATCGTGGTTGAATCCCACACCTTGCCTAGATAAGTGGTTCTCTGTAATGGAGACAGCACACTCTTCTTGGCGTTCAGTCTCAACCCCAGCTCTTTCAAATGAGCGAGAACAACATCTCGATGTTGAACCGCCATGTGCTCTGATTGAGCCAGAATCAACCAATCGTCGATGTAATTGAGTGTGTGGATGCCCCAGAGTAGCAGCGGAGCCAGAGCAGCATCCACACACTTCGTGAAAGTGCGGGGGGAGAGTGCTAGGCCGAACGGAAGAACCCGATATTGGTATGCTTCGCCCCTGAAAGCAAACCTCAGGAACTTCCTGTGTTCAGGAAGGATGGAGACATGGAAGTAAGCGTCTTTTAGATCTATCGTCACAAACCAGTCCTCGGACCTGATTTGTGACACCACTTGATTGATAGTCAGCATTTTAAACTTCAACCTCATAACTGAACGATTCAGTAGTCTCAGATCTAAAATGGGACGCAGGCCCCCATCCTTCTTCGGAACAATGAAGTACCGGCTGTAGAACCCGGACTCCCCGTCTTGAGGAGGGACCACCTCGATGGCCTCCTTCCTCAACAGAGTTTCTACTTCCTGTTCCATTACCAGACCCTGCTCGGGGCTCACCCCGTTGGGAAAGACCCCGTTGAAAGGTGGCGGTGCGCCGAATTGGATGCGATAACCTCGCTCTACAGTGCGCAGGACCCATGCAGACACATTTGGCAGTAGTTTCCACGCTGCCAAATAATCTACTAAGGGAACCAGTCTCTCGAGACTGGCCTCTGGTGTTGTTTGAGCTGCTAGTTCGGTGTCCTGTAACGGATGACCGGCAGGAGACAGCCGAACTAGCTGCTGTAGAGACCCCCGCAGGGGTGGCGAGCTCCCCAGCTCCGCTACGTTTCCGGGCGGAAGACTGAGGTGTGGGCTCGCTGGAGACCGCTGCGCCCTGAAGCCCGGCAGGGTTGGCAGGCTAATCTCCCGAGGGCACAGAGGAGAGACGGGCACCGAAGAATGCGGTGGACCACGCCCTTCCCCAGTAGGGCCTGCCCTCAGAGGTCCTGGACCATAGGAGTCAGGACCATAGTCTCATAGGTCTGGGTGAAGCGTTTCAGTACCTGAAACGCGGTCAGCATCTCCAGGCAACTGAAGTGCCAAACTGGATGGTGACCGCTCCACAGACCATGGGCGGGGTGGCCACTCATGACCACTCCCTAACCGGTGAGGGACGCATCCGTCGCTAGCATACACGGCAATAAGGAGCTCCCAGCACCGGGCCCTGAGACAAGAACCAAGGTCTCCTCCACATGTCCAAGGCACGTAGGCATCGCCGCGTGACCTTGATCATGCAAAGCAGGTTTCCCCTCAGGGAGAACCCCCCTGGTTTTGAGACACCACTGCAGGGGTCTCATGAACAGCAGGCCAAAAGGTATCACGTTGGACACAGCTGCCATCAGACCCAGCAGTTATGAAACTGCTTCACAGTGAGTGCCTATTTTCACTCTCTTGACTGCCGCGAGGATGACTTGATCCGAGCAGGAAATATACATGCCTGCATCGTGGTCGATCCCACACCACGCCTAGATAAGTGGTTCTCTGTAATGGAGAAAGCACACTTTTCTCTGCGTTCAGTCACAACCCCAGTTCTTTCATATGGGTGATGACGACATCTCGATGCCGAACCGCCCATACCGACAAAAATGTCAATAAGGATCAGTATGCAGATGCCCTGGGAGCCACTTTTTTTTTTTTTTTTTTTTTTTTTTTTAGCTAAGCCACAGCAGCATCCACACACTTAGTGAAAGTACAGGGTGAGAGTGCAATAAATTTAATTCCTCAGAATTAAATGACAATGGGAGAAGAGCTAAACATTCAAAATGCACGTCGTTTGTTTTTTTTTTTTTTGAATGAACACATTTATGAATGAATACAGCCCGCCCCCTCAAGGGCAGACTGTACATGCTCAGCTCCAGAACAAACCACACATAAATCGCTTGAATCCCCGTTCCTGAATTTATTTATTTTTTAGAAGCGAGGGCAGGTAGAAACGAGCGATCTAATATGCAGTCAGCTCATATGCGGACAGCATCAATCTCCTCAGGAAAAAGATAGCCGCAGCAGCGCGAGCTCTCACTCAAAGGGGGAAGAACCGCAGCGCGGGCTTCCGAGCCCCGAGAGAGAGCGCTAGATCTAAGTAGAAAGGCAGAGAGATGGTGAACCCGTCTCTAACCCGTTCACAGATCTATGCTGCGATCCCTACGGCCGCAGTCGCCGCTCTGCCTCAGCAAAATCGGGACCCGAGCCGCGGGAAAGCTCACGAAGACTCCCTCCTCGAAGAGAGTCCTCCGAGAGCGAGCGTGCGCAGCGAGAGCGCGGGCCATCAACTCCGAGCTTCGAGCTGACGCAGCCCGCTGACGCAGCTCTCATTCAAAGGGGGAAGAACCGCAGCGTGGGCTCTCATTCAAAGGGGAGAAAGAACCCGTCCGTAGCCCCACGGCCGCAGTCGCCGCTCTGCCTTGGCAAAGCGGGACCTGAGCCCCTTGAGAGAGCCCTCCGGGAGAGCGAGAGTGCGGGCAGTCAGCCCCCTCGGGAGCTGACACAGCCTGCTTCACCGCGAGCTCTCACTCAAAGGGGGAAGAACCGCAGCGCGGCTTCCGACCCAGAGAGAGAGCGATACATCTAAGGAGAAAGGCAGAGATAGAGCGGACCCGTCTCTAACCCGTCCGTAGATCTAAATGCGATCCCCACGATCACAGCCGCCGCCCTGCCTCGGCAGAAGCGGGAGCTGAGCGCGGGGAACGCAAACGCGGGCAGTCAGCTCCCTCGAGAACTGACTCCCGTGCTTCGCTCCCAGACAGACAACAAATAGATTGTGTGTATCGCCACCCGAAATAGCGCAGGTAGAGAGGAACACACAGTCTAAATGCCGCTGCTTATATTCGTAAGAATGCTTTGTAGGACATAGTGACACTCTCAAATAAAAGCTGTGCAAACTAGCACAAAAAACAGAGTGACACACACACACAGAGCGCTTGCTGAAAGACAGAAGCTGCCGGCTGCATGCACCGCACGTGCTTTAAGCTCTCTGGTCTCTACGTCACCCTGCCTGTGACGTCTTGCTTCTCCATTGGACTGTTTGCACACGTGTTTCAGAGCGTGGTCACGCTGGAGGCGTTCCCCTAGCGTTTTCGGACGCAGCTCGAGTTCCCGAAGGGGAACTATATGTATATGCAGGTATATGTTTAAGAATTTACAAACTGTAATGTTTTTCAGCACTTAATTGCAACTAAATGCAATTTTATTGTAGTTTACTTTTATATACTAATAAGCAGCAAATTAGCAATTTATTGAGGGAAGTCATAGTAAATAGTGAATAAGTGTTCCCTATTCTAAAGTGTTACAAATGCGATTATCTAAACTTTTTTCACCCTTTTAAGTAGGACTTAAGGACATACAATTTTATAATTCTGTTGTCTTTAAATAGTGTTCTGCCAAATGTATGGACTAAAATATACCTTAATGTAATTTCATATTTAAATGTCATTTTATTTAGTATTTAAATGTGTTTGTAATTACATATTAAATGCATAATTGTGATTAAGTTATTTACATTTAAAACAAGTAACTTTAATAGTAATATCAAATAACACAGTTAAAATACTTTACAAGTGCTTTAGTTAGTCAACAAATCAAAACAGGTGTACTTCTTTAAAGCATGACAATGAACAGTGATTAAAAATGTACTACTTTTTAAAAGTAAAACTTTTAATTTGACATTATTACAAAGTGCACTACTCAAGTAGTCATTAAAGTATTCCCTCTTTACACTCACTTATAGTAAGTGGCTTTTTATTTCATTAATATTTTATCTGCAAGTACAGTTTTTATTAAATATACTTTTAAGTTTGGAAGTGCACTGCAGGTGCACATTCAGTATAATTAAGCACACTTTGTTTTCACAAGAGGTAAATTTTAAATTATGTATTTCCTTTAATGAGTGTTATTCCTTTAAGAAAAATGTCAATAATGTATTGCAAAGCAGTGTTGAAGCAGTACTTCAGTTGTCAAAATAGGTAAAAATACAAAGTTGTTTTGAATTTAATTTTATGCAGAAAAAACTGTTATGGCACTCACAGGTCATTGGCTCAAGGGCAAGCATGTGGAGTGTTTTAGTACCTCGAAACCTTTTGATACCAAATTGCTGACACTGATTGTACAAACACGGGGCAGAGTTTATACAAAACCTCTGGCTGAACTCACTGTTACCCTCGCTTGTTTCCACAGTCTGCATCCTAATAAGTCAGCAGCAAGGACGTTACTGGTGCGGGAACAGGGGAGCTAAAGTAGACGCTGGCCTAAAAAACATTAATTTATGCTAATAGCCCCACTGCAGAACAGCCGAAGGTTTGACCTCCCACTTACCTTTGCAGACACTTTATTCCAGTCAGGCCACACTAAACTCCAAAAGAAGCTACTTCTGACCCCATTAATTGATTTCAGTGGGACTTCTCAAGGTTCCTAAAACACCTAAACTGCAACAGCTGTGTATAAGAGGCTGCAGTAAGGATACCGGTATGATCATACAAATTTTATAGGGCCAGCAAGATTAATATAACATTCTGTTAAAAAAATTAAATAAAATACTTTATTATTTGCCCTGACCCTTTATTACCTGACCTTATTGAATCTACAAGGATCAGAGAAAGTGTTATGTAGCTTGAACTGTGCAGCTCTCTCCACCTCAGAGAGAACTTAGAATACAGTTTATCACATCTGCACATTCACAAAGTACCTATATTCAGCTAACAGCCCACCTGAACAAGAAAAAAAGGTCACAACAAAATGTGTTTGTTTTGTTTAGCCATATGCAAAAAGTAAAAGAAAAAAAAAAGAAAACGAGGCCAACTGATATTGTTCCTTTTTGGAATGATACTATCTGCAAAGACAGTTCAAGACCGATAGTTCTCTTTTGTACATTATGTATAATTATATATGGCAAAAGCTGTTTTAAGTTTAACAAATGAACAGAGATAAGGTGATAATAAAATACATTTTAATAAACAAATATTTAAATAAATGTTAAACCTCCCTTTACTTTTATATTTTGTATTTTATTTAAAAAATGCAAAATATTTTCATTAAGTCATTATTCATTTTGCACTAAAATTGACCATTATTTTACATTTGAATGTAAAAATAAATGTTAAGCATCCACTTACTTTTTTTATTGCATTTTGTATTTTATTTAATAAATATCATTATTGTTCATTTTGTACTAAAGTTTACCACTATTTTACTTTTGAATGTAAAGTTTTATTTATATTAATGAGTTTAAAAAATATCTTAACCTTTAAACAATTCAGTTAAAGTAATTATTTGTGAAATTAAAAGCAGTTTCTAAGTGAAATTTTTTTTATAGAAAATCCTACACCAATCATTCATGCATTCATTCATTTATTTTCCCTCAGTGTACCTTAGTTATCACTAAGTTAACTATTATCTTAGTTAGCATTATACCATGCTTTTGAACAAATAGCATTGTAATACCGTTGTATGCTTTGAAGTACTTCGGAGTGCTAAGTGAAAATGTTAGCTGCCCTTGAAACCCCATGAAATTGCTTATTATGGGGTATTATTATTCTAGGGAGCATTTTATTTATCAAAAAGCTGGACACATCTATAGCTGTGTTTCCATTACCCCCCCTTTAAATTGCGCAAATTGAAATTGCGAATTGAAAATAGGCTACGCTTAATGGAAATGCATAAATTTAGCAAAAACGCCCATATACCGCAAAAAAGTTTTTACGCTCGCATGAGGTGGTTTTTCACGCTATTCAAGAAGGAAATATTTTGCAAAACTGCGATGGAATTTATTTATTTATTTATTTATTTTTTTTGCATTTACAGATCACGTCATACGTAAAAAGTCATATGATCATTCTTCAATGTACTATAAGAAACACTTTCTTAGAGGTTATAGTATACGTGGCCACTCTGAAGTATAAGGGGCTTTCCTTGCCAATAATGCATGTTTCAGATGCGCTCCAATTCTGTAAAGATAAACTCATGGCTTCTTCAATTAAATATAATTAAATATAATATCCATCGAAATCCCACTGTAATGACTTATCGAGAGAGGAAAAAAAATATAATTTTGGTCGCATTACATCGGTTAATGAAATGCTGTCATTTTACAATACTTTTTTTTTTTTTTTTTTATCAACATTTATAAAATATTTGCAAAGTTTTGCGCAAATCTGTAATGGAAACATGCCTTATGAGTGTATGATGAGTCATCAATATTTTTGGTCATTTTCCAGGAATAACTTTTTCCCCAGAGTATGCAAGCTAATACTTGACAAAAAGAAAAAAAAAAGTTCTAGTTGACTTGTATTCCAGTAACAAAATATCTGAAGATCGTTGAAACAAGATAAAGTGGCTTGATAAAGCTTAAGGGTACACTTGAAGATAGATTCTCTGACAAACAAATATGCAGCGTTTCTGTACAAATAAACTCATAAAGAATAGGATATTGTTGCAGTGTGCAAAAGAAGTAAACTAACATGGTGGTATATGCATATGACATGATATACAGGTCTTGCTATCCTCAATTGACTGCTAAACCCAAATAAGTAATCTAATTTCCACTTTTTTGGAGTGTTTGCTTAAAGTATTTTTATTCAGTCCATTTGCCATGTATTCATCCATTACCTTTGCTCAAATAACCATTGCTAAAAATCAAGCAAATAAGAAGAGTAAATTACAGGTTTATCCTCAACAACCAAGTGTGCATGGCGAAACAATTTCATGGATGTTTTTGCATCCAATACAAAGGAATATTAATCACTAGATAGGAAAGAAATATTAAGTGGTGCTTTTTTTGTCCGTTTTCTCGTAACACACATATAAGCGTGTATGATTTAATTTGTGGAAGATGCCTTGTGTACAAAATGCCAATCAGCAATAATGTTTCAGTATGCATGGAATTTGTGGTATTACCCAAAGGAGAGGCATCGGATCCGATTAATGCAGTCTAACTGCATGGCTGTGCCACTGCAATGACATGCATCCTAATACAGAGTTTGAGGAGGCAGGTGGATGCTCATAGCATGCAGATTAAGCCAGAACTCCTCTGAAATGAGTGTGATGTTATTAATGTGCAGCTCTCTGGCTTTTATTACATAGGCTCAGTGCATCATTGAATGCTTTTGCTCAACAGTATGCAAACTGTAAGCAAGCAGAATCAAAATAGAATGAAATCTAAAGAAATAGGTGTCCCTTTATTAATACATTGGTAACGCTTTAGATTAAGGACTAATTCTCACTATTAACTAGTTGCTTATTAGCATGCATATTACTAAATATAATATAATATAATATAATATAATATAATATAATATTATTACTTAAGAAATCCACTCTTAAACTAGGACTTTTAGAAAACTACCAATATCCCATCTTCCATTCATTGCAAAAACACTTCGGGCCCTATTTTAGCGGTCTAAACGCATGGTCTAAAGCGCATGTTGCAGGTGAACTTGGGGCGTGTCCGAGCTCCACTTTTGCTGTTTTAAGGATTGGAAAAATGGTCGTCGCGGAGAAGGGTATAACTGCAGCCTGGAGCTCTCCAAATGGGGGCGGGAACTCCAAAACTGGGTGGGTGCTCCAAAATAGGGTGTGCCTTCCTCCAATTGACAGACAAGCACATGACATGCATGCGCAATGTTTCCCTCTACTCCACTCCACTTTACTCCACTCCACAAATGCTAACCCTTTAACCTACCCCACACCTTACCCTAACCTTAACCAGTGAAACTGACTGCACAGCGGGATTAGCGCTGAATAACGTGGCAGATAAACAGTTAATAAGATTATGCGATATGAGATATTCAGGCCTTTCCGTAACTCCCCAACCAAACCTCGCCGGAAAATTTGAACTTAGTTACACCCAGCGTCATTTACCATGCAAATTTAGAGTCCCGGGATGCCGCCGTTGCTTAAAACAAAGCGATAGAGTAAAACCTTTCCCCTGTGCTGCGCAATGACAGCTCGCAGGTGATTCCCGTTTATATCATTAAGCAGAGGTTCAAACTCTAGTCCGAACATCACTGCCACAAGCTTTGCAGCTCTGCTCTCAATGAGCATATTTATTTATATAGCATATTTTATTTTATTTTAGATCAACTAGAAACAGTGTTTAATGTATAAAGTTTTATTTTGAAATGTAAGTCAGTAACAGTTGGCTGAAGTCAGAGCCAATGGTGAAAGACCCTGCCCCATTTTGGAGGTTCTGTCCACTTTTGGAGTTCACGCCCCATTTTGGAGATCTTCGGTCTGCAGTTATACATACTTGTCGTCGCACCTGGCGCATGGTCTAAATGGGTTGTCCCTGTTCTCTTAATGAGTCGTGGGTGTGTTTTGGGCATAACGTGCATTAAACCAATCAGAGTTTTATATCCCATTCCCTTTAAGAGCCAGTTGCGCTCCTGCCATGGTGGATTCACTATTTACATTTACAGAAAAAATGCTGAACGCTTCTCCAGAGAGCAGGGCCGGCGCAAAGGGGGGGGCATTCACAGGCCATGGTCCCTCAAATGATTTACTGTGCACCCCCTTTCAAAACACTCCCCTCCTTGCTGAACGTGATTGTAAGAAAAGCGATTGACTATCCATTATGACATGTAGGCATTTGTATATTTTTTGTACACAATAATAATCTTTTACATTGTAATCCTTTCTTTTAAAGGGGTGCTATTATGCTTTTTAACTTTTTGAATTTTACTCAGTGTGTGGTGTATATCTTTGGGCATAAAAAAGATCTACAAAATTACAAATCTCAAAGTCCACTCCAAAGGGAGATATTTTGTTTTTAAAAAAATCCCTTTTCAAGAACTACAACAAACGGCTCCTTTGGACTACAGCGTTTGTTTTCCGCATGCAATGATGTCACAACGCAGCCCATTAGAATATCATCAAATTAAATCCTGCCTACGGAAATTCAGATTGTTGCGGGGTGGGTAGGGACGAGGTGGGGGATTAGCTTAACTTTAGTGATGCAGCGTGGAGAGCTGCTTCAGCGAGCCGCAGCGGGGCGGGTATAAATACAAGCATGACTAGAGTGGCCGCTTCACACCCGTAACGCACCGCAGACATATGCAGTGTGTGGTAAGAGATATTTTTTTGTCATACAGTGCAGATAGCTTCACTTATAACGTGAGTATTTTTTAAAAATGTGTAAACTTGCACTAGAATAGGTTAGGCTAATTAGTGATGATGTTCTTTGATAATGTTAGGCTGCTTTTAGCCTTATGCTGGAGCTGGTTTCGGGCAATGATACTAAGTATGTAAATAATTAAATACATTAGCAAGATCTCACAGGCTGATAATAGCTAACCAATCAGAACACATTTTGTTTTTCGGGAAGGCGGGCCTTCATTAATCCCGGAACTAATCGAGCCATTTGTGCCAGGCTGGGAGACATGTATTGTAATAGTGTAAATTATGTTAAAAATAATGTGTTTTTCGAACCACCAAGCATAAAAGCGTGTTCTAGTACACCCCCAAAACAAAATCAAGACTTTGTAAAAGAGCATAATATGACCCTTTTAATGACCCTTTATGTGTAATAAGCAGAGTGTATGTGCATTGTGCACCTGCATAGTACTAACACGCTCTTTAAATAACAAGAAAAATATTGCACCATTGACTTTAGACCAGGTTTTAGTTGGTCAATGGCTCAGTCTATTTCAGTTGCCTCAAAATAGCAATGCACCAACAATGCACCTGAACACACCTCATTTTAAGACCATGATAGGGCCCTTCAAGTTGTGTTCAACTAAGTGTGTTGTTTAAGAAGTGGAAATTCAGCCAAGACTGCCGTGCTCTCAGTTGTCGAAGCCCAAAGACTGGCAAGAGTGGATCTTGCTGGATCTGATATGTTTAACCACACATCCTCCTGTCAACACAACACAAAGGGCATCTCTGGAACCACACTCCAGTGGTTCGAGTTTTACCTCTCAGATCCTTCAAGGTATCTTGGAGGGTTAGGTGTCAAAGTCGCAACATCGTGCTACTGGGGTGCCTCAGGGCTCAGTTCTTGGACCATTTCTCTTCTCTGTTTACATGGCATCACTAGGTGTCACTCCATCCAGCTAAGTGCATCAACCATAACACCTTCCAGGACTGCCAGGGACTTTGAAGTTGTGTTTGATGATCGACTGAATTTAAAGGGCTACATTTTTAGAAATGCCCGGTTTTGCAGATTTGCCTTACACAACATTGGGAAGATCAGGCCCTTTCTATCGGATCATGCTACACAACTTCTTTTTCAAGCTGTTGTTTTGTTCAGGTTGTACTATTGCAATGCTCTCAGATCTTCCAGCCAGTACTATCAAAATGCTGCAGCTAATCCAGAATGTGGCTGGAAAATTAGTGCATATCACACCCCTGTTCATCAGTTCAGACTGGCTGTAGCTGCTCACAGAAAATTTAAGGCATTGATGTTGCTCTACAAAACAACCACTGGCTCTGCACCCCTTTACCTATATTCACTACTTTAGACTTATGTATCCTCCAGAAGTATGCAAGTTAGCACGTTATAGTGCCATCCCAAAGTGGCACAAAATCACTTTCACAGACTTTTTACCAAAACTGTTTAACTCGATCTGAAGATCTAAAAATACACCTCCATCTACACTTAACCATCTAGCAATTTCTATTCAAAATATGTTTTCTTTTTATGTATTATAAAGAAACAAACAAAAAGAAACAAACAAACAAACAAAAAAAAAAAAAATAAAATAATAATATTTATAATTAAATGTTAAACATTTATTTATTTATTTATTTATTTTCTTACAGAATGCCTACATTTCCTCAATACACAGTAGTCAATAGATATTTTGTGATGAAGTGACTATTTATTTTTAATCTTTTTTTTTTTTCTTAAAACAATGTAATGGACATTTTGTGGCCTTTAGTTATTTCAGTTAAAATTTGATGGCTATGTAATTTGACAGTATTAAACTTCAGGAAGGAAAAAAGCTAATTGATTAATCTAAATGATTATTATAAATGTATTATTTGGCAAAACATGTATTGCAATAATAAAATAATCATCACTTCAAATACTTAATTTAAAATTGGATATTGGCACATTTTTAAATAAAAAAAAATTGTTTTAATCCATTGATATGCAAAAATTTTATTTGAACTCACTTCGGCAGTGGAGTAGATTGCAACAATACCACTCTTTGTACTTTTGACGCTAATTTGCATATTTTAGGGATAGGCAGATGATTTTGAAACAACTTAAATTTGTGGTAAATACATGTGTAAATCAATGCTATCAAAATTCATTGATTCAGATTATATCAAAAATAATTATGAACATTGTATCAAAAAGTGTCTCAGTCCCTGGTCTCCTCTACATGAAACAAGCTGCCTGTTATTCAGTAAGTTACATGTAAACAGGCAGGACTGGAATATTCTAGAAAAATATCAGGGAGGCTAATACGAGATGTTTAATTGACAATCACATTAACTAAACATTTGCGGTGCACTCCTTCGCTATCAATATTCATTGTACAAATGAAGTGTGACTGGTTACTTCTGTAACTAATGAACGCATATGCTGATCTGTTGTCAACAAACCAGTGGGAAAAGCTTCTTTCGAGGCATTTCGTGGCACAACTGTCCTAGATAAATGTCAAAACACTCGACAGATTCTCTGTTATTAGGCGAGGATATTTTGAAGTAGCAAGTTGCTGTGTCGGCTGTGTTTCAGTTGGAGATATGCATATTTGGTCTTTTTGACTAATGGGGTTTGAGGGGCTGGTGGTGATGGAACGAGCTCTGTTTGTGCTTTTTTTTTGTTTAATTGTGCTGTTAATTATAACACAGCAGTTAAACAGATTTTCCAACACTGTTAAAGACTTTCTATAACCAATGATTAAATATGGTTCTGAGTAATGTTTGGGAAACAAGCTGAAACTGAAAATGCTTAAACATACACCCTATTCTGCTGGAGCAAAATGGACCACTAAGTGCTAATTGTAGGCCACCTCATTGTTCTATTTTGCACTGATGTATTATATTGCACTGAAATCATTGGTAGTGATTTTAATCAACAGGCTATTTTTGACCCATTGGTCACTAGTTGATGATCTCTGACTTGGACTGTTGTCTTTTTTAAAACAACTTAATAAAAGTCAAGCTAAGCTGTTGACAAATTAAGGGAAAAATAGATTGTAGTATTGTAGTATTCAAAGGAATAGTTTAAAATGTAAAATGTACTAATAAATGTACTCACATTTGAGTGGTGTGGATTACTTATGAATCATTGTGATGTTTTTCTCAGCTGTTTGGACTCTCATTCTGATGTCACCCATTCACTGCAGAAGATCCATTGGTGAGCAAGTGATATAATGCTAAATTTCTCCAAATCTGTACTGATGAAAAAACAAGCTCATTTACATGGCCTGTGGATGAGTAAATTATTGGATGAAATATTCCTTTTATAAACTGTTAGAGTTGATTTGATGAGTGAATGTTACAGTGACTCACTCAGAAAGACAACAGAGAACATCATCACTGATTAGCCTTGCCTAGTCTAGTGCAAGTTTATGCATTTTAAAAAACACTCGCAATATAAGTGAAGCTACACTGTATGATGAATAAATCTCTTATCACACACTTCACACGTCTGCCACGCATTAAGGCTCCCGCCGCGTTACGGCTGTCCCAGAAGCGGCTCTCCGCGCTGCATCACTAAAGTTAGGTTAATCTCCCACCTCGTCCCTACCCACCCGCCAACCAATTGAATTTCCGTAGGCGGGATTGATTTTAATGATATTCTAATGAGCTGCATTGTGACATCATGACACCTGGAAAACAAACGCTGTAGTCCAAAGGAGTAATCGTTGTAATTCTTGAAAAGGGATATTTTAAAAACAAAATATCTCAGTTTGGAGTGGACTTTGAGATTTGTAACTTTGTAGATCTTTTTAATGCCCAAACATACACACCACACACTGACTAAAATTCAAAAAGTGAAAAAGCATAGGACCCCTTTAAGTTTGAAACTTAAAGTCATTGGGACATTAGATAAATGTCTACTTTTCTGGTCTAAGACAAACACTGATTTAAAAATGTAAACAATGTTTTTATGTATAGTTGTGTGAAGTTATAGTTACACATGGCTTGTATAAGTTATCAGTAATGATGCTTTAAAAAACATTTAAATCTACAATTAGTTTTGTTGAAGTGACTTTGTCCAGATTTGTCGGTTATGTTTTGACCTATTTATAGATCAAAACATAATCTGTAAAATGATATCAAATGACAAAATAAAATGTTATTATTTTTGTTTTATTGTTTTGTTTTTCATTAGTATAATAATTGTGTGCTTGCAAGAATTAGTATTTTTATTTAATTTATCTCTTCATAAATGTCTTCAAGAGAACACATAATTAGAAAACGATAATTAAATAATAGATTAAACTTCTAGCTGAAGTAATTTCTTTCTATATTGTTTTTTAAACATAATTTAGACCAGATTTGATAGGACAGATAAAAAAAACTGAACGAAAAATAATAAATAAATCTTATACATAAAAAGACACAATCATATACATACACATTTGTTGCACTGCAACGATAAGTAACACTTCAGCCTGGTAGCAATCAAATTTACTGGCGTTTGAGCACTCAAGGTTTTAATTGATAACGTTTAAATTAGACTGCATTAATCTCTAACTTTAATTGAATCTACATTCCTGCTTCAGTTCAAAATGCATTTTTCAAATGTATTAAAGGAAAATGAATTCCACAACAGTGCAGAGATGCTTAGAAATAGTTTTTAACAACTTTGCTTGGTAAAAGATAATGACAAAAGATAAAAGAAATATCTGACAGTCTAAAATTACCTTTAGTGATCAGATGTTTTACATTAAGTGTTTTCTTGTACAACCAAAATGCATTCCTCTAGCAAAATGACAGTTTGAAGTGTTCTCATTCAGAATGGGGTTTGTGTTGACATTTAATCATGTACATAAACTCTAAAGAGAAAATAACTTTATGGCATTCAGTAAGATAAGTCTTATCTGTGCTTTAGACCTGTATTAACATAATACCTGATCTCCTCTTAATTAACTATGTTGATCTAATTAACAATTAGATTCTGCACATCAAGGCAATAATTAAGGCATTGTTTCAGCTTGCTGTATTTTGTGCATTGGTTTTGAGATTAGGGTTTAATCTAGATGTTCATTTGTTGTTCATGAAAGCTGTAATGAACCATTGTGAGAGTTTTTTACATTTGACACCTGATTTGGAATCTGTTTGATTTTATATTTATTAAATTTAGAATAATAATTGTTTAAGGTTTTAATTCCACAGTATGACAAATAAGGATGTCCAAAAAGATCCAAAGAAAACTATAAATATCATTTGATCAAACAGTTAAGGTAACAAAATATTTATGTATGTATGAATGGCATCATTCATACAGGCAGATTGAAGTGTTTTAAAGGATTAAAAGTATTTTACTGCAAAACATTTTTGTAAATGTATTAAAAACAAGTAGCTTGATCTGTGCATATTTCTCACCTGATTCAGACGAAGTGATTTTTTCACTGGAGTAATAGCAATATTATAAATGGAGGACTATAACAAGGAAATAAAGTGTAACAAAAAATACTTTCAGTGGGCCCAGAATCTGTACCTTTATGTCTGAAAATACAGGGAAATGCATGTTTGCTGAGTATGATTGTGACCCTTCTATAGCTTCTAAAGTGCAGAATTGCAGGAGCACAGAGAGATATTAATGCCAGACAGAAAGACTCGTCCTCTTCTGCTGATTGTTATAATGACGGCGCAGTTAAACATGAAAAGCACTCAAAATTCAGTGCAGTGATTTCTTATCCAGATAACTAAGAATGACTGCTGACCTCTGCTTTACTGCTCTTTACACTCATACATATAATGCTGCACATTAATACCTTTTGAATACCGCCTCAGAACAAAGCTTGCCATTAAGCATCCACTATAATGCAGCATGCTGTTTCCTTTGCTGTACTCTTACAAAATTTACTGTGGCAGCAGCATGTCGCAGTAAAATAAAATAAACAAAGAAGTACTGTACACCATGGTATTACACTACCATTTAAAATTTGTTAGTAACATTAGCACAATTTAATATAACTGTTTTCTATTTGAATATATTTTAACATTTAATTTACTCATCTGGTTGGAAAGCTGAATTTTCAGCATCACTACTCATCTTCAGTGTCACATGATCCTTCAGAAATCATTCTACAGTAATATGCTGGTTTGATTCTCACTAAACATTTATTTTATTATCTTTTTTTAAAAAAACACTTGTTTTGCTTAATATTTTTGGAAAAACAAGATTCTTTAAAGCTTAGAAAGTTCAAAATAACTTTTTAGACACATTTTTTTATGCCTTTTTCCACTTTCAGAACAAAAATTGACAGATAATTGACCCCCTTGACATCCAAGATGTTCATGTCTTTTTTTTTCTTCAGCCATAAAGAAATTATGTTCTTTGAGTTAAACACATCAGACCCTTCTTCCTCGGTTGGCATTTAAACTGCATTTTGGAAGTTCAAAATCGGAGCACCGTATCAGTCCGTTATATAGAGAAAAATCAGAAAACATAATTTTTTATGGCTGAAGAAAGAACATCTTGGCAAGGGGTGAGTACATTATCTGTCAATTTTTGTTCTGGAAGTGGACTTCTCCTTTAAATTGATGGTACTTTACTACATAGTACTATAATTTATGTACCATAATGTTTACCTAGTACTCAAAGGTACTTTCAAGAATACATAGTAATACATGATAGCATGTCTAAAAAAACATGGTAATACCATCTGGGTATTTTTGTGAGTGATTACCACAGAATTCCATAGTATTACACGTGACAGTCCCACAGCAAAATTGTGGTTTTAAATGGTAAGACAATGGATTTATGCTGTACATATCCAAAAAGAGTACCTTGGTACTTTACAGTACCTTAGTATAACTGATCTGATTAGTGTTATTTTAATATCATTCACTTTATCACCCACTGTAAATTTAACTACAATGTACTTAAATTTACACAAATTTAAGTAACTTTTTTCATACAATGCACTTACTATGTTCATGCATGTTTTTACATTTCACTTCTAGTGTAAAATACCTTTCTGTAATTCTGTAATGAACTTTTATAGTTGCATGTAAGAACATAGACACATAATATAAATTATTGACTGTTTTTAGTTTTTTTTTTTTGTTTTTTTTTTTTAAGTATATTAATTAAACTAAATGAAAATCAATCATATTTCTTCAGCAACTAACCAAAATATTTTATAATTATTATTACTATTATTAGTATGTGTGTGTGTGTGTGTGTGTGTGTATTTTATTTCAAGTAACAAAAATGTCTCCACTGTTCCTGTAGCAGGGTGCTATTTTGTATGGGTTTGCAACAGCAGGGCAATGCAAATGTAAATGATTTTAGTAGTACCAGGGTGAAATGCATTCATATAAAGGGCCGGCGCTGGACGTATGCAACCTAATGTAATTCTGCCGTGAAGTGTATTCACCAACAGAGAGTTATGACAGCAATGGAAGCCAGCAGGCGAGGAGCCTCCCAAATAGCCTTTCACACATGATATCTCCCGTAGCATTATAATGCAGGTAGGAAACACGCTCGGCTGCTTAGCTTTCATGCTCCACTGCATCTCGGCTGGCTCTCAGGGCGCTGTGCTATGACGACGTATTCCCCTTCACCATGGTTACATATTGAAGCCTGTTAGGAAAGCGACTGCATTGATTCAGGGCACAGCTCAGGCGTACAGCCCATGCTTTAAACCCAGAATGGCTTCTGTCAAAGGCTGTGCGCCCACGCCAACAAAATAGGCGGCACCACGTGAAGAGCTGCTCTGATACGCATAGCCCATAAAAAGGGGGTAAATGCTGAAATAGAGACTTGCTCTTCTTTTTCTTTGAGGTTATGGCTGTGTCCTTGCTGCATTATGGTTGTTGATGGCTAACTTAGCGTCTGGCTGCGCTCCATACTCAGGAAATGAATCATTGGGGCAGTTGGCACACAAAGCTGCCTTCTACTTTAATAATGGATGTAGTTTTTCATTCGGGCTGTGGAGTTTGCCATGATTACTCAGTCATTGTTTTCAGTTTTTTTAACTTATCAAAGTTGGAATTATTCATCAAGTTTTTATATGGATTTTATTGTTTTCAGCATCTGTTTAAAAAATCATTTAGGTTACATTTCACATTGGGAAAAAAAAAAAAATAAAATAAATAAATAAATAAAAATTTGCAAGAGCAGATTGTAATTATTTCTTGTTGCAGTTAAACACATTTCTACACTTGGATGTAAAAAACAAAACAAAACAAAACAAAACAAAACAAAAAATTAAATTACTTACATTCTACACATTACTGCATTCTACATTTCTTTTCCACAATCTAACCGTCTGTTTTATTATGCCTTTGAACAATGCACGTGTAATTACACGCTTAATTATTACAATATTCTGTGTTGAAAATGTACATTTGAGGTTTAAATACCCTTACTAGCCACTGCTGGTTAGATGCTGACGTGCATGCTAATTAAATAGGCAGGGTCTCTGCACAGATTATTGCTTAATGGTGATTAAGGTATGATGGGAAATATATCAACCATCCCAGCAAATTAGATACTGCAACCATTAAATCAAGGTAGGCTATATTCTCTAGAGATAAAACATCTATGTTAAAGGAGAAGTCCACTCCCAGAACAAAAATTTACAGATAATGTACTCACCCCCTTGTCATCCAAGATGTTCATGTCTTTCTTTCTTCAGTCGTAAAGAAATTGTTTTTTGAAGAAAACATTTCAGGATTTTTTTCCTTATAGTGGACTTCTATGGTGCCCTGAGTTTAAACTTCCAAACAAATCCCAAATGCAGTTGTAAACGATCCCAGGCGAGGAAGAAGGGTCTTATCTAGCGTAACAATTGGTTATTTTCATAAAAATAATACAATTTATATACTTTTTTAATGTCAAACGCTCGTCTTGTCTCGCTCTGTCTGAACTGTTTTTTTCTGGTTCATGACAGTTAGGGTATGTCGAAAAGTTCCCATCTCATGTTCTCCCTCAACTTCAAAATTGTCCTTTATCGCTGTTTTACCTTTTATATTAAGAGTGTTTGATCTTTGCATTTTCACTTTGCAAAGATTGGGTTGGTACTTCTACAGCGATATAGGATGATTTTGAAATGATTTTTGAAGTTGAGGGAGAAAATACGATTTTTCGACATACCCTAACTGTCTTGAGCCAGAATACACAGAGTTCAGGGAAAGCAAGACAAGACGAGTGTTTGAGATTAAAAAGTATTTAAATTGTATTTTTTTTATGAAAATAACTGATCGTTTCGCTAAATAAGACCCTTCTTCCTCGGTTAGGATTGTTTACAACTGCATTTGGGATCGTTTGAAGCTGCATTTAAACTGCATTTTGGAAGTTCAAAATCGGGGCACCATACCAGTCCATTATATGGAGAAAAAAAATCCTGAAATGTTCTATCTATCTATCCATCTATCTGTCTATGTGTCTCTCTGTATTTTTCGTTAACTTACATTAACAAAGATGCTTAATACTGTAATGTATTACTCATTGTTTATTCATGTTAGTTAATACATTAACTAACATTATCTAATGTAACTTTACTGTAAAGTGTTTCAATTCTCTCCAACTTCTCATTACTACAACATTTTAAGACATTGTACATGATTGTTATTCTCATTATAGATTTTAATAACTGTAATACAGGAATTTATTTATTTATTTATTTTGTTTCTTCTTGTTTGTTTGTTTGTTTGTTTTTACATCAGCATTAATTGAAAGTTATATTGCAAATACTTCCATAATGCACATACAATGTTTTCAGATAATCTTCATCATTTCATCAAATCCAAAAATTAAAAAAGAATGTAAATGTATATGAACACAATATATAACACATTTAATGTAATGTATTGGTTTATTTTCATTTTGAAGTGAAATGCTGCATTGTGTACAACATGCTCTTGACAGGTTTTGTGAGATTCAAGGATGCACATGAATTTGATTCAAGCTGTCATGTCTTTGAATGTTGTGGATCATTAAGCTGCATCCAAAGCAAGGTGAACAAAAGGAGAATAAACCAATAAACCGAGCAGACAGACTATAAATTGAATAGTATATAACGCAATTTGAATAACAATGGTGAATATACTATTCTTATGCATTCGAGGCATCCCCAAAGCTTCTGGGAATGTCATATGTGTCACTCATAGGAACTCTGGGTAGGAAACACATTCTTTGGTTCACAATGTGAAGCTCTTTTTGCTATGGAAGTCTCCCTCTGCCTGCTGTGGAATAACCATATCAAGTAGCAATGTCCTTCAAGCTTTTGTCATAAAACCGATACACCACAATGATAAGCACAGCATGCTATCAATCACATGTCCCGGGACTGTCAGTTCACGGAGCGGCTCCCGTCTGCCCATGAATCATGCAACAGACCGCAATCCAAACGCTTTGATACGCTTCCACCCCCCACCTAGTCAATTGGACATGTAGACTGTAATACATCTTAACTATTTCCAATGGTTATGACCAAATTCCTTTCAGAAGTGGGGTTTTATGAGTGAGGTGGTGAAGTGCATTGTGGGAAAGCGAATCGTTTTCTCGCTCAATGCCGTTTTTCCCCTCCCTAGTTACTTTTTAAATGATTTTGGTCTTCATTAGATTTTATTTCTAATGTGCCCTCATATCGATTAATTATCCTTGACAGCTACATTAATTCAGGTACAAGCAAAGAGTATGAAGGACATGTCATTACCTTGAGTGTTAATTACTCTGAAAAAGCACGGACATATCAGTTCTTAAGCACCTTCCTCACTTCATGGCGACTGCGGCAGGACATAAAGAGAGGGAGATAATGGTGGCTCTGGACGAATCAGAATCCATGTTTAAAACCGATCTAAAACAGAGATGATGTCCTCAAAGGTTCACCTTCAAAGCGAGGCTATTACATTTCCCTGCAGAAATGCATCTGATTCTAATCAGGCCTTAAGGCATAGAAATGTGCTGATGAAAGTCGACCAATAAATGAACATTATCACCTTGTGGCATCTCAACCCTTGCTGTGACTTCCTGCTCAAGCCCTCTGCAGCAGTCAAGGGCTTTAAGAAAGCATGCACGGGATAATTAGAAAAGCCCAAAAGCTGTCTGATCCACAGATGGTGGGGTCGATAGACACTTTCATTATTACGCACCGAGCACAATGGGGTTTGCGTAAAGCATCAATAACGTGACATCAGGAGACTCATAACTTTGACTTTTGGACATGCTTGACTTTGTCCTCCAATTGAACGTGAGTTTATTAAAAGTGTCAGTTTACCTGTTCACTCATTGAATAAGTGTTAATGTAAACTTAAAAATATGAGTACTCCATTTGTGTTAGGGTCAGACTGACCTCCTGTTGGTTCCCATGCAATTTGCCAAATATTCAAACTATCATTGTAGAATAATGAATAATGATGAAGAGCTCAAACCTCCACTAATACTGCCCTGCAACAAATTTGCTGAATGAAATACAATAATTGCTTTTTACTAATTTAGGGGTGTTGTTTCGAAAAGTAGTGCCTGTTTTTATGGGCCAGAAAACTGGATAAAACTGCCAAGATGATTGATTCATGATTCCTATCTTCCTCTGAGCCAGGTTACAACTATTTGTTCAATTCGCAGCCGTTTTTCACATTTATAAAGGATTCTAAAACATTATTGTATGCCAAATCCTGATTTCAAAGTTATAATTATGACCAGTAGGTAAGACAGGGGGGATTGTAACACACTCAATTCTTCCAATCAGAAACATGCTAGAGTGATGACACTTAATCTGCACATGCTTATAGGATTCCCTCTCTGTCAGAGGAAATGGAGCACAATAATTTCTCCTCAGCAGAAGTTTTAAACAAAATCCTGATTTTGAGGTATAAAAGTTACTTTTAGGATATACAGTATTTCCTTTCTATTCTCAAAAGTTTAGATGACTATTGAATTTAATATTATAGTCTTGTCCTTATTAGTGAAAATGTATGAGTTATATTTTTAATTAGTTAAGATATATTTGGGTAACACTTTACAATAAGTTTTCATTTGTTAACATTAGTTAATGTACGTAATGTAATTGTTCATGTTTGTTCACAGTGAACTAAAACTAATGTAAACAAACACAACTTATTTTTGCATTTGAATAATGCATTAGTAAATGCTGAAATTAACATTAACTAAAATTAAAAATTGCTGTAGAATTATTGATCATTCTTAGTTCATGTTAACTAATGTTGTTAATGAACTAATAAACCTTATTGTCAAGTGTTAACTATATTTGTTTCTTGTATCAAAAGATGACTAGTGTATATCTAGTTGTCTGTGAGTTGTAAAAAAATGTTACAGTTGCCCCCAGTCTCCACTGTCTCTCTCTCTCTCTCTCTCTCTCTCTCTCTCTCTATATATATATTTTTTTGCACTATAAAGAACCTTCTGTGCAATGGAAAGATTGCATGGATGTTAAAGGTTATTCATGGAACCATATGTGTCCATAAAGAACCCTTATTTTTACAAGTTTTAACATGTACTTTATGTCAGATAATTAAATGTGAAAATATCTTGTGCTTGTGTTAACCACAGACCTTATTTCAGGCGTTTCAAATGTTCTAAATTTATTGGTTTTAGCATTTATTCCTGCAGTACCATAAAATCAAATATGATTCGATGAATAAGATCTAACAAAATTAATAGGACCACAGCAATGCATAATGGTTGTTTATTATAAGATAAGAGGGGAAAAAACATGTAACACTATAAAATATGTCTTGTATATAGTAAGCAACTTGATTTAATTACATTTAAGCAATGTGAGATATAATTTATATGGGCTTATTTATTTGTTTGTTTGTTTATATGTAAATGTTGAATGTGTTACACATTCAGTGTGCATTAAACAACCGCTTACATGTCTGACAAAGTTACATGTTGAATAAAGTTAAAACTTGTTTTGTCCATTGCACAAAACCATTCCTGTATATTTATAGATTTATAGCAACTTTCATTCAAATCTACAAACATTTTTAGATACGTACATAATGTCTGTATTTAAATGTAACATCCATGGCCATTGTTCATTTCACTTCTCAGTTCTATGAAACAAGCAAATTGCCTGGATGCTATTCTAATTCAGACAGGAACGACTGTAATTTTGAAACGTTATTATTTCACAGTGCTTCTCCTCATTTACATTGACCTTTTGTTGAATATAATAACTAAAGGGAAATTTCATATTGAGCTGCCTAATACACCTCATTTATAGATCTAATCATCTTTGGCAAACCTTTTTCTGGGCAGAATAACAAAGTAAATTTGATATCCAATTGTCATGATCGGGGCTGTGGGTCTTCCCTCAGCCTCTCGAGGTCGCTGTTCCCCTTGCACTGCACTCCCCTGATTGTTCACGTCTGTCTTGTCATTTGCACTGATTACGCTCACAGCTGTTCACACTCTGGACTATTGTATAAGAACTCTCACTTCTCACTCCTGTTGAGGTCTGCATTGTCTTTTGTCTTCGTGTGTGTTTCTGTTCGGTTTGTTTTTGATCTTTGATTCTAGTGGTGTTGTGCCGTGTTGGCCTTTTGGTTTATGTTCATTTGTGTTTTAGTTTCATTAAATATTTTCCTTTTCTGCATTTTGGACCCGGACCTCATTTTTCCGTACACCCAACGTGACAGAATGCAGACCTCAAAGATGGGTCCAGCGGGGAGGATTTTTTTCGGGGAGGCGAAGCTTCCCCGTTTGGCGACGGCGGACGCGCGTTTGGGGGCGGCGACCACCCGCTCTTTTCCCGACACGGCGGGAATGTCCTTTGAGGCGGCGTCGGCCGCCCGTTTCGAGCTCATCTACGCCTGTCTGGCGGGGATGGACGCCTGTAGGGCCGAGGTTGCGCAGATGCGGCCCTGCTTTCTGGCGGGGGCGGAGACGCTCTTCCTCGGGCAGGCGGCGGCGCCGCTATCTCTGTTCTGACGCGGCGGCTCTGTTCCTGACGCGGCGGCGACCGCGCTCTCTGTTCCGGACGCGGCGGTGACCGCTTTCTCTGTTCCTGACGCGGCGGTGACCGCGCTCTCTGTTCCTGACGCGGCGGTGACCGCTTTCTCTGTTCCGGACGGCGACCGGTGCCGCTCTGTTCCGGACGCGGCGGTGACCGCTTTCTCTGTTCCTGACGCGGCGGCGACCGCGCGGCTCTGTTCCGGACGCGGCGGCGGCGCTCCTGACGCGCGCGGCCGTCTCTGTTTCTGACGCGGCGGCGACCGCGCTCTGTTCCGCGGCGGCGACCGCGCTCTCTGTTCCGGACGCGGCGGCGGCCGCGCTCTCTGTTCCGGACGCGCGCGGCGACCGCGCTCTCTGCTCCGGACGCGGCGGCGACCGCTCTCTCTGCTCCTGACGCGGCGGCGACCGCGCTCTCTGCTCCGGACGCGGCGGCGACCGCGCTCTCTGTTCCGGACGCGGCGGCGACCGCGCTCTCTGTTCCGGACGCGGCGGCGACCGCGCTCTCTGTTCCGGACGCGGCCCTCACCGTGCCTTCTGTTCCGGACGCGGCGGCGACCGCGCTCTCTGTTCCGGACGCGGCCCTCACCGTGCCTTCTGTTCCGGACGCGGCGGTGACCGCTCTCTCTGTTCCTGACGCGGCGGTGACTGCGCTGCACGGGCCTGGCCCGCCGTCCCTCCCCCTGAGTTGCCTTCCTCCGTACCTCCTCTCTCCAGACTTTGGGAACGTCTGGAAGCCGTTCCGTAGGGAGGGGGTACTGTCATGATCGGGGCTGTGGGTCTTCCCTCAGCCTCTCGAGGTCGCTGTTCCCTTTGCACTGCACTCCCCTGATTGTTCACGTCTGTCTTGTCATTTGCACTGATTACGCTCACAGCTGTTCACACTCTGGACTATTGTATAAGAACTCTCACTTCTCACTCCTGTTGAGGTCTGCATTGTCTTTTGTCTTCGTGTGTGTTTCTGTTCGGTTTGTTTTTGATCTTTGATTCTAGTGGTGTTGTGCCGTGTTGGCCTTTTGGTTTATGTTCATTTGTGTTTTAGTTTCATTAAATATTTTCCTTTTCTGCATTTTGGACCCGGACCTCATTTTTCCGTACACCCAACGTGACACCAATAACATTGTTTAGAAATCTAATTTAATCTGAATAGTGCTTTATAGCACACGATTGATTGATTGATTGATTGATTGGTTTGTTCGTTCGTTCGTTCGTTCTTTCGATCGTTCGTTCGTTCATCCAAATATTGAGTAAAGATGTGGGAAATTTCACAGGGAAAACAAGTTTCTTTTGTCTATTATTAACAATGTATAGATATACAATGTGAAGCACAGTTCAGTTTTTTTCACCACTTTATATTAGGTGGCCTAGCTGTGTACTTGCATCAAAAAAAAATAGTACAATGTTCTTATGGTGTTCATATTGTATTTCGAAACACTTTTGCTGCTACTGAGGTGGGATACGAGTAAGGCTAGGGAAAGGTTTGGTGGTATGGGTAGGTTTAATGGATGGGTCAACAGTGTATTTATAAATGTAATTACAGAAATTAATTATACAGCTGGAATTACATGCAGGTATTTTTTTAAGTGCAATGTAAAATCATGTATGTACACAATAAATGCATTGTATCAAATGAGTGTAATTACACAGTAGTTAAAGCCACCTAATAAAAAGTGGGACTAAAAAGTACAGTCAGAAACTATGGCACTGTCCCAAATGATGCACTCAGCCTCACTGTGAATTTGGTGTAACACTACTTCAACAAGTATCACTCCATATATCATATTGGTCGTTTAACAGTTATAAGGTAAAACGTATCTCCATGAGGATGTGTTTGGGTGTGTTTGGGTGTGTTTGAGCGGGGGGGTTGTTGGCATTGAGTGTACAGCAGCAGCCAGAGAAATGACAAGGAGAAGCAATCTACTTGACCCTGCAGGGGATCCTGACAGAGAGCTCTTGCGATCAGTGCATAGCTGGAAGCTAGCGGTATACTCCCATCTGTCTGTGTATGTGTATGTGTGTGTGTGTGTGTGTGTGTGTTTCAAATCAATGCCGTGATAAAATTTAAAGAGCAAAAACAGCACAGGGGAGAATCCATCAGGAATTGGACCGTGGAACCTTCGATTAAAGTCATAAAACAAATGACAGACATCAGAGCAAAACAGCAGCTGAAGGCTTGGAAATTCAGAATTTGTAGAAAACTGAGTAATAACAAAAGTGATGGAGCAAAAACTTTCACAGACACATACTTTAAGGTAGAGTGGTATTGTCCAATGGATACAACAGAAATAATGTGAAAAAATGTGACAATGGCAGCTCAGTTGAAAAGATCACTAGCTTAACCAGCACGACTTTCCTATTTACAAATGTGAAATTAAATGCATAGGTTTTCACATCATTAAAAGACAATTTAACATACAGTAATTATATAGTTATGCAGTAATTTCATAATCAAAATCATTTTATGAACACATCAGTATATAACATTAATTTTGTCACATCTTTGTTTCCGTAAAAATTTTAATGAAGTTGTACTTGTCACCAAGGTTGCATTTATTTGATCAAATACAGTAAAACTGTAATACTGTAAAATATTATTTCAGTCTAAAATCTAAAACTTGATCATTTAGAAATCATTCTAATATGCTGACTTGCTGTTCAAGAAACATTATTTTTAAAAATTATTATTGTTAACAGTTGTTCTGCGTAATATTTTGTAGAAACCATATGTTTCCCCATGAGTCTTGAATAAATAGAAAGTTTAAAAATGAAAATCCTTTGAACATTACAAATGTATTTAATGTTGCATTAGATCAACTTAGTGTGACCTTGCTGAAACAAAGTATTAATTTAAACAAAAAAACAAAAAAAACAAAAAAAAAAAAACGACCACTGACTTTTGAACAGTAGTGTTATATATATGTTTAATGCCCAAGAATAAAAATTTTATTGAAAAGTATACAATTATTGCACCCTGTTTTCCGTTGTGCTCTGTTGCATGGATCCAAATAGTAGCACAGTAAAACATATTAGTCAATTGTCAAATATGCACTCGGGAAAACACCTCTTGAACTCATGAAACAGCACATACACCTGACAATTGACATGAAACACTAGGCTCTTGACCTTTGAAACATTTATAAAGTGCTTTAGACAACAAGCCCTTATTCTGCTGTAGCACGCTTTGCAACCTTTTCAATAGAAATGCATGTATGACAACTGTGACATAAAATCACTGACAAAGTTTTAGCATACCACAGTGTGCCAGTGTTGTTTTTGCATCATGAGGATACGGTTAAACACTGTTTTTATTATTATTTTGGATTAGTTTTTATTTTTATATGTTCTGTTTTCATTTTAATTTTAGTTAGTTTTAGGAATTTATAAGTTTATAATGTTTTTATACATTTTTATTTCTGTTTTAGTTTTAGTTTTTTTAGTAACTGTGAAAATGAGAAATATTGCCTTGGCAAGTAGCTGAAATAAAATTTGTTTAATTATTGTTTTTTTTTTTTTTTTTTTTTTTTAAATATATTTTATACTACTTCAGTGAAAGTTTATTTTATGTCCAGTAACAAAACTAGCACTAAGCTACAGCATAAACCAAACCGCATAAACTAGCCTTTTCAGCGCGGTAGTTTGGAAGTTGTGCAATCAGACGCTGTATCAAATGCAGACTGACTCCTTATCGTTTTCGGGGTAATTACCCCATCATTCCACGCTCCAGTGTGTACGGCCATCTTTCGGCAGAATCGCACCCTGAGGGGACCGCTTAAGCAGCTCATCACTCATTTTGAGTAATTGTGCAGGTGAATTGTAAGTAAACTCTGCGAGCGTTGCTCGGTTGCTCGAGTACCAGATGCCAGCCAAGCCTGCCAGAGTGTGGACATGTGACCGCCTCATTAAGCCAGGAGGAGTGAGCCCGTTGGCCCTTCCCTGCCAACAGAGCACCGCGGCTCAGTCAAGCCAACCGTCCCTTTGCCCAGACAGCTCCCGATCAGGGAAGTCAGCCAGCTGGGACAGATCCTAATTCATTACAGGGAGGCGAGAATAAGAAATAAAAATGCAAGGCCAGCATCAAGGAGGAGGCCGCAGGGAGCCGGCAATGATATTAGAGGAAGGGAAACTGTTTCCTCTAAGCAGCAGATTATGAAAACATTAAGCAACAATTACTGTAATGAGAATTACTGGGGCGGCAAAGGAAGCAGACAAGCTGTGTGCATCTGGCTAATGCAGCTGGTTTCAGGGGTGAAGCGCAGGGAGTCGGAGAGGGACGGGCGCTTTTCATTTGTTTTCGACATGTCAGTCTGGTGCAGATGGGGGGCTGTCGCCTAGCCTTGGGTTGACGATCTCATTGAGCATCAAATTGGCATTACTGTAAGCTGTTCGATATGCAATAAGCTTGATTTATTATTTGTCAGAAGGCAGATACTCCTCGAGGCACGGGACACCGGGAACGCTCGGCTTTATTTGCGTTACACGCCAACGAGAGCATGATAGGTTAACAGGTGTAAATTGGATTCCTTCCACTCTTAACCGTCTAGATCGACCGGCTAGTAGTATTAGCATGCCAATGCCATCTTATTTATCGTTGCCTCTGCAGGTCACAACGGTCAGCTTCTTCATCTTGATCAAGCCGTACACTCATAGGAATTATGATTCGTTTTTTTTCGTGCGAGCCGAAGAAATATTTATGAGCCCAAACAGCTGCTGCTTCAAAACAATCTTGTCTGATTTGATTAAACTCTCTCTGACACACAACAAAGTTGAGCGCACACAGCTTGCGCTCATCGCCACAACCTGTGATTACATGAGAGGATTTGGTTATTGCGGCTAATATCATTAGCATTCTCACATATTACGCATCTCTTGATGTTGTGCACGAGGTTCATGCAAACAGGTGGTGCTGCAAACAAGAAGCAAATGTCCTCACTTAGTTGAGGCTGTTGGGTTTAATCCACAACAGATTTTGTCTACATATAGAACAGGACAGCCCATCAAATTTTCTGAAGTTCTGCTAAGTCTCAGGCTGAGTATTGGCTGTATATAAAATCAAATTGTAGTGTAACAGATGTTGCTATCAACATAAATTTCTCATTTCTCACTCCACTTATTTTTAACAATTTATGTTTTTTTTTTTTTTTCTAGATGCACAGCTAAGCCTGTTAATTTACATTTACGTTATTTCCTATTGTTCGAAAATTAAGTAAAACAACACATAGATTACTAAAAACGTTAATATTATTTTTAAAAATCATAAATAGTCTTTTTAATGTTAGAAACAACTTGGCCTATAGGACTCCAAATCGATTCCTCTAAAATAACTTTTCACGGCTACTCTGTCAATTCTCATGCACCACCCAGGTTTACTGGAAATACGTGACTCTGTACTGTCCAGTATATGGCGATAAATAACGTTTAATTTTCTCCAAAACGTGACTGTAGCAACACTGTTTGTTGTATCACTGCAGTTCAATAATGAAATGTCAGGTGAGTGGTGCTAAAAGGTTAATGCTGTATTGCTTTTGAAATTAACATACCACCTACACTAAACCCTACCCTAAACCTAACTAATTGTATTAACAAAAGTAAACATAATAAAAAATGCATTTGCTGAAGCAGCCATTTACGTCTGCAAGATGTCTGTTAAAGATCACTTGATCTGGAAAGTATTTGCTGCGTACATACATCTGACAGATGTCTGTAAGATGTAAGTTTTACATGCATTCTAAATCATAAACATCTTAAACACATCTCATAGACGTCTATTTGACATCTGATATGAAACATCCTATAGAGGTATTGTAGATGAGCAAACAATCTAAAAAATAGGTCTTGCAGTTGTAAATGCAGAGGTCAAATAGATGTCTCTGAGATGTACATGTGCTATCAGGGGTGGTAGAAGTGCTTTGAGGTCATAACAGTTTTGTGTTAGAAACTGCAAAAATAAGGCTTTATTCCAATCTGCCTCTGTAACCCAAAAGTTGTTGATGTTTTCCTGCTTCTTGTATTAATTTCGCCTGGAAACTGCAGTGAAATATAAGTTTTTTTTTTTTTTTTGCAGTTTGCAGTTTGCAGTTTTGCAGAAATGTAGGCAGTTGCATATTTCCTTCCATATTTCCTCTTGCATGCAACTCTCATGCATTTCAGGCTCTGTCTCACGCTCTTATGCTACCAACTAAATCCACATACAGTAACAAGACAAAACAAAATTAAATGGTGCAACGCAGTTTCTCTTGAACTTCAAAAGGACCTTATATTCGTAGAGAGTTTAACTTGAGCTGCTTACCGTGTCAAGTGTCGACAAAGTGCTTTACTGTTTAATATAATTGAGTTGCATTTTCCCCACTGCATACCTTGCATTACAATTATGCACATATTTCCATTTCGCAACAGTTCGGAATAACCGTGTATAATCTAAGTGAACTATAATTTTAAAATGTCAAACAGATGGAGAGCAATAGAGAAGGGAGTGCACTACTTTAGATTATACATTTTCATGCATTATAAAATATACAAAATTATATTTTCAGAAAAGTAACTGTATCTAAATAAAGAATCTCTGGGAACACTTTATTTTAAAGTGTCCATAATACAGAGTAATTACCTAATTAAGTACTTAGTAGTAGCTGTTGTACTTACATGAAACAAAATGTACTTACCATGTAACTAAGTTATGGAACAGCCTGTAATTACAGTTTGTAATTATGTAGATGTAATAGGCAGCTACTGTTACACATATGTAACAGGCCGAGTCTGTTATACAGCTACTTGTTATACAGCTACATGAAGTACACTTAAAGGAGAACTCCACTTCCAGAACAACAATTCACAGATAATTTATTCACCCCCTTGTCATCCAAGATGTTCATGTCTTTCTGTCTTCAGTCGTGAAGAAATTATGTTTTTTGAGGAAAGCATTTCATGATTTTTCTCCATATAATAGACTTCATTGGTGCCCTGATTTTGAACTTCCAAAATGTAGTTTAAATGCAGCTTCAAAGGGCTCTAAATGATCCCAGCCGAGGAAGAAGAGAAATCTAACGAAACGATTGGCCATTTTTTTCTCATTTCTCATTTAGCACAGGCTCTGGGATGCGCGTTCACGATGCTACGTACTATTGAATCACGTCGAAAGGTCATGCCAAACGCAGGCGGAACTACAGACCTTTACAGTGTTTACAAAGTGAATGCGTAAAGACTAAAAAAGTGCAAGTAAGATTGTAAAAGCTGTTTACAAACCAAAAAGGTACAACAATGTCCTCCTTTTAAGTTGTAGTAGAAAATAGGATGGAGTTTTTCACAATACTCAGTACACAGACGATGAACGTGATTCATTGTAGTGATGAGAAGTTTGGATTATTTTATCGACTCGGACCTTCAAGTCTCGTTCAGCAAAATGAACAAATCTTTTTTTCGAGTCATTTCGTTCATTTTGGCAAAATATAATTAAAATGTTACGTGTTACTTCCCTAACACATCTACTGCTTACACAAACGTTGAACACTACAAACAAGACAAAACTATAATGCTATAAGAAACAGAAAAGATTAATTCATTGTTTACCTGGGTCTTTAGTCTATGATTAGCTCACCTCACCTCTTATCTGACAAGTTTTCACAGACCCATAAGATGAACGAATGACTTGAGAAACGTGAAGACTTGAAACAGGTGAACTAATTCCAGTACAGAACCTAATAGGACTCCCCAAGGCTCTTCCCGAGTCACATTAAAGATTCGTTCAAAATGAAAGAATTGTTCAAGAACGACCCATTACTAATTCGTAGTCTGTGCTACACAAGCTTCTGTGTTTAAAAAGTATACAAATTTTTATTTTTTGAGAAAAAAAAAAAAAAAAAAAAAAAAAATGACAGATCGTTTCGATCCAGTCTTTTGGTTACATATGTAACTGTGTAACAGACTCGGTCTGTTACATATGTCTAACAGTGGCTGCCTATAATTGCCTATAACTGTAACTACAGGCTGTTCCATAACTTTAGCACATTTTGTTTCATGTAAGTAAAATGGCTACTACTGAGTACTTAATTAGGTAATTACTCTGTATTATGACACCTTAAAATAAAGTGTTACTGAGTCTTTTACTTTTTAGCTATACTGAAAAAAACTAAATTATAATAGAATGTTATTGTATTGAGACTGAACGTACAGAACATTCTACCTCGGACCTGTTAACATGTAGATGGTGCCTCTCTTTCTTACGATCTATAATTTAGTAAACGGTCTTTCTGCTCTACAGCTGTGGACAAACAAGCTGTATCCAGATGGGTTTTTGAAAGTCTGAACAGTAAAGAAATGCGATTCCAATCAAATTTTTACTGATGCATCTCAGTCTGGACAATCTGGCTGCTCAAATCGGATGTCAAATTGTCTTTTGCGTCACTCGTCGCTTGGAACATTACAATATATGTCAGTTTGTTCTTGTGCAACAGAGGTGCAATTAGTAGTGTGGACAGTCTGCCTAAAAATACCTGATTTGAGGAAAGATCCAATTTGCTTGCAGTTTGAACATAGCCGAAATCTTAAGTTGGCAGCCCTGTCTATCTGAATTTAGTTTGTAGACACTTTTATCTGTTTATATTGTTTCATACCATAGTATAATCAAACATATTGATTATGAACTTAAGTGTTTTTCATTCTTTATTTAAATTTTTTTAATTAATTAATTAATTAATTATTATTCTTTTTTTTTATCACTGCCAGACAATTAGCCTGTTCGCTTAGTCTATACCCTACACAAATATTATATTGCTCATTTTTATATGGATTTGCAAACACAGAGTCCTGAGGGAACTCACCTCAACAGGTGAGCCAAATAGTTCATGACACTACATTCGTACTACTACAGTCACTCAAAAGTGAAAACTCATTGTTTACTTTTTGCACGTCAACTTTTATGATGTTTTTATTTTGATCTTTGTTGTTTTTGAAGCTTGACAGCCCCTGGTCAGCACCCACTTTCAGTGTATAGAAAAGAGCAATGTAAATGTTCTTCAAAGTATCATTTCATACAGGTTTTAAATGACTTGAGGGTGAGTACATGTTGGCAGAACTTTCATTTTTGGGTAAACTATTTCTCTAACCTTACGTTGCCTTCACTACCACCATGAATTACTAAGAGTTGTGTGATGATCAGGTGGGACCTCCAGATTTGCTGCTGTATTAATTTTATCTGCCTGGCAGGCCTGCAGTAATTTACCGAACTGTATTGAGTCCTGCCCTTAATGTGCCCATTAAATCACAGAGCAAGATTAAGACTGAAGAGGCAAACACAGCTCAACAAGATGTACAGTACTGAAAGGCCGCCCGACTTCATGACCCAAGATGGATGGGCCTCGGTTTAGGCAGGATGGGACGCCTCCATTGGGTGGTTTGGGCTACTGGAGACCATAAATCAGAACGGCAGCAGAGGTCTGAGCTCAGGTGGTGTAATGATCCAAACAGCATGTGGCCGACCTCTTCCTAGCCACTAGGATTTGAGGGTCCACCCGCTCTGTCAAACCCTGCGGTTTGCCGTTCATCACTACTCGCCTGATGCTCAAAGGCATTGGAGTCTGCAAACACATCATTGTGGACATTGTGTAAAGATAACTTCAGGTTCAAACAACAGGGCCCACAGACAGCAAATACAAAAAATGGAGACCGTATGAACATTTATTGTCTCTTGAAGTAAAGCAGCGAATGGTTTCATACAATTACATACAAAACATGATACTAGATGGAGAATTCTGGTAGAATTCTTAAACTAGTCTCTGTGTTAATGGGCCTGTTGACAACTGTCACTATGAAAACTTGACTGCAGGAACCAAATGTGTTTCATATTATTAAGACCCGTATAGATTTGTTGCTTGCCCAGTGACCAAGTGACTACAGGGTTTATTTCTTTGTATAAATGGAT